>NC_134080.1:87446758-87791415 GCF_000715075.1 Nicotiana tabacum
ATGAACTACGTTCGACCCGATTCCTTTTAAGGATACGTAGGCAGCCTCATGGTTCGGTCTCATCAAAATAAAAATCCAAAGTCCCTAAGCAAGAAACTAGGGCAGAAGTTGTGGTTGTTGTAAGAAATCTGATTCTGAAAGTTGTAATGTTGAACCCATGTGAATTGTTTTGAGCCTTTGATATCCTTTCTTTTTAACCCTATCCAAAAGTCCACGTTACGGTCCAATGAAAGACCTTCCAATTAGTCTTCGAAAGATGCCAAGTCAATCAAGGAGAGGAAATTCATATCAGGGGCAACACTCTGGTCCAAACAGAAAATAATGAAAACGAGAGAGTCTTATTGGTGAAAACCCCCACGAGCACCGTAAGGCGACGGGAGCTGAGAGAAATAAAAAATGAGAGAGTCTTATTGGTGAAAATTCTCGCGGGCACCGTAAGGCGACGGTAAATTGAGAGAAAGAACAAAATGAGAGAGTCTTGATAATGAAAACCCTTCGGGCACTACAAGTCGAATAATGATTGTGGATCAGGTTGGATAATTGGAGCATTGTAGCCCAGTTTTACGGTTTAGGGGTATAACAGGAGTTGAGTATCAGACTTGTTCAACAGAATAGACCACATGTGCATGTCATGTTCATTCGAGTTGGTATCCACATCTGATAGGTTTCTACTTTGTAGTTTTCTTGTTAGGGATCATCTCTTTCCTTTGTCCTTTGCTATGTTCCTTTTGTCTTGTTTAATTCCTCTTCTTGAGTCTGTTCAGTCAAAATAAGTGAGAAATGACTTCAAAATTTGCCACCAGCTTTCCAATTTCACAAAACGGGATCTGGCCAGCACATCAAAGTGGCATAAGTTAGGAAAGAACGACGTGCGCACTGAGTTGGTAACAATCAACATGCTTTGGGATTCATGTGAAATACAAGGGTTTGGTATATATCAATTCATGAACAATGCAACAGATGGAGGGTGTAGGGTGAACGGATCAAAGGTATTTTTTGTGATAAGAATAACAAAGAAAGTGGTTAACCAGTGACAAGCAAGGTCTTCCAAGCCGAAATCAAAGTTATCATGGCAAGTGAAGGAGCAATAGACCTCAAGGCCAATGCCGGTGGGTTAAGTTAGGAAAGAACAACATGCACATTGAGTGGACGGTAATTGACGTGCTTTGGGATTCATCGGAGACACAAAGGTTGGTAAATGTCAGTTCATGAGTAATGCAACAGATAGAGGGTATTGGGTCTGAACGGAGAAGAGGTATTTTCTGTGATAAGGATGACAGAAAAAGTGATTAGTCAAAGAACAAGCAAGGTCTTCGAGTGGAAATCAATTATCATGGGAAGTGAAGGAGCAACCACCCTCAAAGTCAAGGCCACAAACCAACCACCATATTTTTAAATTGACAATATTTTTCTTTGATTTGAAATAGGGGCAAAAAATTTCATTTGTTTCGGAGAAACCCACGCAAGGAAAGGCAAGCACCAGACAGGTTTGACCGTAAACTCTCAGGACCCGCCTGGATAATGGGATTTAATTTAAAATTTTAAGGACCCTCCTGGATAATGGGATCTAGTTTTTAAGTTTTCAGGACCCGCCTGGATAATGGGATTTAATTTAAAGTTTTCAGGACCCTCCTAGATAATGGGATCTAGTTTTTAAATTTTCAGGACCCTCCTGGATAATGGGATTTAGTTTTTTTAGTTTTCAGGACCCTCCTAGATAATGGGATATTGTTTTAAATTCTCAAGACCCTCCTGGATAATGGGATTTAATTTAAAATTTTGAGGACCCTCCTGGATAATGGGATTTAGTTTTTAAGTTTTCAGGACCCTCCTGGATAATGGAATTTAGTTTTTAAATTTTCAGGACCCTCCCGGATAATGGGATTTAATTTTGAAATTTTAGGGCCCTCCTGGATAATGGGGTTTAATCTTAAAAATTCTTAGGACCCTCCTGGACAATGGGACTTAGTAAAATTCAAAACGTTCATGAGTAACAAGATCTAGCTAGGCTCTACCTTGAGGAAATATAAGTTTGGCTTTGAAGTTTTCATGCTTAGGATAAGATTCAATTTGAAATTTTAAGGACCCTCCTGAATAATGGACTTAGTTTAATACATCCCTTAGATGCTAAGATTTAGCATAAGTTTCACCGTTAGGAAGTTGAATTTAGCTCTGAAATTTTCACCCTTAAGATGAGATTTGATTTTAAATTTTAGGACCCTCCTGGATAATGGGATTTAGTTTTAGGTGTTCAGGACCCTCCTGGATAATGGGATTTAGTTTTAGGTATTCAGGACCCGCCTAGATAATGGGATTTAGTTTTAAGTTTTCAGGACCCTCCTGGATAATGGGATTTAATTTTTTGTTGTCAGGACCCTCCTGGATAATGAGATGTAGTTTAAGAATTTCTTATATAACAAGATGTAGCAGGTGTAACATCTTTAGAAGATATGATTTAGATTTTTAAAGCCGTCATTAACTAGGAGTTTTCAGGACCCTCTTGGATAATGGGATTTAACTTTCAAATTTATAGAGATATTTGGTAACATAATTCAATTAACACTCACATATGTGCCCAACACTAAACTAGGGCAGAAGTTTTCTTTGTTTGTCTTTGTCTATTTTGTGGAAATCAGGCGCTCACCTGGAGAACAAGGGAATACATTTCAAATTTAGCAATCAAGCACCCACCTAAAGAACAAGTGGATACATTTCAAGGTTTAGCAATCAGGCACACACCTGAAGAACAAGGAAATACTTTTCAAGTTTCGGTAATCAGGCGCCCACCTGAAGACCAAGGGAATACATTTTCGAGTTCAGTAGTTAGGCGCCCACCTGGAGAACAAGGGAATACATTTCACGTTCAGCTATCAGGTGCCCACCTGAAGAACAAGGGAATACATTTCAAGTTCAACCATCAGGAGCCCACCTGGAGAACAAGGGAACACAGAAAGTTTCAGTAACCAGGCACCCACCTGGAGAACAAGGGAAGACAGTTCAAGTTTCAAGGGAAAGTAGTTCTGAAGGAAGACAGTTCAAGATTTGGAAATTAGGCACCCACTTGGAAAATAAGGGAATTCACTTCAGAATGCAATTCAAGTCAACAACAAAAGAAGCTCGCAGCAAGAATGCGAGTCAACAGTCCGAGGTGATCAATAGAAGTTAGTCACAATAAAGAAAGAAAAAAAAAGAGAAAGGCGAGAAGTTAATCTAGATGCAGAAGTTGATGAAAGATGTGGGCGGCTCAAGACATGGTCGAGGTCATAAGCACTGCATGCCCGGTTTTGATTCGAAAAGTTGAAGAAGAATGAGCTAGCACCTGCAACTAGCAAGCGTCAAGGTTCAAATCCAAAGTCTGCATGAAGAACCATTCAAGACTCAAGACCAAGCTTCAGAAGACTTATAGATATGAATATTGTAACTCGTAGTTGATAGGCTTAGCTAGTCTTTTTCATGTTTTAATTTTTTACGTAACATCAGGATAGTGGACCGGAACCTTAGCGGAACGGCATCTCGACCGGCTCTCCACCTCGGCATAATCCATCATCTCACTCACCTCTGAACTACACGTGATCTGATTCCTTTATAGCCAAGTATATGTAGGCATCTCAGATACCAGGGCTCGGTCACATTCCCCTCTTTCTTAGTTTTGGTCTCTCTAAATAAAGGTCGGGTCAAAAACCTGTCTAGTCGTTCTTTGTCTAAAAATACTTTATATTTCCAGTCAAAGAGGGACAGTTGTAGACATGTGATTTTTGACCCTCCCCAAGATTTTTCATATTTTAGCACGTAAATATATTTAGGCCTAATATAGCTATTTCAACTATTTTTGACTTCTTTACTTTATTTTCGTCATAAAAATGGAAAATTACAAAAAATAATTTAGTATGTACCTTTCATAATTACTAAAAAAAATATAATAAGAAATACAAAAATAGTACCTTATTTTTATCTTTATATAATTTTGAAAACACAAAAAATATATAATAATTTCATGTTAGCTTTTGCATTGTGTAGTATTTTTATCTTATTTTAAAATGAGTCAATTAAGGTATTGGATCACAATTTTAAGAGTTTTTGGAGCCCAATTCTTGGCCCAATTCGGATTAGTCCATTAAGCCCAGGGACCCTTCTAGACTCTTCTTTAGAACAAAAACAAATAAAAAGGACCCTAAGGACTTAACACAAAAAGACCTATGGACTAATTGACACAATACAAAAAAATATACCTAAACCTAGACTCTACATAAAGAAAAGACCATCAGCCGTTTTTCTACATTGAGGGACCTTTCATCTTCTCCAAGAAGTCAAGAGCTTAGCCGCACACCCATGGCTGCTTCTTCTTCTTCTTCTTGAACAAGAGAGAATGGAACCAAATACAAAACCCTAACGCCTGATATACACTGAAGAGAGCTAGAAGCCGCAGTTGCTGACCTTGACCATTCTGCCATCTCCTTCGCTCGAGCTGTTGCTTTGCCGGAATTGATCACCAGAGAGTGACAACACTAACTAGCGACCCCTACTCGGAAATACACGAAAACGCTACTCATCCCCTTCTAAAAAATAACGCCAAAAGCTCCAAAAGCTCTGCTGGAAAACGAACCAACACAACCCGGAAAAACAATCTCAGAAACCAAACCAATCCAGCACCAAAACCGGAACTAAAACTCAACTGAAGACGTTCCAAAATCTCCCCAAAGTTCTATCCGTTTTCGAGTCTTCCGGCATCGATTCGAGGTGATACTGGTTTCGAAGTCTGAGTCGCCGTTCGAGTACAGTTCGTGATTCTTGTGTAACATTTGTTGTTGTTTGCTGTATTGCCGAGTTCCCATCGCCGGGTTTCTTGTCCCTCGATTAACTGAAAGTTCTTTTGGAAAGCGTTACTGTCGTCCAAGCTCAGTCGAGTTGAATCCGGCGAGAGTCCAACGAGTCTCGAGGTCTGGTCGAAGTCCGTTTGAGGTTCCGTCCGAGCTACTGTCTGATTCGAGTTCCATTGCAGCCATTGTTTCATTTTGGCTCGTGTAACTGTTGAACATTTGAGAGGTTAAAATATTCATTTCAGGTGCATTCTTTCATCTACTATCCTTTACATTTTGCTATAATCTATTTGAAAGCTTCAGTTATGAGATTTGCTCTTCCACGATGGTGTATTCAAAAGTTGTTTATTGGTAGCTTCATTTGAGTTCACTATAATTTCCACGAAACATGGTTGTAACGTATGAAGTCAATGTGCGCATGAGAATCTGGTTGCTGCTTTGTTTTTGTTTTTCTCGTTATTGTTGGTATGTTTTTGTTCAATCTATGTTGGGATGGTTTTAATTATTGAAATTAATTTGTAGTTCTTGTCATATTTTCCCCAAATTTGTGGTAGTTGAAGCTAAGTGAAATCAAGATTTAGAGTTAAATCTACATAGGTGAGATTGCGCTTTAAAGAGTTTGGTTGGCAGATTCTTTGATTCCTAGTGGGATTTACGTGTTGCTGAGGGAACGTGGTTAGAACTGGTTGATTTGTTATTTTAGCGCATGTTAAGTTAAAATTAAGAATGTGTTTGTTATTTAAAAGGGTTGACAAATTAGTTCTATAAGCCTAATTAGGAATAATTCTTTTAATAGTTCGAGGTGTGTCGTGCCGAACAAAATCTTAAAATGCACGACCCTCATTTAATTAACATATGAAACCTTAGAAGTCGAGGCGTGCCATTTAGCTGAATTTCCATGGCCCTCGTAAAGTTGCAAACGCGTAGTTTCTTTAGGCGCGTTGTTTTAATAATATTACCTTCCTCAATTCGGGTGTGCATTTCATGTGACCCAAATCAAAATCTTAAAACATTGACTAAAATGTGTTTAGGATTGCGGTGCATTTCAAGTGGCGCGGTCCAACAACACGTTTTAAATGACGTTCAATCTTCTTTAAAAAATAATTAAAAGCGGTTAAAACTAAAATATGCACATAGGTTTATAATTGTTTAAAATCAGATAATTAAGCCGAATATAACAGTTAAGTGACCGTGCTAGAACCACAGAACCCGGGAATGCCTAACACCTTCTGCCGGGTTAACAAAATTCCTTACTCGGATTTCTGGTTCGCGAACTGTTAAACAGAGTCAAGCTTTTCCTCGATTCGGGATTCAACCGGTGACTTGGGACACCATAAATCTCCCAAGTGGCGATTCTGAATCTTTAAATGAAATAATCTCGTTTCGATTGTCCTTTAATTGGAAAAACTCCCTTATACATCCCCTTACGGGGGTGTAGGTAAAAAGGAGGTGTGACAGCCTCCTTGAGAGTTGTTGACATAGTTGGCTTCCTCATAATCTTCACTTGATGATGGTTGAACATCTTCCAGCAAATTTACATTCTTTGTTTGGCTTTTAGTGAATATTTTTGTCAACACATTGACATTGGTGGCAAGCCCTGTAATTACTTGATCTCTTTCTTAATTCTCCTTAATCATGTTGGTCAAGGAGGGAGAACCATATGCAATTCCACTTGTGGTGTCCTCTGAGTGCCAAACCTGATTATGTTTTACCATTTTGTCAAATATTTGTGTGATCATTGCGAATGTCTTATGAATAAAAGATCCATCAACTGCATTCTTGGCTATAGATTGGTTCATAGCATCTAAACCCATGTAGAATTTATCCAACAAGATAGAATCTGGAAAACCATAATTGGGAGACCTCAAAAAATATAACTTGAATCGATCCCATGCCTCATATAGATGTTCTCCCGGTACTTGCTTGAAAAAGATAATTTTATACTGGAGCTCAGATTTCTTACTTTGCGGGAACCATTTAGCTAAGAATGCTCGGACAAGTTCAGGCCAAGAATGAATGGAATTTGGTGGCATATTTTGAAGCCATTTCCTTGCGTCCCCACATAGTGAGTACTTGAACACCCTCAACCTTACGTCATCATCTAAGACGTTGTTCTGCTTATGCATCGCACACACACCCAAGAAGTTTCTAAGATGTTGCGTCGGATCATCATCAGTGGAATTCCTGAAAAACCCCTCCGCTTTTAGCATTATGATTAAAACATGTTCCACCTTGAAAGTTGCAGCGCCGACTATCGGAGGTACAATAGCATTTGTATCCTCGATGTACTCATCTAAATAGTTTAAGGCGGTCAGTGTCAAATATAGTAACCCAACAAGGTTGGGGTCGAATCCCATAGGGAATAGGCATAAAAAGGTTACTTGAGTAGTATGCTACTTGACTTAGGTCGTAATTCTATTCCGTTAACGTAACAAGAGAATGATATGATTGTGAATTGAAGAGATAACTAATTGTGAATTTGAGAATGTAAATGATTTGATTAAGGAAATCAAAGTCGTGTCCCCATTAATGGAATGTAATGCTATCGGTTTTAATATGATATATTTTTAATGGAAGGTCCTTTGATATGCAAATGATTTCTAAATGACTACCCAATACTTTCCAATAGTTGAGTAGTATTTTCCCTTTATGATTTTTCCAAATATAAAAGAGTTTCAAATTAAGAACAACCAATTTATGCCAAGTAGAACCCACTTATTCCTAAGCGATTCTATCAAATAAGAGTTAACGTCTTGAGTTCTTGATATTCAATTCTACCAAACCCTAACTCACTTTTTCAAGTAAAGAAAAAGTAAAATGGAATAGGTTAATGTTTGCAACCACTAACCATAAATAAAGAACAAAAATTGAATAAATATCAACCAACTATTATAAATATATTCAATGTTAAACACCCATTAACATTACACCCATCTAGGGTCCACAACTTTAGTATTTAAAACTAGCTACTCATACTAAAATACAAGAACAAAGTATTTAATAAAGCCATAAAGGTTAGAAAAGTGAAAGATTCCTTCTTCACAAACCTCAAATAAATGAAATATTCAATGCTCTCTAAGTAGGACCTTGTTTCAGACTTGAATGCCCCACAAAAACCCTAGTTATTCTGTTTATAGTGGACCAAAAGTGTAGTCAAAATCGGATAAAAATACCCCATCAGATGACTTATGCGATCGCATACTGGTCGCAGACCAGTTATGCGGACCACATATCGAACATTCCATCACATCCTTGCTGAGTTCCAGATCTGGCTTCCATCGCAAAACAATTATGCAGACTGCATACATGTTATGCGATCGCATATCTCGCCGTATATCATGTTGGGGTCTGTCTTCTACTTGAGTTATGCGACCATTATGCGTCTCGCATAGGTGTTATGCGACCACATAATAGACCGCATATTTGCTTCTTCAGTTGGCCTAAAAGACTGTCTCTATTTGCGATCAGTTGGGCAATTATGCAATCTGCATGTGAGTTATTCGACCGCATACTTGCAGCATATCCGTCGTTTTTTGACTTTTTGACTTCTTTTCCATGTTTTCGGGTATGCAAGCTCATGCACTACAAAATAACCAAACTTGATCAAAATTAACTACAAATGTATTAAAAGACAAGTTAAAATATAAATAATTGGTATCAATTGTGCCAAAATTCCATGGCACATCAGAGTATACCAGAATATCATCAATAAAAACAATGATGAATGAGTCAAGATATGGACGAAACACATTGTGCATCAAATGCATAAAGGCTACTGGGGCATTGGTCAGCCCAAACGACATAACAAGGAACTCGTAATGACCATATCGAATCCTGAAAGCAATCTTCGGGATATTTGGCTTCCGAATCTTCAACTAATGGTAACCTGAACGCAAGTCAATCTTAGAAAACACTCACACACCCTGTAACTGGTAAAACAGATCATCAATACGAGTCAAATGATACTGGTTCTTTACTGTAACTTTGTTCAACTAGCGATAATCAATGCACTTACGCATAGAACCATCCTTTTTCTTAACAAACAAGATAGGAGCACCCTAAGGTGATACACTGGGCCGAATAAAACCCTTATCAAGCAATTCCTATAACTGTTCCTTCAACTCCTTCAACTCAGGAGGGGCCATATGATAAGGAGGAATAGAAATGGGCTGAGTGCTCGGCAACTGATTAACGCCAAAATCAATATTTCTGTCGGGTGGCATACCTGGAAGATCAGCTGGAAACACACCAGGAAAGTCCCATACTACTAGGACTGAATCAACTGTAGGGGTATCAATACTAACATCTCTCACATAGGCCAGATACATGTCACACCCCTTCTCAACTATTCGCTAAGCTTTAAGGAAATAAATAACTCTACTGGGAGTGTGATCTAAAGTACCCCTCCACTCTACTTGCAGTACACCTGGCATAACCAGTGTCACAATTTTGGCGTGATAATCAAGAATAGCATAACGGGGCGACAACCAGTCCATGCCCAAGATAACATCGAAATCTACCATGATGAGCAATAATAAATCGGCTCTAGTCTCAAAACCACTAAGAGCAACTAAACACGACCGATAACGCGGTCCACAACAAGAGAATTTCCCACAGGAGTAGAATTATAAATAGGGGAAATCAAGGAATCACGAGATACACCCAAATGTGGGGAAAAATAAGAAGACACATAAGAATAGGTGGAGCCTGGATCGAATAAAACCAATGCATTTCTATGACAAATCAGGACAATACTTGTGATGACATAATCGGAGGTGACAACCTTGGTACGGGCAGGAAGGGCATAATATCTGGCCTGGCCTCCCCCTCTAGGGCGACCTCTACCTACCCGACATCCACATTTTGCTAGCTGAGGAGGTGGGGTAGCAACTGTTGCTGTAATCATAGCCTGAGAACTCTGCGGGGCACGCTGTGGCTGAGAAGTCTATGGAGGTGCACCCCTACTAGGTTTGGGGCAATCCCTCATCATATGGCGTGTGTCACCACACTCAGAACAAGCTCTTGGAGGACGTGGTGGTTGTGACTGGCTCGGGCCAGGTCTACTGGACTTGCCGCTGAAAGCACCCCGTGCAGGAGGCGCACTAGATACTGAAGGTGCATAATAAGACTCTTGAGGTCTAGGAGGAGCTGGAATACCACTGACTACTAGAAGAGATTAATGAGTAGGGCGACTCATATAACCCCTACCATAACGAACTGCAGCTGGAGCATGGGCACTAGAATAATGGCCCGACTCTCGAGACCTCTTGGCTTTCCTCTCCTCTTTATCCCAAGCATGCATACCCTCTATCCTCCTAGCAATGCTCACCACCTGTTGATAATGAATATCCATCTCTAACTCCCGAGCCATGCTAGATCTGATGCTGGGAATGAGTCCTTCAATAAACGGTTGAACCTCTCACAAACTGTAGCAACCAAGGCTAGTGCATGCCTAGCCAAGTTAGTGAAACATACAACATATTCTGAAATAGTCATAGTGCCCTGGCGCAAATGCTCAAACTCTACGCGCCATGCGTCCCTGAGGCTCTGAGGAACAAACTCTCTTAGAAACATATCTGAAAACTAAGTCCAAGTGAGGGATGCTACCTCAACTGCACTGTCTAACTCAAAAGTACGCCACCACTAGTAGGTGGCTCCTCAAAGTTGGAAGGCAGTGAAAGAAACCCCACTCGATCTTGATATACCCATAGTGCGGAAGATACGGTAGCACTCCTCCAGAAATCATAGGGCATCATCTGATGCTAAACCAGTGAATACCGGAGGCTTATACTTCTTGAACCCCTCAAGCCTCCGTTGCTCCTCCTCTGAAGCCGCTGCCTTGTCCTCGGGCTGATCTGCCACTGCAGGCGGTACCGGTATAACCTCTAGGATCTGATCAACCTGGACTCACTGCTCTGGAGGGCAGGCGGCGGGAGTCTGTGCTCCTTCCTCGGCCTGGAATGTGGCTGTAGCAAGAGGAATCAGCCCTACATGAGCTAGAGTGGTATACATGCTCATGAACTGTGCAAGAGTCTCCTGAAGAGCTGGAATACTAGTAGTAGTAGGCGTATCAGGTGCCTGGACTCTGGCTGGAGCTGCTGGTGGCTCCCCTATGGCAGCTCGCGCAGGTGCTCTAGCTGCATCACGGGCACGTCCTCGGCCTATACCCCGGCCCCGACCTCTGACGGCTCTAGCAGGGGGCGCAGGTGCATGGTCATCTCCGGTAGCACGTGTCCTTACCATCTATGAGAGAATAGAAGACAGAAGTTTAGAACTGTGATATCAAATCTAGCACAAAAAGGAAATCAAATGAAGTGAAGTTTTCCTAACAATTACATAGCCTCTCGTAGATAAGTACAGACGTCTCTGTACCGATCTACAAGACTCTAATAAATCGGCTTGTGATTCATGACTCCTATGAACCTAGAGCTTTGATACAAACTTGTCACGACCCAAGTTCGCCCACTGTAAACTATCGTGACGACACCTAGTCTCTACGACTAGGTAAGCCTAACAATTGCAGAAAAAGAAAATAAAATGGGGAAAAAACTAATAAATACTGAAGATAAACAAATATAGACGCGTTTCAGATGCTGCTCAGCATATACTAATACAAGATCTCAAAAATTGAACAACTTCCCAAAATACGGAATCTCATGAAATCAGTAGCTATGGATACAATATAGTGCTCTAACTCCAGAATGTCAAAATCAAAAGAAATATAACTACAAGAGAGAATGGAGAGAGACTCCTCGGTCTGGGGATGCGGCAGATATACCTCGAAGTCTCTGAAGAATCGCCTCGCCTCAAGGATAGTAGGGTTGAGCCAAAGAACTTGGACCTACACATGAAAAATATGCACATGAAGGGCATAAGTACACCACATCGGTACTCAATAAGTCCCAAGACTAACCTCGGTCGAGTTGTGACGAGGAAGGTCAGGGCCCTACTGATTATAGCTGAAAAACGAGGTAAAACAATATAGAAAACGACAATATAATTAAATGCTAACAGTTGAAGTAACACAAGATAATAAAAGTAACAACAAATACATCGGAGAGAAAATTACAGATAAGAACGTAACTCCACACAGAGATAGCAATCGGGGATCTCCCAAGATACCGTCCTGTAGTCCCCAAATGTAAATATCCAGTGGATCTCCCGAGTGTCGTTCCGCAGTCCAACTCATAGTGCGCAGAGATCTACCAGAATCCCGATCCGTAGTCCTAAATGTAAATACCCAAAATACCAAAATCATTAAGTAAAACAGTTCCTCTAATGCTTTAAACTAGCTAAATAAAAATTTGAGTGTGAACAGGACAAGTTTAGGATTCAGAAAACCCTCACTAAAGTGGATCCTAAATATATTGCCACTGCCTCCACTAAACTCTGCACACACCATGATAACATATTACAATAACAGAAAAACCTGTAGAGATCTTTTCAGTGCTCAAGTGACAAGGTGTAAAATTAGTCATACTAGATCAAAAGGGCTTCAAAATCTAAGAAATTCAATATATCTAGTTGGACTAAAAGATATTTGTATACGGTAAA
The DNA here is from genome assembly GCF_000715075.1 of Nicotiana tabacum. NCBI lineage: Eukaryota > Viridiplantae > Streptophyta > Magnoliopsida > Solanales > Solanaceae > Nicotiana > Nicotiana tabacum. The sequence continues at coordinate 87,459,130 of NC_134080.1, forward strand.
ATCGGAGGGTCCAATTTTCCGTTATTATGATGCCTCGTAAGCATATTTCACAAGGTTCGAGACTAGTGTCAAGGTTCACCCTCGAGGGCTATCGACGCTCGACCTCGGGGCGATGCAGACCAACGACTATGATGGAAAAGTGGGGAGTTCCCAAGGCATACAACTAGGGCTGACAAAGTCTAGTGAGCTAAGTTCAGACCCGAATCATGACGTCAACTAGCTGTCCTATCCCTATATGTTTGTAATAAATGCACTTGTACTATGTTGGGATTCTCCCTCATATATAAAGGGGACCCTTGTCATTTTGTAAACATCTGTTGCTCAATACTAAAGACACAAGAACATTCTCTCTGCTCTCTAACATATTCTCTTGATCTCATTACTTCATCCATTGCTTATATTTATTGTGTTCTACCTAAAGTTCATCATTTAATGCTTATTATTGGCCATAAAGAGCCGTCATTGATTTATTCATGAATGTTAGTCTCCATCGACCACCCTCGATAGCTCTTAGCCGAGCTTCAGACTCGATCTCGAGGCCCACAAATAGGCAAGCTCGAGGCCCCGGTTGACAACGATTCGGTTTGGTTAACATCCTGTTTTTAAGCTCTTATCTCGTTTCTAAGTCTTTCACATAGCATCAACTACCTAACAACTAGCATAAAAATAGATCACGTATTTCTAGAATCTCTAAATCAAATTTAATTGTTATTACCATTTTTGCGGTAAACAGTTTGGTGCCCACCGTGGGGCGAAAAATAATAGTGGTTATTTTCTTGCTGGTTTTACTACACAATGCAAGTTATCTTTCACACTTTTTCTTGTCCAAGATCTTTGATTTTAGGTCAAAATGCCTAAACCGATAAGTGTGCCCGAAAACAACAGCCTCAAAACTATGGGAAGGGCGGTACGATTATTCCAGGTATCGGTGTGCCACCGCAAAACCCTAAGAACACACCGGAGCCAATTCCTGACGGTACGACCTCGTGTGATACCCAAGGCGTTGACGCTTGTCCTCACATTAACCAGGGAGCGCACCGAGAAATTCAGCAGGAAATTGGGAATCATCCAACCTGGGCAAAAAGAGAGATTCCTCGACATGTCATTCATATGATTATCGGGGGGGCAACATCCCCCAAGGACCCGTGATCAAACGGATAAAAATATCCACTGCAATCGAGGGGCCGATCCGAGACCACATGACCAAAGACATCCTCGCATTTAGCGAGGAGGATCTCAAGACCTTGGTAGAACCACACAACGACGCGCTGGTAATTTCATTTCTTTTGAGCAATGTTCGAATTAAACGTGTGCTCGTGGATCCAGGTAGCTCGGCCAGCGTAATCAAGTCAAAGGTAGTAGAACAACTTGGGTTGCTCGATCAGATCGTACCCACCTCCTTGGTTGTCTACGGCTTCAACATGGCCAATAAAATAACGAAAGGAGAGATCGTCCTCCCGGTTGATATGTTCAGTACAGTTCATAATACCAAGTTCCATATCATCGTTGGTGACATGAGGTACACCGCGTTGCTTGGCAGGCCGTGGATACACAGCATGAGGGTGGTGCCGTCAACTCTGCACTAGATGATAAAATTTCCAACAAAAGGTGGCATAACAACCATATATGGAGAACAACATGCAGCAAAAGAAATGTTTGTAGTTTACCATGAGGCACCTAGCCCCATACACTCCACCTCGAATGAGTCTAGGAGCATGCAGACCCCCGAGGACGATGAAGAAGATTTCCTCGCTCCTCTAACTTTCACTGCCCCCGAATAGTCGGATGCAACAAAATTGACAATTGAAGAACTGGAGCAAGCTGTTTTGATCGAGCATCTCCCAGATCGGAAGGTTTAAACCAATGAAGCAAAAAAGAAGATCCCGGTTCGAAGTAAAACACGCATTCATCAAGGACGATGTAACGAAACTCCTTAAAACAGGGTCTATTAGAGAGGTAAAGTATCCCGAATGGCTGACCAACGTAGTGGTAGTGCCCAAAAAGGGAAATAAGTTAAGAATGTGCGTAGATTATAAAGATTTAAATAAGGCGTGCTGCAAGGATTTTTTCCCATTGCCTAACATCGATCGTCTGATCGATGCTGCGGCCGACCATGAGACCCTCACCTTTCTCGATGCCTACTCAGGGTATAATTAAATTCAGATGAACCCCGAGGATAGGGAAAAGACTTCGTTCATCACGAAGTATGATATCTACTGTTAAAATGTAATGCCTTTCGGGATGAAAAACGTAGGGGCTACATACCAACGTCTAGTTAATAAAATGTTCGAGCATCAAATAGAGAAATCCATGGAAGTTTATATTGATGACATGCTAGTTAAGTCCCTGCGCGCAGAGGACCATTTGGCTCATTTGCAGGAAACATTCGACATCCTCAAAAGTTACAACATGAAGCTTAACCCCGAGAAATGTGCCTTCAGAGTGGGTTCGGGAAAATTCTTAGGCTTTATGGTATCGAACAGGGGGATCGAGATCAATCCCGACAAAATCAAGGCCATCTAAGAAATCACGATGATAAATAATGTAAAGGTCATGCAACGGCTGACAGGGCGAATAGCGGCTCTGGGCAGATTCATATCAAGGTCGTTGGACATGAGTCATCATTTCTTCTCTTTACTCAAAAAGAAAAACAACTTCGAGTGGACTCTAGAATGCCAACACGCCCTAGAGGAACTGAAGCGCTACCTGACAAGTCTGCCTTTGCTCCACACACCAAAATTCATAAGATGAAATGTTGTATCTATACCTGGCCATATCCGAGATAGCGGTAAGCGGTGATCTGGTTCGAGAAGAGCAAGGTACGCAATTTCCTGTTTATTATGTAAGTTGAACCCTAGGGGAAGCCGAAACCAGGTATCCACACCGAGAAAAATTAGCTCTTGCATTAATAAGCGCATCGCGAAAACTGAAACCCTATTTTCAATGCCACCGCATTTGCGTTTTAACAACGTACCCTCACCAAAGCATATTGCATAAGCTCGAACTATCAGGCCAATTGGGCAAATGGGCCATCGAACCCGGGGGGTATGATATCGAGTATCAACTTCGAACGGCCATCAAGTCCCATATCCTGGCGGACTTTCGTGGCCGACTTCTCACCCTCCCTCGTGCCCGAGGTAGAAAAGGAACTCCTACTAAGATCAAGCACATCTTCTGGGGTATGGACCCTGTTCACCGACAGCTCCACAAACTTGAGAGGATCTGGGCTTGGTATAGTCCTAAAGCCGCCCACGGGTGGCATAATCAGGCAATCTATAAAAACTGCAAGATTGACTAACAATGAAGCCGAGTATGAGGCTATGATTGTAGGTCTGGAGTTGGCCAAAAGCCTGGGAATTGAGATCGTCGAAGCAAAATGCGATTCACTCCTGGTAGTAAACCAGGTAAATGGGAGCTACGAGGTCCGAGAAGATAGGATGCAAAGGTATTTGGACAAAATCCAAATCACATTACGCCATTTCAAAGAATGGACCCTGGTCCACATACCTCGTGAGCAGAACAGCAAGGCTGGTGGCCTCGCAAACCTGGGATCATCTGTTGAAGAAGATGACCTACTCCTCGGGGCTGTTTTTCAGCTGTCCAAATCTGTGGTCGAGGAAGGTCATGCCGAGATTAATTCTACTAGCCTAACATGAGATTGGGAGAAATAAATACATTGACTATCTGAAAGATGGAAAATTACCCACAGACCCAAAGGAATCGAGGGCCCTGTGAACCAAAGCAGCCCAGTTCTCGCTTGATGAAAACAAAACTCTATACAGAAGAACTTTCGATGGACCCCTAGCAGTATGTATGGGGATAGGATACACAAACTATGTACTCAGAGAAATTCATGAGGGTACTTGTGGAAACCACTCCGTCGCCGATTCCTTAGTCTGAAAGGTGATCAGGGCAGGCTACTATTGGGACAACATGGAAAAAGACACTAAGGAATTCGTCCGAAAGTGCGACAAAGGCCAGAGATTTGCCCCTATGATTTACTAACCCAGCGAACAGCTACATTCGTTCTTATCTTCATGGCCATTCATGAAATAAGGAATGGACATCGTCGAACCCTTACTAACGGCACCAGGTAAAGCTAAATTCATTTTATTTATGACTGACTATTTCTCAAAATGGGTGGAAGCGTAGGCCTTCGAGAAGATAAGAGAAAAAGAAGTCATTGACTTTATCTGGGATCACATTATGTGCCGATACGGGATCCTTCAGAGAGAACATGCGATAATGCGAGGCAGTTCATCGGAAGCAAAGTAACATAGTTCATTGAGGATCACAAATTCAAGAGAATCTTGTCGACACCTTACCACCCGTGTGCAAACGAACAGGCTGAGTCCACAAACAAAATCCAAAACATGAAAAAGAAGTTGGAAAACGCTAAGGGAAAATGGAGAGAAATATTGTCCGAAGTGCTATGGGCATACCGAATAACTTCAAAATCAAGCACAGGGGAAACACCTTTCTCTCTGGTGTATGGTGCTGAGACTCTGATACCAGTGGAGGTTGGGGAGCCAAGCGCCATATTTTGACACACCACTAAGAGCTTGAACAACGAGGCTATGACTACGGCCCTCGAACTATTAGATGAAAAGCGAGATGCCTCGCTGGTCCGAATGGCTTCCCAAAAGCAAAGGATCGAAAGGTATTATAACAGGAGAACAAACCTCGAACATCTCGGAGTCGGGGACTTGGTCCTAAGGAAAGTCACCCTCAACACCGGAAACCCTAATAAAGAAAAGCTAGGCCAAAATTGGGAAGGACCATACTGCGTCCTTGGAGTAATCGGCAAAAGGGTCCTGCATGCTAGGTACCATGGAAGGCGAGTAACTTCCAAGCAATTGGAACATATCAATACTGAAACGATACTACTGATAAGGCATGCGTTGCACTCTTTTCCTTCAACCGGATTTTGTCCCTAGAAGGGTTTTACCAGCATGGTTTTTAACAAGGCAACATCTATATGCTACCTAAGGGAGAGCCAACAAGTATTCAGGATTTCTTTCGCAATCAAACTCAAATACTGGGGGGGGGGGGGGCATTCCCCCTAAAGGTCACCTACTAGGAGAAGCCAAGATGTGCTAAGAGGGATCTTGATAGGAAAATAATGTATCGGGCAAACGGTCGAACGAAACCGTGTCCGCATGGAACAACCGAACCCATAATAGCAAAAACATATATACTTGTACCAAGTAATAAAAAAAAATCGGTATATTTGAAAAAATGGCTCCTCTGTCAAAAACGCCCCAAACACTCGGGGACTGCATCAACAACTCACAACAATGCGACCTCCGGGTCATAGCTTTGAGCTTGTAAGCCCTCAATGAGACAACAACAAGATCGTAAAACAGCTCCAAAGCCAAAAGACGTCCCGAACACTCGGGGACTGATGTCGAAAACTCAATACCACATGACCTTCGGGTCTGAAATTCTGAAATCGTAAACCCTCAATAAGGCAATACCAAGTTCACAAGTAATGGATCCCGAGTCAAGAAACCCTCGACGACTCTAGGACTGCCGTCAATTGCTATCTCCATCGATTTATCAAAACCCGATGCCGTAAGGCCACATGCGGGAAACCTCGGACTCGTAGGACCTATATAAGGCAACAACAATATCTGTAAGTCCTCAAGCAAGGCATTAACCATACTTGTACCAAGTATCCAAAACTATAAGACCTCAAAGGCATGTAAAACTTGTAAGACCTTGCTAAAGGCATAAACCCTATCTCAAAGTTTAGGCTATATATCAAACTTGTAAGACCACTAAAAAGGAACCCTCGATATAGACGCCTAAACTACTTCACTCGGGACTTAAAGGCTCTAACCAAAGACAAATGACTCCAGTCACAAGGCTGTACCAGTCAAACTAACGCGACTCGAGGATGCCCGACCGTCGCTATATATCACAGTCCTTCAATTGCTTCGAATATACTTCAGAAAGAATCAGTTAAATAGGATACCGTCGATATAGGTAAAAGAGCTTCGATGTCAGCTCCTAAACACTGGCTTCGAGATACTCAGCCTCCGAGCCAAACCTCTCGAGGTGCTCGATCATCGCCGACTCACAATCGAGATTTTTTATTAAACCGTCGAAGAGTCAGGCAAATATTATTCAAAATAGTCCTTAATGAGGGAAAATTAAAGCCTATATTAGAGGTCTCATCGACCCAAGGCATAAGAGTCATTGTTGCCAGCCCACATAAAAGGTCGCATCGACCCGAGACATAAGAGCCATTGTTGCCAGCCTACATAAAAGGTCACATTGACCCAAGGCATAAGAGCCATTGTTGCCCGCCCACATAAAAGGTCGCATCGATCCAAGGCATAAGAGCCATTATTGCCAGCCCATATAAAAGGTCACATCGACCGAAGGCGTAAGAGCCACTATCGCCAGCCCACAAAAAAGGTTGCACCGACCCAACGCGTAAGAGCCTAAGAGCCAACTTGCAATTCAAAAACTTGAGGGTTGAATGAGCTTGAGTCAAAACCCGATTTGGAGACTGAACCCAAAATAGTTACCTAAAAATGCCTAAGAGCAAACGCGAAAGAGCCACTGTTGCCAGCACTAAAGTTAAAGGTCTCACCGACAAAATGCGTAAAAGCCACTACCGCCAGCGCTAAAGTCATAGGTCACAGTGACCCAGCATATAAAAGATAGGTCTAACCCGAGAACACTCGGGGACTGACTTGCGACCATCACAGGCCACTCAGCAATAGCAAAAACCCGAGGGTATAACCCAAGGTCTAAGATCTCGAATCAATTATCAAAAGGCAAAGGTGACAAGAAATGATAAAAAACTAAAAGACTATTATACATATGGCTCGCAGAGGTACGTTTACAAGGCTTTTGAAAAATCCTTACAAAGAAGGGGCCAAACAGAACCCCAATTCATCATCGAGCCTGCATCTTTGATGGCTTCACCGGAGGTTGTGCCCCAACGGTTCCGGCTACAGCCCCAGGACCTTCGACGGCCTCTTACCCTCGGGGAATCCCGCTTCCATTCTCGTCATCTTCTAAACCACTACTCGATGCATCTCTAGAAGCAAACAGGGCAACAGCTCTCTCCTCTAGGGTATTCACCCTCTCGAGCTCAGCAAACAAATTGATATCCCTTGCATGTATGTCCTATGGAGTTCGCCTCCGAGATTCTAACCGAGCGTGCTCCATGGATCGAGTCAATTTTAGTTCGACCTCCTCAGGCACTCTCCCAGTGTGAGCGTTTATTACAACAACACCCTCTTTGTTCGTAGATATAAGCGCCTCAGCTTTGGTTTTGATCCCAGATAGTGCAGCTACTAACTCAGAGTGGAGACCTCTATTTTTGTCACTTTCTGTCCTCCAATCTTGAAGCTGACGCTCGAGTGAGGCCATCTTTTCCTAAAGGGTATCCCTCTCAGAGGTCATCTCTCTCATATGCCGTTTGAGTTCGAGGACTTCAGATGTTACAACCCATATCCACATGTGTTAGTTCATGCCATATATTAGTTAGCATAAATCCAAGAAGGAATTATCTTTGAGATGATAATAAGTCAATCTTATTGGTCTTAAGTGATACAAGAGTGTATAAGGGTGATTAACAAGTATTAGAAGTTAAATGAATCAAGGATGTTGTAACTCGTATTTTCAGGTAAATTTAGCGGTTCTTAATAAACTCAAGAGGTCATGTATTAAGGTATTTTAATCATATAATATTCGTATCATAAGTATTGAAGTCAAACGAGTTATGAAACAAAAGTCGACAAAATTTGTCGCAACTTAGGTTCATAATTTTACTTAAACATTAGGTCAAATGTTTCTAATCTTTTCTCCTAATTTACAAGGAATTACGGGGTGATCTGCCAAACAAATTAAAGATCTATGAGTCTAGCTTCCAACGCATTAAACCTTTCATCGATACGATCTTGGAGTAGAGAGATATTCGCATTTTCGCGAGACTGCACCAAGCACCTCTCTATGGGGCCCACTAAGGCGGTTTAAGATATTTGGACCTATATAGGATGCCTCCAACCCGTTTTAAGTCATTTATTCTCACTATTTTCAGACCTTAGAACCCTAGGAACATCCTCTCAAGGTTCTCTCAAGATTCAAGACCCAAAAAAAGGGCAAACAACACAAATCAAGTGTCGGGAATTCCGTGGCGCTAGTAAGTCTCTTGTTCTTCTTGTTGTTGCTCATTTTTGTGTCGTTCCAGCTCATGTGGGAGGTTTTTTTAAAGGGTTTATGTTCTGTAAATACTCCCTCATGTTCTTAATATCAATCCTAGGTGATTTTAAGCCTTCTAAAGTGATTCTAGTGCCGAAAAACACTAATTGATCGCTAGTTTCGCTTTTTTGTTGTTGTGGCAGCATTGGAGGGATATTTCATGGAAATTTAAGGTCAAATTGGAGTTTTTATTTCTGTAAAGGTAAGTAAACTCTTACTCTATATGTATTTAAGATTATCCAAGTTGCGGCTAAGCCATTAAAGCTAGAACTTGTGAAATATATATCGAAAGGCTTGGTAGTAATGTTATTGTTTGGTGGACTGTTTTGCGTTGCAGTTGGGATGCGTATTTACTACTTTTTTGTGGAGTTTTGGAGGAGGAAGGGTGTGGAGAAACACCATATATATATATGTAGGGTTGTGGGCTGATAGTTATTCGTAACATTTCCGGGTCGTTTGACACGACTACGGTGGTCGTCGTATGTATGAAGTGATTAGGCTATGCGTGGACTATTTTGGGAAGCTCAATATGTTTATTATTGATGTTGTTTGGGCTGTTTGGTGATTGTTTTGAATGGTGTAAAGTCATATATACAGGGGAGGTGCTGTCCGTTTCATCGTAAAATAGGTTGTGGTCGATACATAATAGTTATGACGCTTAAATGATAACGATAGTGTCGTTTCTCTTATTGTAGACTAAGGAGTTGTGACAATTGCATAGCTTGAGATTTGGGCAATATATAAAAGGTATGTGAGGCTATCCCTTTCCTTCTTTTGCACGACTCTGATTGTATAATAATGTAATGAACGAGCTTCCATGATACTCTACTCTTAGAAGCTAGCAATACTTACATTGTTTTCCCTCTTATGGAACAATTGATGTTAATGTTGCTTCTCTTATTCTTATGTTATCAATGTTGTTGGTACTTCCTGATTCTTATAAGGTTCATAGTGAAGAGTTAGTCCTAATAACGTGTACAGAGGATACCGACCTTACGTCGGGGCCCTATTCCGGCTATGTTGCAGCACTTATGTTCATTTAGAGGCTCATAGACAAGTGTCGACTCATGTATAGTTTGGTATGCCTTGTCGGCTGGTTTTTGTTGTATAGTCTTTCATGGTAGCGTGGTAGCTCATACCTTATATGTAGTTTCTTGATTGTCTGGTCATCCCCTGCTATGTATGTTCATGCCGTCATATTTTATTGCTGGTTGTCCATGATCCAGGTCTACCATTTATATTGATCTCGTCAGCCCTAAAAGATAATAATGAAGGTTAGATGAAATGTATGTTGGTGCTCGACAAGTGTGGTTGGGTGCTAGTCATGGCCCTCGAGTTTGGGTCATGATATCAGAGTCTCTATCTCGGAGCCCCTCCCTCAGCAGGGCACCTTCCTTCTCAAACTGCATGAATCAAATCTAGGATGTTAAAACATTGGGATCCGGCAAACATTCAGACGATAGCAAAACAGAAACTACGTAACATGTTCAACAAGATGAGCTTTCTCACGCTCATGACGGGTCACCTCAGCCTGAAACTAGGGAAAAGTCAGACTATAAAGCACCTTGGCCTGAATCCATGAAAAAGACAAGTTAGAATGACAAAGATCAGAGCGACAAAGATCGGAACGACATACAGGATTTACAAAAGCTAACTGCTCGCAAAGCCTTTTCATCTCGCCGAAAATGAGTGAAGCATCGAGCTCGGGAATTCCCTCGAAAGCAGCTGAAGGACTTTCGAGCGCCTCTTTGTCTCCGATAGGTACCCCCGCATCAAAAGATTCTTCATTCGGGACATCTTGCATTACCTTAAGGGGTAAGGTCGTTCCCTAAGGGGAATCACTCACGACAATGGCACCAGCAGGGTTAATCAGGGCCATCACTTGTCCATGAAGGGCTCCAAAACTGGGCTCGGCGGGCACTGGACTCGACCCCGAGGCCCCGAATAAGCAAGCTCGAGGGCCCTATCGACAATGATTCGGAACATCTTGTTTTTAATCTCTTACTTTGATTCCGAGTATCTCTTTTAGCATCTATTGCCCTAACAACTAGCATAAAAATAGATCACGTATTTTTAGAACCACAAAATCAAATTCAATTGTTATTACCATTTTTACGGTAAACAATAGATATACTCATATTAACTTCCAAAATAGAACCTTACCAATATAATTTTAAAATCGGTGGAACTGAGTCATAAGCTCTACAGAATTTTCTAAAAACATCTACTACATTACTATCTGATAAAGGAAACAACAATAATGAGAAAGTAACGGAAGATGACTCCGAGGCCTGCGGACGCCGAACATGTATACCTTGAAGTCTCCAAAAAGCAACTAATAAGTCAATCCCTAACGTCAAGCATGGTCAGACGTACTTGGATCTGCAAAAAAAGATGTGCAGAAGCGTAGTATGAGTACACCATAATGATGCCCCAGTAAGTATCAAGCTTAATCTTGGTAAAGTAGTGACGAGGCCAGGTCAAGTCACCCACTAGGACATGATAACAGAACAAAAATATAATGATGAGAAGTAATGAAAAACGAAGAAATGAATGATAACGAAGCAATTTAGTAACGTAAACTAATGACATAATTGTAAGCATAAAGATAACAAGAAGGGAGCAAGTAATGAGAATCACAAATAGTCAAGTACAGACGAAACTAGTAAGACAAGGAAGAAATAAAAGTAGCAAGATCTGTTCAACCAATAACTCGTTTCTATATGAATTGCACAATAAGAATTACAATCAAGGTACTGCCTCTTATTCACATTTCACAATTTTAATCACAATCTTTCCTTATACCGCCGCGTCAGTCTTACATTTAGATAGTTTTGAAAATATTTTTCCTGAAATAGCTATACACACTTTTGGCCACCTTATGTCGCCGTGTGGCTTAAAGTAATTCCCTTACTAGCAACACCCATATAAATCCTACTTTATGCCGCCGCATGCACATTAACCCCTATCCACATACCGCCACATGCGCATCAAAATCACAACACAATAACAACTTGCACCAAAAGTGCCCATATGCCACAACTTGCCCAAAATCAACAATATTAATATTTTCGCTACAAATAGCCCATGGCTCAACCACAATGTGCGCAAGAATCTCAACAATAACAAAATGAATGTGAATTGCTCAACATGAAAGATATCTCAATAATTAACAACTTCACCTCAATGTGATAACGACTTTCACAACTTTAACACCAATAACTCAACAAGAAAATATTTCACGAAATAAAAACTTTATGTAAAAGTAATTCAACAATTAAAGGTGTAACAAGGCAATAAGGAAGGCAATAACTTCAACTACGACATATAAGAGCAAAATAAAAGAGGTACAACAAATGTTAGCAATGTCAAATAAAGCATGTAAGGGTATTTGAACATATGTAATGGCTAATTAACAATGAAGAATATAACATGTGATAATTCAATTAAAGGCATGGAAAGAGTCTAAATAACCTAAACCAGTCAATTACCACATATAGCCCGTGTACCCACTCATCACCTTGCGTACACGACTTTCACATAGCATACATAGCACAATCAATCCAAATCCTAAGGGGTAGTTTTTCCACATAAAGTTAGGCATTATACTTACCTCAATTAGACCAACTCAACCCTCGGAAATAGTTTTTCCCGTAAAATTCGCCTCCACACGGTTCAAATCTAACCAAAAGTAACTTAATATCATCAACCAATGCAAGGAAAAATGGTTACAATAGATAAAGCTTTGATCTTTATAAAATTCCCAAAAGTCAATAAAAGTCAAATCCAAGCTCGCCCGATCAAAACTTGGGTCCAAGGTAGATTCCGACTATGCATAACCTTACAAGTCCGTACATGCATTTTATTTTCAAATTCGAGTCCAAATCGAATCTCAAAACTCAATTCTTTATTTTTTTCAATTTCTTGACAAAATTTCTCAATTTTTCACCTTAATTCAAATAAATCTGATGTTAAATCTAAGATATATTGTCACGACCCCCGTTCGCCCTCCGCGAACCATCGTGACGGCACCTAGTCCTACGACTAGGTAAGCCTAAATTGCGGAAGATAAACCGAGTTACGGAAGTAAAACAATTTAAAACAAAATTAAAATAATAAAACAGTGTTTAAAACTGCCGCTCAACATACACAACATTTAACTCTCAAAAACAAATACATATCTCCAAGACTCGGGAACCCATGAATCACAAGCTAAGGATCACTACACAGTACTCTAACTCCAGAATATCTAACAAGGAAAGAAATACAGAAGGGCAAATGTTTAAAAGCTAGAATAGAAAGGGACTCCTCAGTTTGCGGACGTGGCAGATATACCATGAAGTCTCTACAGAAACACCTCGCCTCAAGGATGATAAGACTGAGTGAAGGTACTTGGATCTGCACATGAAAAACATGCGCAGATGGGGCATGAGTATACCACAACGGTACTCACTAAGTGCCAAGCCTAACCTCGGTCGGGTAGTGACGAGGAAGGTCGGGGCCCTACTGAGGTTAAATGAAATACAAAGTATAACAGTGTAGAACAAGATAGTATAATTAAGTGCAAAGATAAGAAATAACATAGAATAGAAAGAGCAACAACAACTAGAACAGAGGCAAAATAATCACCGAGGGAACACAGCTCAACACAGAGATAGCAACCGGGGATCTACCAGGACGTCGTCCTGTAGCCCCCAAATGTAAATGTCCAGTGGATCTCCCGGGTGTCGTCCCGTAGTCCAACTCATAATGCACCGGGGATCTACCGGAATCCTGTTCTGTAGTCCCCAAATGTAAATACCCAGTACTGGGGGAATCTACCGGGTGTTGTCTCGTAGTTCAATATAACTGTGCAGGGGGATCTACCAGAATCCCACATCCGTAGTCCCAAATGTAAATACCCAGCAGCAACATAGAAATATATTCAGCAAATGTCAGTTTCATATTAAGGTAAACAGGTAATTTTAGTCAAGCATACTACACAGAATTCAGGTAAAACAGTTTGAGCAAATAAAGCAATTCAATCCCTTAGACATGCTTTCATAAGCTAACAGCAGGCTTAAAGTGCAAGTAATATGAACAGGAAAGAATACATACAAGTAATTACTTAAAGAAAACCGGATTTCCAACAATTAGCACAATCACGCACTTGTCACCTCACGTACAAGGTATTTCAATAACCAAATATACCAAATCCTAAGGGGAAGATCCCCCCACAAGGTTAAACAAGCCACTTACCTCGAACCGGGTCAAAATCAACCTGAAACCACACTCTTGCCACGAGTACTCAACTCCACATGACCCAAATCTATTCAATTCAATTTCATAAAGTAAATAACACTTCAAGTAACTGATTCTACAATTAAATTCTAAGTTAATACGCAAAATTAGGTAAAATGACCAAAACATCCCTTAGGCCCACGTATCATAATTGGGTAAAATTTATATTTTCAGAATCCTTACACCCTCACGAGTTCATGCATACCATAATTATCCAAATCTAAGGTCAAATTCCCAATCAAAAGTTGAATTCTAGGTCTAAGAACTTTCTTCCAACTTTTCATCTCCAATCCGAAATTAAATAATGAATTCATGTTTGGATTAATGGGTTACAAGCAAAAAGGAGTTAAGAATCGTTACCCAATCGATTAGAATCAAGGAAGAAATAAAAGTAGCAAGATCTGTTCAACCAATAACTCGTTTCTATATGAATTGCACAATAAGAATTACAATCAAGGTACTGCCTCTTATTCACATTTCACAATTTTAATCACAATATTTCCTTATACCGCCGCGTCAGTCTTACATTTAGATAGTTTTGAAAATATTTTTCCTGAAATAGCTATACACACTTTTGGCCACCTTATGTCGCCGTGTGGCTTAAAGTAATTCCCTTACTAGCAACACCCATATAAATCCTACTTTATGCCGCCGCATGCACATTAACCCCTATCCACATACCGCCACATGCGCATCAAAATCACAACACAATAACAACTTGCACCAAAAGTGCCCATATGCCACAACTTGCCCAAAATCAACAATATTAATATTTTCGCTACAAATAGCCCATGGCTCAACCACAATGTGTGCAAGAATCTCAACAATAACAAAATGAATGTGAATTGCTCAACATGAAAGATATCTCAATAATTAACAACTTCACCTCAATGTGATAACGACTTTCACAACTTTAACACCAATAACTCAACAAGAAAATATTTCACGAAATAACAACTTTATGTAAAAGTAATTCAACAATTAAAGATGTAACAAGGCAATAAGGAAGGCAATAACTTCAACTAAGACATATAAGAGCAAAATAAACGAGGTACAACAAATGTTAGCAATGTCAAATAAAGCATGTAAGGGTATTTGAACATATGTAATGGCTAATTAACAATGAAGAATATAACATGTGATAATTCAATTAAAGGCATGGAAAGAGTCTAAATAACCTAAACCAGTCAATTACCACATATAGCCCGTGTACCCACTCATCACCATGCGTACACGACTTTCACATAGCATACATAGCACAATCAATCCAAATCCTAAGGGGTAGTTTTCCCACATAAAGTTAGGCATTATACTTACCTCAATTAGACCAACTCAACCCTCGAAAATAGTTTTTCCCCTAAAATTCGCCTCCACACGGTTCAAATCTAACCAAAAGTAACTTAATATCATCAACCAATGCAAGGAAAAACGGTTACAATAGATAAAGCTTTGATCTTTATAAAATTCCCAAAAGTCAATAAAAGTCAAATCCAAGCTCGCCCGATCAAAACTTGGGTCCAAGGTAGATTCCGACTATGCATAACCTTACAAGTCCGTACATGCATTTTATTTTCAAATTCGAGTCCAAATCGAATCTCAAAACTCAATTCTTTATTTGTTTTCAAATTCTTGACAAAATTTCTCAATTTTTCACCTTAGTTCAAATAAATCTGATGTTAAATCTAAGATATATTGTCACGACCCCCGTTCGCCCTCCGCGAACCATCGTGACGGCACCTAGTCCTACGACTAGGTAAGCCTAAATTGCGGAAGATAAACCGAGTTACGGAAGTAAAACAATTTAAAACAAAATTAAAATAATAAAACAGTGTTTAAAACTGCCGCTCAACATACACAACATTTAACTCTCAAAAACAAATACATATCTCCAAGACTCGGGAACCCATGAATCACAAGTTAAGGATCACTACACAGTACTCTAACTCCAGAATATCTAACAAGGAAAGAAATACAAAAGGGCAAATGTTTAAAAGCTAGAATAGAAAGGGACTCCTCAGTTTGCGGACGTGGCAGCTATACCATGAAGTCTCTACAAAAACACCTCGCCTCAAGGATGATAAGACTGAGTGAAGGTACTTGGATCTGCACATGAAAAACATGCGCAGAAGGGGCATGAGTACACCACAACGGTACTCAGTAAGTGCCAAGACTAACCTCGATCGGGTAGTGACGAGGAAGGTCGGGGCCCTACTGAGGTTAAATGAAATACAAAGTATAACAGTGTAGAACAAGATAGTATAATTAAGTGCAAAGATAAGAAATAACATAGAATAGAAAGAGCAACAACAACTAGAACAGAGGCAAAATAATCACCGAGGGAACACAGCTCAACACAGAGATAGCAACCGGGGATCTACCAGGACGTCGTCCTGTAGCCCCCAAATGTAAATGTCCAGTGGATCTCCCGGGTGTCGTCCCGTAGTCCAACTTATAATGCACCGGGGATCTACCGGAATCCTGTTCTGTAGTCCCCAAATGTAAATACCCAGTACTGGGGGAATCTACCGGGTGTTGTCTCGTAGTTCAATATAACTGTGCAGTGGGATCTACCAGAATCCCACATCCGTAGTCCCAAATGTAAATACCCAGCAGCAACATAGAAATATATTCAGCAAATGTCAGTTTCATATTAAGGTAAACAGGTAATTTTAGTCAAGCATACTACACAGAATTCAGGTAAAACAGTTTGAGCAAATAAAGCAATTCAATCCCTTAGACATGCTTTCATAAGCTAACAGCAGGCTTAAAGTGCAAGTAATATGAACAGGAAAGAAAACATACAAGTAATTACTTAAAGAAAACCGGATTTCCAACAATTAGCACAATCACGCACTTGTCACCTCACGTACAAGGTATTTCAATAACCAAATATACCAAATCCTAAGGGGAAGATCCCCCCACAAGGTTAAACAAGCCACTTACCTCGAACCGGGTCAAAATCAACCTGAAACCACACTCTTGCCACGAGTACTCAACTCCACATGACCCAAATCTATTCAATTCAATTTCATAAAGTAAAGAACACTTCAAGTAACTGATTCTACAATTAAATTCTAAGTTAATACGCAAAATTAGGTAAAATGACCAAAACATCCCTTAGGCCCATGTATCAGAATTGGGTAAAATTTATATTTTCAGAATCCTTACACCCTCACGAGTTCATGCATACCATAATTATCCAAATCTAAGGTCAAATTCCCAATCAAAAGTTGAATTCTAGGTCTAAGAACTTTCTTCCAACTTTTCATCTCCAATCCGAAATTAAATAATGAATTCATGTTTGGATTAATGGGTTACAAGCAAAAAGGAGTTAAGAATCGTTACCCAATCGATATCTCTGAAAATTCATCAAAATCTCACTCAAATTCGAGCTCCCGATCTTAAGTTTTGATAAAAATGGCTAAGCCCTCGATTTTGAAATTTTATATTCTGCCCAGGTATTTCCTTCTTCGCGAACGTGGAAGGACCCTCACGTTCGCGAATAACAACTTCGCGTGGTCCAGCTTTCCTTCATCGCGAACACGATGCCCTAGTTGCGAACGCAATGCACAATCTCCTCCTCCTACGCGAATGCGGGAGCAGCATCGCGAACGCATAGGTATAATACCTCTCAGCTTCGCGAACGCGGGTGAAAGTTCGCGAACGTGAAGCATTAAATCTCCCCCATCCCTAGCTCCTCTTCGCGAACACTAGACCCCACTTGCGAACGCGAAGAAGGATACCAGAACTGGGCCGCTGCAATTTTCTGCAATTTCTCTATGTTCCAAAATGACCCGTTGACTATCCGAAACACACCCGAGGCTCCGGAACGCTCATTCAAACTTGATCCTAAAACTTTCCAACCAATCCTAAAATATCATTCAAACTTGATCCAACCTTCGGAACGCTCATACACCTATTTTTCATTGGATTCAAGCATAAGAATTCCAAAAACTTTAAAAATATGCTTTCGATCAAAACGTCTATCAAACCTCATCCGAATGACTTGAAATTTTTCACACATGTCACATTAAATACTACGGAGCTACTCCAACTTTCGGAATTCCTTTCCGACCCTCGGATCAAAATCTCACTATCAAACCGGAAACTTCAAAAATTCAATTTTCGCCATTTCAAGCCTAAATTAGCTACGGACCTCCAAAACACAATTCGAACACGCCCCTAAGCTTGAAATCACCCAATGAAGCTAATGGAACCATCAGATTTCCATTCCAAGACCATCTTCACACTGTTCCAATTACGGTCAACTTTCCAACACTTAAGCTCTCATTTAGGAACTAAGTGTCCCAAAACTCTCCAAAATTCAAAACTGAACATCCCGACAATCAAAATAGCAGAAATACACACGGGGAAAGCAATTAATAGGGGATCAGGGCATTAATTTTTAAGACGACCGGCCGGGTCGTCACATATATACATGAAATATAGTTGGAAATTGATTAGAATCTCTTACCCAAAATTTGTAGATGAAAATCCTGTAACGACCTGACTAGTCGTTTTGAGCGTTTCCATACCGTTAAGATATTTGAAGTCTTGAGTAGAATTGTTCTATGCATTATGACTTATGTGATTCATCGGTTTTGGTTTCAGGTTATTCAAAATTGATTTGGAAGAATGGTTCTCAACTAGGAAGCTTTAAATTGGAAGAGTTGACCAAGTTTGACTTTTTGTGAATTTGACCCTGGAATGCTATTTTCATGGTTCCGGTAGGTCCGGATGGTGATTTTCAAATTGGGCGTATTCCCGAATTTGCATTTGGATGTCTCTAGAAGTTTTCGGCACAAGTTGGCAAAAATTAAAAATTTGAAGGTTTGAAAAGTTCAAAAGTTTGATCGAGAGTTGACTCTGTGAATATTGGGTTTAGATTATGGTTCCAGGAGTTGGAATAGCTTCGTAATATTATTTGGGACTTGTGTGCAAAATTTGGGTTCATTCCAAATTGATTTGCTATGTTTCAGCACGAGTTTTGGAAGTTGAAAAGTTCAAAGTTCATCAAGTTCAAATTGAGGTGCGATTTGTCGTTTTGATGTTCTTAGTTGTGATTTAAGGACTCGAGTAGGTTCGTGTCATGTTATGAGACATGTTGGTATTTTTGTATGGGGTCCCGAAGGGTTCGGGTGAGTTTCGTACATGGTTCAGAGCATTTGGAAAGTTTGGCTAAGGCTGGTTTGGAAAACGATTTGGTGTAATCGCACCTACGGAGCCATGGGAACAAGTGTGGAGCTAAAAAAGCAATAGTGTCATCGCAGAAGCAAAGGAAGCCTTGGATGGGGATCATCGCAAATGCAAAGTAAGAGGCTCACCTATGTGTGTGCAGAAGCGGAAGCTGTAACCGCAGAAGCGGGTTTGTGCGCATAAGCGCGTTTTGTCTCGCATCTGCACTTGCACAGAAGCAGTGCCTATTGCACAGGTGCAGAAGGGCAAACCTTCAGTGTTTTCCGTAGGAGCGGGAATTTTGTCGCAAAAGGGACGTGCAGAAGCGGCCCTTTGTTCGCAAAAGCGAAATCGCTGGGCGGGATATTGAGGGTTTGGCCGTTTTGTTCATATTTTGAGATGTGGGACTTGGATTGAGGCATTTTTGGACGCAAATTTCATCACAAGTATTGGAGTAAGTATTCTACACTTGGTTTTGATCTCATTGCATGAATCTATTTTCATTTTTAGCAATTAGTTATTGAGTATGGGCATTGTGAGTTATTGTGTATTTTTATCTATGGCTTTGAGCCAAGTGGGGGAGTCGGCTATCAACAATTTGATTGCATGATTATGTGTTGTATCAATTTCAGTCTGAGGCATACTTGTGGATCGGTTATGGCTTGCAGATGTCTGTTTTGATGATGAATTAAGCAAGTACTTTCTAGATACTGGTTATGTTACACTTTAAGGGTATATGGGAATCATGGGATAGTTGAATTGTTACTCGGGAAGGAAGATGTAGTTCACATGGAGTAGGAAATTGTTTGGTTGCATTAAGGTGGGATTACTTTTTTGGGTGTTGTCGTGTTAATGGGGCACAAGTCGTTCAGCCTGTTTGGGCAATGCAACTGGGATTTGAGTAGAGTGGATGACTCTCAGAATGGTCCTAATGGATTCAAGATTTATATGTAGCGATTGAGAATTGGAGATTTACATTGGATGGTGTCGAAACTCGCGATATTTCTATATCATTATAGATTCTATGTTTCAGTATCAGGAAGGGGAAAAAAGCGGCTTTAGATTCATGGAAGGTCTCTTCAAAGGGAATATCTCAGTTAAGGTACTTTTGGGGTGCTTGAGAGAGAATTCAACAGCTTATGGGCCTTAGGGTGGTGTGGTTCTGTGCTAGAGTTCGTGGGGCATGTTTTGGTTAAGAATCGTAGTGTTCTAGCAAGGAGAAATATCAATTTAAAGGCAATTCGGGAAGAACTCGGAAAATTAGGAAAGCTTGATAGTAGGTTGGATCAGCACAGTTATGGATATAATTGGTTCTTTAAATACTTATGATGTGGCGAGTCACTACAGGTGTTTCGCGGTAATGCTTTTGGGGTTTGGCAACCTACGTGGTTCGGTTGAGTTAGAAGGATTCGGTTTTAATAGCTTGGTTATGTGCAAATGGATCCCAAAGAGTTTTAGATGATTTTTATCACAGTTTGAGATGGATATTTCCTACCGGCATTAGAAACATGTTGCGTATTGTGATTTCTCCTAGATGGGATTACATGGAATGTTTCTGACTGATCGGATATGTATTCTGCTTGTGACTTAGAGTTGATTATGAGATTCATGTACTTTATTTATTATGGCATGATCGATGTAGTGTGTTGTGCGGGATCAAGATTTGCATGTGCAAGGTCACGGGTTAGCTTTGAAGGGAAGGACATAAATTCTTAGGCAGCATGGACGGTTTCAGAGGACTAGGTGAATGATATTACTACTTGGTATTGCCTCATAAAGGTGCGCATTTCAGAAAGTGCATTGTGTTTTGACTTACAGATGCTTCATTAGTATTACGGTGTTTGTCATGTTGATTTATTATTTATATTAAGATTTTGCTATGTCGCACGGAAGGATTATAGAGGTATTCCTCGTGGGGTGATTGTGTATGAGAGATATGTTAGAAATTCGGGTAGTGAAGTTGGGATGAAATTTGGTGATTCGTGTGCTCTATGGATTTAGAGACTAGGAGTTCTTAGGAGTAGATTGTTTCGCGTTTGTGCACTGTGAAAATGAGGCCATAGCTAGTCAGAGGATGATGGTATGTATTACGATTCAGTCATTATGGACATTCGGAGGGTTATTTATCTATTTGTGGGTGACCAGAGTTGATTTGGGGTCTATTAATAGGCCCAATGAGGATGTATATTCTATAGCGGGTCAGATTGGTTGACTTCGCACTGCTATTGTAAGGGGTATGCCATTCAATTAGAGTTGAGTTTGTAAGTGTTCGGATATGTTCCATGAGTTATTCTCCTATGTTGCAAGGGGTTGGGATTCATTGGTTATATACACACATGGTGCAGTTCTATTGGGGCTTTATAGTGGAATTTGAGAGAGATGGGTATTTGGGTGTTGCATGATTGATGGCTCATTGGTTATATTCTTTCAGGGTTGTGTGGCATTGTTTCATTTGCTTCTCCATGGTTATGGTAATGCACTTTGGGAATTTGATGTCGAGTTGCGCATGGTCATTGATTATGAGCAGGGCGTCTTGAAGTATCTCATATGAACCAGTGCTTGGATGGTGTCGCGTATAGCAACGGAAGTTATGTTGAGATATGATACTTTGTGTTAGATTCGTGTGTCTTGGTTATACTATGTATGATGGGTTCATAGCATCGCGATTGTGATGGTACTTGTTGAACTTGCACGATGGTTTTCTCGTGTGAGTCATTTTCCATGATTGAGTACATTTGGATTGTTGCTTATTGGTGCATGGATTGCACAGGATGTGGCTTTAGGTTGTATTGGTGTCGCAAGTTACTAGAGTGGTTGTATTTGATGAGATGAGATCATTGGACCTAGAATGGATATTATCGGATTTGATTACGAAAGAATAATATCGCAAGTCGACTTAGGAATTGGCTATAGATCTTATCGAAGGAGGGGGAATTCCATGACTTGTTGATCTGATGAATGGTTATGAGTTTCCGCGTGTTTCTTTAATCATCGTTAGTGTATGAAGGTTTTAGAACAAGGTTTTGCTTGATGAGGTTTATTACCGGTGTTGGGTTGTTTTGAGCACCTACAATGATTAGAAGTTTTTGTATGAGTATTTGAGTTATATGGTATATCATGTAATTGCATCTTGGGTTATGGTTACAGCTTGGTACAGTCTGTTTAGACTTATACAATGTGTAGATTGCGAGATTCCGGTCTTGTAGGAAATTTCGGATGTTGGAAATTTGGTTCTAAGGTTTATGGGCTAAGGTTGTATTAAGGATGTTCAATTAGGTTGTGTCGTTAGGCTTATATGGATTAGGGTGACATGGGATCACCCTCGGGTATGTGAATGGTAAGGTTACACAGCGGTTTGGCGGCTTAAGAACAACTCAAGGCACATTCGACGACGAACGTATGTTTAAGTGGGGGAGGATGTAACGAACCAACTGGTCGTTTTGAGTATTTCCATCCCGTTCAGCTATTTGAAGTCTTGAGTAGAGCATCGTTCTATGCATTATGACTTATGTGAATCGTTGGTATTGATTTCAGGTTATTCAGAATTGATTTGAAAGACTCAACTAGGAAGCTTTAAATTAGAAAAGTGTCTATTTTAGTAAAATTGACCCTGGAACGGAGTTTTGGTGGTTCTGGTAGGTCTGGATGGTGATTTTGGACTCGGGCGTATGCTCGAATTTGCATTTGGATGTCTCTAGAAGGTTCAGGCACAAGTTGGCAAAAATTAAAAATTTGAAAGTTTAGAAAGCTCAAAAGTTTGACCAAGAGTTGACTTTGTGGATATCAGGTTCGAATAGTGGTTCTGGGAGTTGTATAGCTTCGTTATGTCATTTGGGACTTGTGTGCAAAATTTGGGTTCATTTCGAATTGATTTGCTATGTTCGGCACAATTTTGGAAGTTGAAAAGTTCAAAGTTCATCAAGTTCGAATTAAGGTGCGATTCATCGTTTTAATGTTGTTAGGTGTTATTTAAGGCCTCCAGTAGGTCCTGTCATGTTATGGGACTTGTTGGTATATTTGGACGGGGTCCCGAGGGGCTCGAGTGAGTTTCTGACGAGGTTCAAAGCATTTGGAAAGTTTGGCTAAGGCTGGTTTGCCAGAGGTTCTGGTGTAACGCACCTGCGGAGCCACAAAAGGGGCAGTGTCATCAAAGAAGCAAAAGCAAGCTTGCCTGGGGATCACTGCAGATGAAGAATAAGAGGCGCACCTGCGTGTACGCAAAAGTGGAAGTTGTGATCATAGAAGTGGGTTTGTACACAGAAATGCATTTTGTCTCGCACCTGTGCTTGCACAGAAGCGGTGCCTGTTGCGCAGGTGTGGAAGGGCAGACCTCCAGTGTTTTCCGCAAAAGTGGGAATTTTGTCGTAAAAGGGACGCTGTAGGAGCGGCCCTTTGTTCGCAAAAGCGAAATCGCTAGGCAGAATATCGAGGGTCTGGCCGTTTTGTTCATATTTTGAGATATGAGACTCGGATTGAGGCAATTTTGGAGGCAAATTTCATCACAAGGATTGGGGTAAATTTCTACACTTGGTTTTGATCTCGTTGCATGAATCTATCTTCATTTTTAGTAATTAGTTGATGAATTTAAAGAGGAAATTGAGGGTTTTTGTCCAAACTTCATAAATCGAATTTTCGAGTTTTGAACACTGATGTGGAGTCGGATTTAAGTGAAACTAGTATGGTTGGAACTCGTAATTGAGTGGGTTGTCAGATTTTGGACTTTTGATTCAACATTTGACTTTTGTCGATTGAGATTGGTTCCTTTAGCATTGTTTGATGAATTTGAGTTGTTTATGGTTAGTTTTGAGCCATTCAGAGGTTGGTACGTGCGAGATGGCATTTTTGGAGCATCGATTGGCTTGCTAGGAATTTGAATTGGCTTTTTTGAGGTAACACTTCTAAACTTGGTGTTGAGGGTATGAAACCCCAAATTACATGTTATGTGATTGGTGTTGAGGTGACACACATGCTAGCTGTCGGGTGTGTGGGCGTGGACCGTGTGAATTCTGAATCCGTTATTCCTGTGGTACTATGTAGTTACCTGATCTTACCTGTAACCATAAAATTTTAACGTACTTGAGCTATTGAGCTGTGATCGATGCTAGATCCATATCTAGGCTTCATAGTATCCTGTTGGGACCCACAAAGGTCATTTCTGCTATTGAGTTATCTGCTTTTATTGCATTACATACTCAGTCATGTGCATTCATATGCATATCATATCTCAGTCTTTATTACTGTTTATTGATACATCACATCATTATATTAGGGCTGATATTTCATGACATTGAGAGCCCGAAAGACTGGAGAGATTGATGACTGAGAGAGGCCGAAGGCTTGATTGTGAGGACATTTATGGGATCGGGCTACACGCCTGTCACGACCCAAACCTATGGGCCACAACAGGCACCCGGTACCTTACTCAATCGAATACCTACGTAACGTATCTTTTGTATCATAGTATCATAGGTAAATGAACTGGAGAGGCTGTCATGAGATAAGTAGAATAAAACATGGAGAAATTATCGACATTGGATGATCCAACATGTAATCCAAACTTATACATATGACATACAGGCCTATAAGGCCAAAATAACTTCTCGTATACTGAACATAGGCCGACAAGGCCAAACAAACTTTTACATACATGACATCTGTCAAGCCTCTAGGAATACATATTTTTCATAAAGGTCGGAACAGAGTCCCGCCATACCAAACAATACATGTCTAAATCATACTAACCAAACAAGCAACTCCGAAGCAAATAGAGCGCACCAACATCTTTCGCTGAGCTGATAGCCTACTTGGAGGGCTTTTGACCTATCTATAGGGACCTGCAGGCATGAAGCGCAGCGTCCCCAGACAAAAGGGATGTCAGTACGAATAATGTAATAAGTATGTAAGATACATATATAAGTACATAAAAGACATGGAAGAAATATAGAGTACATGACTCAACTTGTAAGTCTGGATAACTCTATAAATCATGAAATACTTATAGTGTCATGCATATGCGTATGAATATCATGTCGTGCATGTTTTGATAATGTCATCAAGCCTCTGAGGGCATCCATCATATCATCTCAACCACTGAAGGCAAAATCATCAACGTATACCAACTGATCATGTGGTGATGCGTATATAATGCCGTAACCTTTTCCTATATCCCATAACATATAATATACATATATACGCGTATATAACGCCATCTGGTCATGGGTCAATGTATATGAATGCAATGGATGAGAAATACATTAATAAAATCTTTCAAAATGTCATAAGACCATTATGCCTTTGAGTAATATAATGAAGTAAACTTTTTCAACTTACATATTTTTCTGAGACCTATGAACAGATGATAAAATAATAGGACACATGAGAATTCAAGAACATAGGCATCTCTAATATTTCTATGAATAGAGTCATTTATGAAAGTTGTGCATTTCCTCGTTTCGTTTCTATTGTGTAGATTATGCCAAAAAGAAAGAAGGGATAGTCTTAACATACCTGAGCTCATTCTCTTGACAATCCCTTTAATATACATCAATTGCAACAAATCACGTAACGGCGAGATCAGAGTAGGAAAAAATCCAAATGATATTCTTGCAAAAGATTGCACCATTCTCCCTTAAAATTGCAACATCTCATGTTGCTAAGATGCTAAGAGATTTTGTTTGCATAAACATACTAAAGATTAGAATGCAAACTTTATGATTTTGAAGATGCAGTAACGTTCTCACCCATGCTTCATGTAGTCACCAACCTTGGTTTTGTGCTCTTCATTGATTTTTTATATAATTGGGTGTGGGCCCCAATTTCCTAATGACTAAGCCAAAAATTCTTTTAATTGTTACACTAAATCTCATGACTTAAGAGTCACTTAGCTAAATCTTGAAATGCTTCCACGTTTTTTTGGCTCATTCTTATCCAAAAATTAACCACTTAGTTTCTTAATTAATTTGTTAATTCCCCATTAACCAATAATTACCTAATTATCCACATAATTAGGTATTATCCCAAATTACTTAAAATACCACTCACTTTTAACACACTTTGCACACCTTACTATTATGGTCATATGGTACCTTGTATGGCAGTAGTCCAACGATACCGATTATTATAACTCGCACCGTATTTTATCCCAACTTGTCAAACTTCAACGAAACTTATTTTCTTTGATTTTCTTACCCTCTCACCTTCATGAATTTACTTATCCCTTGTTTGAAATAGAATAATACTTGTAACCCAAAAATAATCTCAATCCCGAACTTACGTTGATTAACTTACGACGAAACTTTAGTAGTATGAAAATGCGGGATGTAATATCTCATTTCCAAGTTTTTTATCAAATTACTTATGTCGTACCTTTACGTACGAAAACATGGGGTGTAATATCATTCCGTCCTTTGGAACATTCGTCCTCGAAGGTTGATTGATGCACTTATCATTCTCATAACCCATAGCTCTTGCTAATTCTTTAATACTCTTCTTGCCATTTAGGAGACTGTGCTTTGAACAAATCCAAAGGTCAAGGCATTCCCCCTTTTATGCCTCTTTCTCACACCACGACTTTTGGTCGAAATCTGTTGCTATCTTCTGTCATGCAGCTTGTACGATATTTTCCTTGTATATGCGCCTATGCGACTCTTCTCTTTAGCTTTTAGCCAATCTCTAGGCTTCACTTTCGGGAACATATACAGAACTTGACAAGATGTCCTTCTGGCATATATAGGTGTATTGAAGTTATTTACTCGGTACTTTGTCAAAATTAAAAATGTTGGTTTATCTTATTTCATAAACATGGATATCCATCCGCATGATTTTACTGCATCTGGGTAGGTCATATTGTACCATAACTCTTACTTCGACTTATCGTTACTGAGGTCTGCTACCAACTCCGGGTTATTCTTGTAGCTTATCCTATATGCAACTAAATCCTTTAATGCTTTTTTCTTACTGTTAAATTCCCTAATCTTATCTCATACTCTGTAACTTTTATCCATCTATTGTTGATTCACCTCAATGTTGATATGTAATCTACCATAGATAATTTGAAACCTCTTACGTAATACATTGTCACTAAGGCTTACGTCTCATCGGGGGATATCTGAAGTGATTAGACTGATCCACCTGGGGGCGATACTATACTTCCATAACCCTATTTCACAGCATCCCAATGTGATTCATATTACGTGGGTATTTTATTCCTGTACATGAATTATTTTCTTCAAATCATTACTCAATCGAAGGCTCAAATGTCATTCTTTATCTACCACAATTAAACCTTCATCTCTTTCAAATGATATGAGTCTTAGACTCCTTTGAGTTCATTCAGGCTATACTGAGCTTTCTATAACTTAGAGAAACCATTAGCTCGCTTGTTTTTATGGGTTTAATCCCGAGGACTTATCCATTCTCGTCACCTTCTCACTCACCCTTTCGTATCCTTACTCTTGCCTTCCTAAAACCTTGTCGTTTTGCCATACTTAAGCTTGCGATCTACACATATTTCTTTATATTACTCGCAACCTTCCTTCAACTTGCTTGCATCATAGGTTTCCTTATGTCATTCTGCAACATTAAGCGAGACATCACATCGTCTCTAACTCGTGTTTACTGTCTTAATTAGCCTCCTCGATACCTAGAAGCTGTAGGCTATGAGATATTCCACTGATGATACCGCTATCATTCCTGGATACTGAATCCCCGTGATTCTAGCCTTCTATCCGAAGTATGGACTATTCACAACCTTCTACATTTAAGTATTACGTATATCCCAATAAAGCACATGAAAACTCCCTCAAATATCGCCTCTTCTTGAGCTCCAAAACCTTGTGAGAAAAAGTAACTAAATGTCAAAATAAGTCAAAAAATATAGCCGTTGTCCCAGCCTATATCAAATTCTAAATGATCCCTAAAATCATATTTGATAAGCCCAACATAATCTTTGCGAGATTACACCGAAGACAGCCTTTTGAATTACCCAATTTGGACTTAAATTGAGGGAGATGTGATATTTTGACGTTTTAAAGAAAGTTTGGAAATTTCAGGGGCATAATTAGTATTTTCGGATTTGTTGTACCAGAAAATCAGAAATCGCAAAATCTTCATTTTAGCACCCAAAACTCATCCAGAACCTCCCGGACACAAACCATATATGTATTTCAATTATAAAATATACTACGAACATGATCTCGCACTCTAAATACCAATAAGAGGTCGTCTTGACCCGATAATGACCATGATCAAACTCCAAATTCTTAACTTAACTATACTCTCAACCACTCCCGAGCTCCTCAGAACCCCATACAATCATACCAGAAAGTACAAATACATTATCGAATTTATTCAAAGGCTCAAAATACCCACAGGAACATCACAACATACAATTGAGGCTCAAATCGAATAGAATTTCTCTTAAGTTGCTAAATCTTTATTCCTTCAAAAGAGTATATGAATCACACTTACACACTTCGGATTACTTCCAAACTTTGCACACAAATTTAATTCAACTTTATAGAACTATCTGAAGTCTCGTAACACCAATTGGAGTCCAATAACATCAAAGTCAACTCTTGGTCAAATTTATGAACTCTTAAGTTCTTTAAATTGCCAACTTTCGATATATACTTTTGAATTCTTCTAGGAACCAAAAAAACCAATTACAATCATATTTAAAAGTCCAAAATCATTATAGGAACCTGTTGGAACAATCAAACCCTGATTCCAAGTCTGTTTATCCAAAAAGTCCAACATTGGTCAACTATTCCAACTTAAAGCTTCTAAGTCGAGAGTCATTCTTCCAAATAAATCCCGAACCACTTGAAAGACAAGACTACACATGCAAGTCATAATACATCACATGAATCTACTCAAAGTCTCAAACTACCAAATGGAATGCCAAAGCTCACAACGAACGATTGAGTCGTTACACTACATGAACTTATAAAATCATGTTAGATATCATGTGTAGGTTTTGATTTCTTCTTCGAACATAAAACTCATTATTGTATGGCATAAATGCCTAATATGAGTTGTTGTCATAAACTTCTCACATGCATACATCTTAGCATGCTATTTTTACTCAGTCCATGAGATGTGATTTGATATTCGTTGTTCATATACATGTGGTCTTGTATATGCTTTCTGTGTGATTAACTGGATTAGCAACACGTGAGTGGTCTGTGCAAGTTGAGTTATAATAGCACATGAATTGTCCGTACAATTGTTATGATTGTTGCATCTGAGTTGTTAGTGCAATATGTGGATATAGATCTATCCCCCTAGGTTTGTCCTCTCATATTTCTCCTTGATGACGTATACATAGATTATGGTAAACTGATCAGCTTTTGGACTTTATCTATCCTCTCTATATGAAAACTCCTTTCATATATGCATTATGTTTACAACATATCTTCTCTATATGCTAGCTGCAGAATGTATACACGCTTTTATGCATATCTCCTCTATATGCTATTTTAATTTATGAAATGATTCATGGAACATATCTTCTCTATATGAAAATCTGTATATCTTGATTTGTTTATTCATGCATATCTTCACTATATGCAACTATTGATTGCTTATTTGATATCAAGTGCATATCTTCTCTATATGCTGCTTTAATTAATCAAATGATTCACGGTGCATATCTTCTCTATATGTTAATTTGTATTACTTGACTTGTTTATTCATGCATATCTTCTCCATATGCAACTGTTAACGGTTTATTTGACACAAAATGCATATCTTCTCTACGTGCTAAAATATTAATTTGTTTATGATGATCCTGCAATTACCTGTACTTCATGCTTAGAATTTTGGTTCAGTTGTTGTGTTATCTTTTGACTTAAAACCTTGTCACTAATTCACAGATGTTAGTCTAGATAGTTACTGAGTGCATGAGATCAATTTTACTCATACGACATTTCTACACCATGAGTGCTGATTATTGAGATGAGTTGTTATGGATGACGAAGGCCATCATCAGAGATATACTAGCGTTCTAGATACAAGCTAGCACGTGTTCATGGTAGCTTAGGACTTATATTTTTGTGTATGCAAAACTTCAAACAGATGATGTAATATTTCTTTATATCAGAGTTGTATTTATATTTTTATTCTTAGACGTTCATGACCTGTACTACTAGTCCTTCGAATGGTTGTATGAGCATTTATTATTTATTGATGATATTTTATTTACGTTGTGTTATTTGTGGTTTGGCATACCTAGAATATTGGGGTTTGGTGCCATCATGACTAAGAAGTGGGATTTTGGTCGGGACAAGTTGGAATCAGAGTTCTAGTTTTATAGGTTATACGAGTCAAGAGCAAATATCTAGTAGAGTCTTGTGGATCGGTATGTTAACATACACACTTATCTTCGACCGGCTATAGGACATCTAGAAAACTTCCATTTATTTCCTTCTTTATCGTGCTATTTTATTTCAGCTCGAATTTTACATCTTTGATTTCTTTCCATTTTTTGTAGGTGGTGATGAGGACTCGATGTTAGTGGGGCACTAGCAGCTTGTGATGTTGTATGTGGAGTTGTGATATAATTCTATGTTATGAAGGTATTCCAATCTACATGACTTATGGCTAGGTGAAGACTATAAATATGGCTCGGTAGTTTCAGCATGAAAGTTTGGTGGCATCCCTAGTGGTTTGACTGATGGATCGCTGAGCGGCAAGACAACCATGTGATGAGTAGTATGTGACTAAGTACTATGCTTAGATAGTTGGGATGTGTAAGAAGAATTTGTTTGGGATGCGAAGGGCTATGGATTCTTGATTATCGTCTTAGTGTGTTGTATAGTCTTAAGAGGTGGATTTGTTGGCGGATCTATCAGTTGTTAATTTGTGGAATGAAATAAATTCTTATATATTGTTAACGAATGTAGACTTGAAAAGATTAATTGATTGCATAATGGTTGTGACCGTGGTAAGATTATATGTAGATGCCGATTTGGTGATAAATGGGTGGGTTATCTCATGCGAGAAGGTTCGATATTGTATGATTCTTATGAATCTTCTATGAAGAGTTTTTCTTCTACCTAGTGGAATGTATGTGCTATGATGAGACTTTGGATCACCTGAGGAAGTTGGAACGACCGCCACAATTGAGTTTGCACTCGGAATATGATTTTGAAGGTGTGATGAATAATGCTACATGATCTTATAAGGAGACTCAGCTGGATAATGGCGTAAGGTTACAATAGTTAAGAAGGAAACGTTTTGTGGGTTATCAGATGGTGTGTCTTGTGGCTTCAAGCCAAGTGGGGGAGTCTACCATCGACGATTAGGTCTGAGCATGTGTTTTTATGGTTCTGGGACTAAGATGTGCTTGTGGACTAGCTATAATTTGAGAAAGGTGTCATCGAGAATGCCTTGGGAAAGGCATTTACTAGATGCATGATGTACTACACCTTAATAATATATGGAGATTGTGAGGTGACTCGGGTTTGATATTCATTGTGGATATGGTATGCATGGAGAAAGGATACAGTCGATTGCTTAAGGATGAGGTTGCTCTTAAAGTATTTATGTGCTAATAAAGCACAAGTCACTTTGTGTGTATTGACTGTGCATCAAAGATTAGATCTGAGTGGACTGCTCACAATAATAGTTCTAATGGGTTTATATTTATTAAGGTGGTATTTAAGGATTTTCTGGATTTCATTATATGGCTAAAGATTTGAGATTTGCATTGGATGGTGTCTAACTTGCATTATTTCTATATCATTATTAAGGCTACATTGCAGTATTAGAGAAATGGAAAGAACAACTTCAAATTCATTAAAAGGCTTTTCAGAGTAGGCATTTCGAGTTGATGTACTTTTGGGGGCATTAAGAGAATAAAGTGGCTCACGAATCTTAAGATAATGTAGTTTCTTGTTGGAGTCACTTGGGATAAGTTTTTATCGAGGTTCATAGTGTACTAGGGAAGTGAAGTGTTATCTTGATGGCACGGCAAGAGGAATATGAAGAACATAGATCAGCATGGAAATAGAAATGATCATTTCCTTTGGTATGATAAGGCCTCACATGTGCTTTTATGGAAAGGCTTTTGGGTTTAGCGGTCTGCGTGACTTGGTTAAATTGGAGGGATTGAATTTTGATGGCTTAGTTATATGAAAATGGGTTTCGATGAGTTTACGATGGGTTTCTAAGACTTGAGGTTGATGTCTTCTACAGGTGTGGAAAGCTTGTTGTATGTTGTGATCCTCTCTTGAATTAAGCTAAGTGGAAGTCTTTGGGTCGATGAAGTGTTTATGAGGAGGACCGTCTTACTTGTTATTAGGAGTTGATAATGGGATTCTCATATTTTAGTATGGTAGCATGGTAGATGTAGTGAGCCGTGTAGGATTGACATTGCATGGACAAGGTTACCGTTCAATTTTGAAAGGAAGGTCATAAGTTCTAGATAGCACGAGAGATTTCAGATGTTTAAGAGAATTGTAGCACAATCTTGTATTGCTTGAGAATAATGTATGTTGTAGAAGATGCATTGTGTATTGAGTTCCATATGCTTGACTATGTTACGCACTATATTTTTGTATGTAATAGTACTTCGTATGTTAATTGATGTAAGCTCATAAATGAAATGTTATTTTAAAAGTTTTCAAAGTTAATTAATCATGTTAACGTGGAGGTTACAATTTTAAGATCATGAATACCAAGTACCAAGAGGGTTTGAAGGCTTAGAAACTAAACAAATTGAAGAAAATAAGTTTTGTCGAAAGTCAACCAGTTAGAATGTTATAACATGTACTTTTGGGGTGGGACTAGGGTGATTAACATTATAAGGAGATTATTTTGTGAGTTTTTTAGTTGTATGACAGTTGTGTGTTATGTTTTGAAGTCTAGCGAGTTGTGGAACAAAAGTTTGAAAAGGTCATCACAAGTTCCATTCATAAATGTGTTGAAACTTAAGTCAAATGCAACTGAGCTTTTCTCCCAATATACTTGGAACTAGGGGATGATCTACCTACAAAATTTATGATCTATGAGTCTAGTTTCTAATAAATTAAATTGTTTGTCAATACAAAGTCGGAGTAGAGAGATATTCGTATTTTTGCGAGATTGTGTAGGCTGGTAGGTGACAAGTAGGTGCATCACCTACTTGCCAAAAGGTGAAGCCTCAATTAAGTCGGCTAAGAGGGGACTTTTAAGGGATAATTAACTCCTTTATATCACTCATATTTTAGATCATTAAAACCAGAGTGAACCACTACAACTCTTTCCCAAAAATCCCACACAAACCCTAGGTTATTTGTATGTTATGATATGATGCTAGTGATGAAAACCCCGGACAACTTGTTAGTTTCTATTTCTCCTTCATGTAGCTGTGTTAGGGGACTGATTTTTGATAGAGAAGGACTAGGTTTCGTGTTTCTACTCAGTCTAAGGTAATTTTATACTTCTCCTTCCATTATATATGCTTGTACGAGTTGTAACTCGACCGTAAAGACTATACCTAGCGAGTTTCGAATGAGTGGTATGTTGTTTGTTGTTGCACCACTATTGGCTTGTATTGAACTTATGTTTAAGCTGAAATTATGGATGGTTTATAGGATAAGCGTCTTAATTATATATTGTTTGTTGTGTTTCTCAATTTGGAAGAAAAGACAAGTCGAAACATGTTTTAGTAAACCGAAAAATCAGTTTTGAGTTTTTGAACTTGTGGGATTGTTTTGTGGGCTGTTTCGTGTTGTCATTGGGTTATCTATTTTACCACTATTTTTACGGAGTTTGGGAGGAGAAAAAGTGTGGAGAAACACCACATAATGGCAGGGTGGTTGGCAGGTCGTTTTTCGTTACATTTTTTAGGTTGTTGGACACTACTTTCATTGTCGTATTATGTATGAAGTGATTAGGGTAAGTAAGCTGTTTTGTGGTATATTGTGATGGAGATAAGGTTGGAACATAATGCATACATGTTGTTATTATTGTGTTCTTGTTGTTATTGGTATATGGTATTGGATAAGGGCCTTGCTGTCGGGGAGATGCTGCCAAATTTACGTAAACAAGCTACTAGTTTATGTTATGGACTTAGCCTTTACTCAGTACTGATTTTGAATCTCCTTATGATGTCGTAGATTGAGTTTAATTGTTTGAAGAATTTCATAGAAGATATTAAGGACTCAACGAAGTTAAGGTATGTTAAGGCTAAACCTTTCATTCATTTTGGCATGATCCAGTAACTACATGTGTTTGATCGAGACATTAAGAGACATTCTTATTACTAACTTTATGTACATTATCCTAGTCTCATAAACTACAGTATTCTCCCTTATAGATACTTCATATTTAGTTTAGTTTTGTCTTTTTTTAGCCAAGAGAGCAGAGAGTCTATATATATATATATATATATATATATATATATATATATATATATAGTATTATAGTATTTTCACTACCATCGAGCTATAATCGATGACAGGCCCCTATTGGGCAACATTTGATCAGATGGTGAGTTATATACCGAACCTACTGGGTCGAGTGCCTACGAGCGAGTCCAGAATGGCCGAGATACAGAGCCTAGTATGGCCAAGCGCCTATGAGCAAGCCTACTACGGCAGAGCAGTTATATATATACCGAGACTTATACAGTCAGACATCTATTTTACTTACTATATTGAGAGAGTTGAGTCACTATAAGTAGGTAAGCATATCTTCAGATTATCTTTGACTCCCAGTTACCTTCAGTTATTATATTATCAGTTCAGTTTCAGCTTTCAGTTATTCTGTTGCCTTACATACTCGGTACATTATTTCGTACTGACATCCCTTTTGCCGGGGACGTTGCATTTCATGCTTGCAGGTCCTAATAGATAGCTGGAGAGACCTTCCCAACAAACAGAGTCAATCATCAGCTTGGTTGGTAAGCTCCACTTCCTTAGAGTTGCCAAGTCTAGACCTTGGAGTCCATTTTATATATACAAGTTTGATGGGTAGGTCGAGGCCCTATCCCGACCATGGTGCAGTTTAGTGATCTCTAGAGGTTTGTAGACAAGTCATGTTAGTTGCGGCCTAGTCAACCTCCACAGTTATATATATATATATATATATGAGCTTTTGGCTTTGTTTACCCCATAGATGAGAGACACGTTATTTTCAGACGATTCAGAATATGGCCTCATCGGCCTAAATTGAGGGTTACCCCTCTAGAGTCCACAGTTACAAAGTGGTACGCTCGGTCTGAGTATGGCACCGGGTGCCGGCCACGCCTCTTCAGGTTTGGGGTGTGAAAAACTTGGTATTAGAGTAATTCTATCCTAGGGAGTCTACAAGCCGTGTCTAGTAGAGCCTTGTTTATAGATGTGTTGTGCACCATATTATATTCACAGGAAGCTACAAGGCATTTAGGAGTCTGTTACCCTTCTTTCAAACCTGAATCGTGCTATAGAGCTTAGTTATAAGAGTTTAAGCCAAGACTTATGTTTTCTAGAGATATAGAGATGCTTTCAATAAGAAAAAAAAATTACAGCTAGCCAGAGGGATAATATAGACATAAGTAAGGGCACTAATAGAAGAGAGTTCTTGACGATGTGGCTTTGTTTGAGGCCCTATTAGATCGTGCATACCAGATGTCCAAATTCCAGCTTAATACCCTAAGATGGGAAATCAAATACACCCCGCGAATAGCTGTCCATGGGAATATCATAAGGTAAAAGTTTAAGTTTTAACATGTAATTGAAGCAAGGTGAAGGAGGGTACGAGCTACCCAGTTAGTGGAGATTATCAATATTTGAAATTCAAGTAGAGAAATACAAGTACTCTGAGTTTACTTTCAACAGTAATAGAGGTATGTACAATTGGCCACACCCATCTAAGTTTTTCCCAATGGAAGCTAACATATATAATTTAAGAGAAGGATGGGATATCAGGATGCAGCTGGGGCTAGAGTAACCCAATATCTTGGATGGATTGTTAGCATAAGCTAACATTTCTAAAGGATATTGCAAACGTGATAATAGTTCTCCTTGTGAGACACACAGGTGGTGCACTTTAGAATAGTACAGTCAAATATGAATACTAGAATGTTCAGAAAATTCAGAAGATAGGCAATGAAATCCTAGAAGGGATAAATATTTACCTTAGTATGACTCTCGTCCCTAGTAAAGAGAGAATGTTAGGCAACCCAAAGATCCAGTGAGATAGAGCAAGGGGAGATAAAAGTGAAAGAATATTTTGTTGAAATTTTAAGAACATGTTAATAGACAAGACATATTA
Organism: Nicotiana tabacum; assembly: GCF_000715075.1. NCBI lineage: Eukaryota > Viridiplantae > Streptophyta > Magnoliopsida > Solanales > Solanaceae > Nicotiana > Nicotiana tabacum. The sequence continues at coordinate 87,495,043 of NC_134080.1, forward strand.
GCAGGAGAATAAGAAGAGAGTTGATAAAACATTACAAGTAAGGTATGAAAAATAAGTGATAACGGTAAATTAGAATATGACATGATGATAGAGTCTATAGTCAAATGAAGAAAAGACAAGAGGTGACAGGCCTTGAGAAAATAAAAGAGTATATGCCATAAAGTTGTAATCCTTATTTTGAGAAATGAGTTGGTGACTCCAACATGACTACTAGAAGGCTAAGCTAGACCCCCTGAGTAATAGAAATTATTATGGGCTAGTAAACAAGACAAAACTGAACATGAGCTAGGGACCGGAGGATTTGGTAATAGTCGACATTGTGATAATTTCAGAGATTGCGTTCCGGCAATAATAGAGTGCACAATTAAAAAATAAACTTTAAAGGTCATTCAGGAAGACGCTTCCCTAAAGCGAGCACTGTGAGCAATGTTAAGCTTAAGAGACTAAGTGTGCCAGTTACACTAGGTGTAACCCTCGTGCATAAGAAATTCAGTTATCCTTGATACAAAAGGATTATTACAGGGCGAGTAGGAGTCAATGAAGATGTGAAAAGATGCCAAAGATGAAGAGGTAAACCATATATAGGTAAATCTTCATAGCATTAAATGCTAGTACTCCCCTAAATGGGGGAATATGCTAGTACTCCCCTAAATGGGGGAATATGGTGAGATCAGGTAACTATGAAATGGTAAAGGAAGAATATGTTAAAAAAGAGAAAGTGATGATGTTGCATTTATGATCCTACAAATATGTTGCGACTCTAGAACATTATTCAAGCACGACACCAGAGAGAGGCAATAAAAGTTCTCGGCCAGGATGTTATTGATAAATAAGTGTGAATGAAGACTTGATACATCAGGAGCTAGTACGAGAGGTAAGTAAGACAAAGGATATATCCCAAGAGAGATTATGCAGAATATCGATATGAGAATGGACCAATGAGTAATTAATAGTTGATTTAGGAAGAGCATGGTTATGGATGGACAAGTGGTCACAGATAAATCAATAGATCATGTAAGATAAATGTAGTGAACCGCATCATATGGAATTGAGTCTCGCAGATACAAGATCACAATCGTCTAAAACATTTCGGATAGAAGTTGGGGCAGTTAAAGGTACCATTTAAGTTTTATGAAAATAAAAGAGAGTGCCACTGGGGAGACAACTGAAATTTCAATTCAGAAGCAACCCTACGAGCACAAGGGCACGAAGGTAAATAACTAAGGATAATGATAGGCGAGTAAGAATATCAGAAATTCCGTTGGGTATACAATGTAATAAGCTCACAGATTTACAAGAGTCAGAGGGTCTTCCCTAAGCACTGCAATAAAAGACTAGCAGAGGAAATAAGGAAGAATGCTTCAACATATGCATAGTGACCTAAAGAAGAAATGGACTTGTAACAACAGTCTCACTATAATATTGTATGCACTCCATAAGAAAGTGGCACCTATCATGACTAAGGAACAGGAAGTAAAATTCAAAGTAATATTCGAGATCATATGAGTTGCACAAAATTCTAATAGGCGTGGGCACTAAGATAAGCCAAGTATTCATGCAACAAGTGGCAGAATGGCCAAGAAAGGTAATTGGTTACTTTTTACGAAAGTTAAGAAGGCACAAAAGGAATTATTCAATCTATGACCCAGAGTTAGTTATGTTATGAACACACTTAGGGGTCGTTTGGTAGGATGCATTAGATAAGCTAATGCATGCATTAGCTTTGTGTATTAATAATTCATTGTTTGGTAGACATTTTGAACCTATGCATTAGTTATGCAAGCATTAGTTATACATCTTATTTGGTATTATCCTATGCATAACTAATGCATAGAAAATTATGGTATTAGCAATGCAATGGGTTTTAATGCATGCATTAGCTTAGTTAAAGACAAAATTGTCCTTCAAAATTTATGCTTGATTAAAATATGCTAGTTAATATATTAATGCAACTTCAAAATAATCCAAATAGTGAGAAATAAAATTATATCCCTAGTAAATAAATAAATACTTAGCATATTTCCTTTTTTATAAATAAATATTTAATTTTATTTTACAATATAGGTAGACAAATAAAATAATTTTTTTAAAACTTTTTCATATAAAAACATTTCTCAACATATGTTTCTTTTAAAAAGTTAAAGTGGGCTAATTTTGAGGGTATTTTTGTAAACAAACAATTCTTTTAGAAACTGTGCAATGCTTTAATACATCAAACCAAACAATTGATAAGAAATATGTAAGCATAACTAATACCAGCATAACTAATGCAAGCATAACTAATACCAACATTACTAATACACCCTATTCAGCATTATTCTTATGCACCCTACCAAACAATCCCTTAAGATTTCAGAGTGTTATCCATGCAGCATATATGTTGACAATGATACAGCTATAGGAAACTCTAGTATGAGTTAAAGAAAGAATTGAGTCCACATGACAGATAAAAGCTTGAATTTCTAGAAGGTTATATCATGGATGTTTTGTAGAGTCCTCGAGGGGCTAAAGTGATAACTAATACCCTGAGCCGCAGATCAGAAGATAAAGTAAGCCTACTTAAAGGTTGAGATAGAATAGTACACTAAAGAGTTACATCAGGTAAGTGAATTAAGAGTGTGATTATTAGACCCCGATGAGTATAGAAATCATGATTAGAACATTGCGGAATCACTCTTAATATCATAGGTACATGACAAATAGTTCACTAGCCATATTCTATAATGGATTTACGATAAAGCAAGTTTGAAGTGTACCAGCGTCATAAGAAGTCAGTATGAAACTCCCATCGGATTGTGTATGCACTAAAGGTGCAAATATTATAGTAGAGCTTCAAGTTGTGGATGTAAATTCCACCTATGTGTAATGGAGGTTATGAAAGAGACAGAATATATGATGCAAGATTTAAAGGTAAGTAAGGTAAATGTAATGAAGGCATGAGATACTCAATTTTCGAAGCTTGGTAATAGTCCAGACTTCAGGTAGAGGGCTATAGGCGTTGTGATTCAGTATCCATAAATGATAGTGGTGTTGTTACTAGCATATCTTCCACCCTATGGTTTCCAGGTACTGAGAGATTTGGTTAAGAGAGTACATAAGAGATAGAGATGGTGTGATATTTCTTTTGAGGTTCCAGAATCACATAAGGAAATGTATGGTTCTAGAAAGTTAAAGGAAGGCTGTGAGTACTATAAATAGATATGTGTAGGTCGCAGGCTAAAGTATGGTAGCGCAACAAGGTTTTAAGTAGACATGAGTAAGGATAAGAAGAGGTGATTGAGAAGGTGACGAGAATATGTAAGTCCTCGGTATTAAACCCATCACAACAAGAGAGCTGATGATTTCCATAAGTTATAAAAAGCTCAGTATAGCCTGAGTTAACTCAGAGGAGTTTAAGACCATGAGAATTTACAAGAGATGGAATTCTTCCCTAGTCGTAGAATAAAAGAGTAATTGTGATAGATAAGAGGATGATGTTTAGGCCTTCGATTAGGTATGATTTTTAGAAAAGGTATCTCATAAATTACATGGGATTAGAATACCCCCATAAGATGAATCACGTTGGGATGCTATGAAATACGATTATTGAAGTATAGTATTGACCCTAAATGGATCCGGCAAATAACTCCAGATGTTCCCATGTGAGACGTGAGCCCCAGTTACAATATATTACATAAGAGGTTTCAAGTGACCAATGGTAGATTATAGGTCAACAATAAGGTGAATCAACAATAGGCAGATAAAAGTTTCAAAGTATAAGATGGGATAAGGACGTCATTCTTAAGATGAACTATAATGAGGAAGAACTAAAGGACTTAGATTTATACATATAGGATAAGCAGCGAGAGAGTAACCTAGAGTTGGGTAGCAAACCTCGGTAACAATAAACTGAAATAAGTGTTATGGTATAGTATGACCTACCTAGATGTAGTAAATTCATAAGGATAGATAACTGAGGCCATAAAAACAAGATATAGGAATAGTCGTAAGTTCGACAAGTACCAAGCAAAGAAATTTAGTACACCTATAGATGCCAGAGGGACAACTTGACATAGTTCTGTATATGTTCACAAAGTGAGGCCCAAAGATTGGCTAAAAGCTGAAGGAAAAAGTAAAGAAGAGTCACATAGGCACACATATAAGGACATAGTCATATAGACTGCATGACATAAGGTAGCAATAGTTATGATATTGGAAGAATTCCTACCACAAGTCGTGGTGTGGGAAAGAGGCCTAAAGGGGGGAATACCCTGGCATTCAAATTTATTTATAGAATAGTTGCCTAGATGGAAAGGACAATATTAAAATATTTGTAACAACTATGGGTTATGAGTTTGATAAGCACAGCCAACATTCAAGGACGAATGTTCCAAAGGGGAGAATGATGTTACACCCCATATTTTTGTACGTAATAGTACGTCGTAAGTCAATTGATGCAAGCTCATAAATGAAATCATCTTTCAAATGTTTTCAAAGTTAGTTAATCATTTTAATGTGAAGCTTACAAATATTTAAGATCATGAATACCAAGTACCAAGATGGTTTGAAAGCTTAGAAGCTGAACGAATTAAAGAAAATAAATTTTGTCGAATGTCGACCAGTTGGAATGTTATAACATGTACTTTTGAGGTGAGACTAGGGTGATTAACACTATAAGGAGATTATTTTATGAGTTGTTTTAGTCATATAATAGTTGTGTGTTATGTTTTTAAGTCTATCGAGTTGTGGAACAAAAGTTGAAAAAGGTCATCACAAGTTCCATTCAAAAATATGTTGAAACTTAAGTCAAATGCAACTGAGCTTTTCTCCCAATATACATGGAACTACGGATGATCTACCAACAAAATTGAAGATATATGAGACTAATTTCTAACACATTAAATTGATTGTCAATACGATATCGGAGTAGAGAGATATTTGTATTTTTGCGAGACTGTGCAGGCTTGTAGGTGACAAGTAGGTGCATCACCTACTTGCCAAAAGAGAGGCCTCAATTAAGTCGGCTAAGATGGGACTTTTAAGGGATAATTAAGTCATTTGTTTCACTCATATTTCTGACCATTAAAACAAGAGTGAACCCCTGCAACTCCTCCCCAAAAATCCCACACAAACCCTAGGTTATTTCGGATGTTACAATATGATTCTAGTGCCGAAAACCCCGAACAACTTGCTTGTTTCTGTTTCTCCTTCATGTAGCGGCATTGGGGGACTAATTTTTGATGGAGAAGGACTAGGTTTTGTGGTTCTACTCAGTCCACGGTAAGGTTATGCTTCTCCTTCCATTATATATGCTTATACGAGTTTTAACTCGACCGTAAAGACTAGACCCAACGAGTTTTGAATGAGTGGTATGTTGTTTGTTGTTGCATCATTGTTAGATGGTTGTGAACTTATTTTTAAGTTATATTTATGGCTTTTTTATAGTATAACATTATTAATTATGTACTTTTGGTTGTGTTTCTCAATTTGAAAGAAAAGACAAGTCGAAACATATTTTAGTAAACCAAAAAATCAATTTTGAATTGTTGAACTTGTGGGACTATTTTATAGGTTGTTTTGTGTCGCTGTTGGGTTGTCTATTTTGCTACTTTTTTATGGAATTTTGGAGGATAAAGAATGTGGAGAAATACCACATAATGGCAAGGTGGTTGGCTGGTCATTCGTCATTACATTTTTTAGGTTTTTGGACACTACTTTGGTTCTCGTTTTATATATGAAGTGCTTAGGGTGTGTAGGCTATTTTGTGGTATATTGTGATGGAGATAAGGTTGGAAGGTGATGCATACATATTTTTATTGTTGTGTTCTTGCTTTTGTTAGTATATGGTATTGGAGGAGGGTCTTGTTACAGGGGAGATGCTGTCAAATTTATGTAAACAAGCTACTAGCTTATGTTACGAACTTAGCCTTTACTTAGCACTGATTTTGAATATCTTTATGCTATGGTAGATTGAGTTGAATTGTTTGAAGAATTTCATAGAAGGTATTAAGGACTCAACGGAGTTAAGGTACGTTAAAGCTAAACCTTTCTTTCATTTTGGCATGATCCAGTAACTACATAAGTTTGATAACGAGATATAAAGAGAAGTTCATATTTCTAAATTTATGTACATCTTCCTAGTCTCATAAGTTATAGAATTCTCCCTTATCAGGACTTCATATTCAATTTAGAATTGTCTTCTTTCAGACAAGAGAGCAGAGAGTCTATATATATATATATAGTATTACAGTATTTTTACTACCATCGAGCTATAATCAAGGGAAAACCCCTATTGGGCAATATTTGATCACATAGTGAGTTATATACCGAGCCTACTATGGCCGAACACCTATGAGCGAGTCTAGAATCGCCGCGATACAGATCCTAGTACGGCCGAGTGTCTATAAGCAAGCCTTTATGGTAGAGCAGTTATATATATACCGAGCCTATAGGGTCGGACATCTATTTTACTTACTATATTGAGAAATTTGAGTCAGTACTAGTAGGTAAGCATATCTTCAAATTTTCTTTGACTCCCAGTTACCTTCAGTTATTATATTATCAGTTTAGTTTTAGCTTTCAGTTATTCTATTGCCTTATATAATTAGTACATTATGTCATACTGACGTCCCTTTTGCCGGGGACGCTGCATTTCATGCTTGCAGTCCCTGATAGACAGCTAGATAGACGTTCCCAGCAGACAAAGTCAAACATCAGCTTGGTTGGTAAGCTCCACTTCCTTGGATTTTCCAGGTCTAAACCTTGGAGTCCATTTTATATATACATATTTGATGGGTAGGTCGAGGCCGTGTACCGACCATGGTACAGTTCAATTATCTCTAGAGGCTTGTAAAGAGGTCCTATATAGTTTGTATATTAGTAGATGTTCATGGCGGCCTCATCAGCCTCTACAATCATATATATGAGCTTTTGGATATCTTTACCCCCACAGATGAGAGAGGTATTATTTTTAGACGATTTAGAATATGGCCTCATCGGCCTAAGTTGAGAGTTACCCCTCTAGAGTCCATAGTTATATAGTGGTACGCTCAGGCCGAGTACGGCACTGAGTGCTGGCCATGGATCTTCAAGTTTGGGGCGTGACAGACTAGTACTATTGAAATCACATGGTTGGTAACCGTTGATGTTCATGTTTTGCTACTCAATACAGATCATTTATGGGAGCATTTCTCATGAGGTGATTATGTATGCATGATGGGGTAATTATTTAAGTGGGATAGTTAACGATCAGGTGTGGATATTTTTTTATTCTCGATGTCTAGAGATTGGATATTTGTAGAGGCAGATTATCCTGTTGGTAACGGACTGCGAAAGTATGTTTAGGGTTAGACAGTTGATTGTATGTTGTCATCGATATGGTCACATTGGATCTTTGGAAGGTTTTTTACCTATTTTGGCATGGTTAGAATCGGTCTGGGAGCCAATTGGTAAGCCTAATAAGAATTTCTATTCTACATTGGAATTGATTTGCTTACTCAACACAACATTTACTATGGGTGTTTCATCCAGAATATGTTTCATGTATTACTCTCTTATGCTAAGATGGATTTTGAGGATACATGATTATTCACACGCATGTTGTGGTCATGTTTAGGACTTGTGGTGATATATTAGTGAGATGTCTCATGAGATGTTGATTTTGATTATTACATCTTAGTCGTGCTTACCTTTCCGCGGTGCATTATGCTAGCCGCCTCCCCATGGTTATATTTATGCACTTCACATTCTTGTTGTCAGTACATATGTGTTTGGTAAGTATGAGAATTATGGCTTATGGGTATTTCCATGTCGATTTATATGTTTGGATCGGGTTTAGCGTTGCATTGGAGTTATTATTATATACGATTCCTTTTGCATATTTTGTGTTTTGTTTCACCCTTGTGGGATGGGTTCATGGCATGATTCTTTGTTTTTATATCTGTTGAACTTGTTGGATAGTTCTCTTGTTTGTTTCTCTTTTCATTGTTGGTCATATTCGAGTTGTTGCTTTTTGAGCGCACAAATTGCGTTGTATGAGATTCGTGGTGGAATTTGGTGTGATATTTAATCGAGCATCTGGTACTTGGTAATACAAGGTCATTGGCCCTAGGATTGATAATAATCGGATTTGGATAAGTTATATATGGAAGAAGAATGTCATTAGTCTGCTTAGAAATGGCAATGGTTCTTGTCAGATGAGAGATCTCTATGGCTTGTTGATGTGATTGGTGAGTGAATGTGTTTTTCTACATATTTATTTCTTCATTTGCAGTGCTTCAAAGGGTTAAAATGAGGTTTTATTTGATATGAAGTATATCGATGGTACTAGATTTGATAACGAGCAGCTTATATGGGAAGAAGATATGGCTATGGGCATATAATTTGTGGGGTACATCATGTGGTTACATATGGGAGTACATTTATGATCTCATGCAGATTGTGTGGATTGATACAGTGTATATATATACAAGAACTGGATCCTAGAGGGAGTTTCGAATATCGATATTCGATTCTAAGGCTTAAGGATTAAGGTCGAAGGAAGAATCTTCAGTCAGGATTGTGTTAATGGACTTGTATGGATTGAGGTTGTGTGGGATAACTCATGGGTATGTTTATGATAAGATTATATAGTTATTTGACGGCTTTGGCACGACTCTTTGCACGTTCTAGGATAAATGTATATTTAAGTAGGGAACAATGTAACGACGTGACTGCTAATTTGGAGAATTAGCATTTACGTTCGATGGTTTGAGACTTTGAGTAGCTTCATATGATGCATTAACACTTGCTTATATTGTTGGTTTTGATTTTCAAGAAGTTCGTATTTGATATGAAAAGGTGATTCTTAATTTGGGAGCTTTAAGTTGGAAAAGTGGTCTAAGGTTTGACTTTGGAGTAAAATGGTCTTGGAATCAGGATGTGATAGTTTTAATAGGTTCGTATGGTAATTTAGGATTTAAATGTCTATTCGGATTTCGATTCGAGGATTCCTACAAGGTTTTGGCTCTATTTGTCGAAAGTTGACAATTTGAAGAATTGGAGAGTTTTTAAGTTTGACCGATAGTTAACTTTCATAATATCAGACTCCTACTATTGTTTTGAAACATAAGATAGGTTTATTTCATTTTATGGAACTAGTCTGCAAAGTTTAGTTATGATCCGAATTGTATATGTATGAATCAGACACTACGTTAGAAGTTCTAGAAATTAATAGAAGTGCAACTCGTGATTTGATCCTTGATTTGTAGATGTGGTAATCTCGTATGTGTTTGAAAGATTTGGAAAGTTTTGGGTAGTTATTATGAACTTGCTAGTAGATTAGACAGGGTACCGAACAACTCAAGTGAGTTTCGGACCACACGAAGCATGTTTGGAGTTGGATGATGTGTTGGTGTCTGCTGTTAATCGCAATCGCGAAGGGAGTCTCGTGTTCACAATTAAGGATTTGGAGTTGGAGGAGTTTAGCTCTTCGCGTTCATGATGGTGCAGTTGCATTCGCAAAGAAGGAACTAGGAGCTGGGAGGAAGCCTTTGTGTTCGCGAAGACATGGTCATGTTCGTGAAAAAGGTTGGCCAGCTAGGGCATCACACTCACTAGTGTCATGTCGTGTTCGCATTGGTTTGTCAAGCAGTGCATTTCTATCACGAGGGGTCTTCTGCAATTGTGAAGGGCAAATTTTGGCAGATGAATTTCGTGGTTTGCAAACGTGAGGCATGGGCCACGTTCGCGAAGTGTACCCTTAGGCAGACTATTTTAAGTTAGAAGTTTTTGGAATTTTAGCCCATTCTCTCATAGTTTGAACCCTAGACTTGGAAAGGGGTGATTTTGCATGGATATTTTCATACAAGACCAAGGGGTAAGTAATTTCTACTCATTTAGGGGTCGTTTTGTTTGAATATGGCTTATGCCGGGATAAGTTATGCCGGAATAAGTTATACTATGATTAGTTATGCTGGGATTGGTTATCCTGGTATTGTTTTTTATCCATTGTTTGGTATGTTGTATTAAAAATGACAATGACATAATTTCTAAAAAGGAGGTATAAGTTTCTGGCACTAATACCCCACCCTCTACAAGGTATAAGTTATCTCGGTACTAATTTTAATTCCAAAATAACTTATATCAGGTTTGCTAACCAAACAAAGTATTAAGGTGGTATTAAATTTTTATACCAACGCTATACCTTCTTATACCTCATACCAAACGACCCCTTATGGTATTATTTTATGAATCTATGTGGATTATTAACACCTAAAACATGAAATCTTAAGATAAATTTTTGGCGTTTTCCCTACAACCTAAGAGAGTGAAAATTAAGGTATTGAGTTATGATTTGAACTGGGATTTGAAAACTAAGCATATATTTGGATTTATGGGGTTATGGAAAAAGGGGATCTGCCTCTAGACTCGGGTCTGGACTATGTGGGTCCGGGGTTGACTTTGTTGCGTATCTTCTCTATATGAAAACTTCTTCGATGTATACATAATTTTTACGGCATATCTTCTCTATATGCTAGCTCCGGAATGTATACATTCATTTTATGCATATGGCCTCCATATATTATTTTAATTGATAAAATGATTCACAATACATATCTTCTCTATATGTCAATCTGTTTAACTTAACTTGTTTATTTATGTATCTCTTCTCTATATGCAACTATTAACGGGTTATTTGATATCAAGTGCATATATTCTCTATATATTGCTTTAATTGATGAAATGATTCACGGTACATATTTTTTATATGTCAATCTGCGTAACTTGACTTGTTTATTCAAGTATATCTTCTCTATATGCAATTGTTGATTGGTTATTTGATATCAAATATATATCTTCTCTATATACTGAAATATTACTTTGTTTACGATGCTCGTGCATATCTTCTCTATGTGCAATTATGGCTTACTTGTACTTCATTCTTACAATATTTGTATTGTTGCTGTATACATGTATATTCATGAATTGTTCAGGTTTGATGAAGTAAGTATATTTTGACTGAAAACTTCGTCACTACTTTACTCAAGTTAATCTTGATATTATTTGGTACATTAGATCGATTGTACTCATACTACACTTCTACACCATTCGTATAGATATTGAAGATGAGCATCTTGAAGATGAAGTCCAGCATTGGAGATGTACTAGCGTTCTAGATACAAGCTACAATTTGTTTATAATAGTTTAGTACTTATATTTCTTTTTATTTAAATTTTAAATATATGATGTAATATTTCTTCCTATCATAGTTGTATTCTCATTCTTATTCTTAGTCCCTCATGACCTGTACTACCAGCCCTTGGGATAGTTGTTAGGATTTCCACCATCTCATTTGTGGTTTATTGATGATATTTCATTCGCATTGTGTTATTTATTATTTGTCTTATCTATCATTTAGGGGTTAGGTGCCATCACCACTAAGAGGTGGAATTTTGGACCATGACAGAGTTACTCACCATGCATCTATTCAAAAATTAATATGAAATATTTATGGATTCTCCCTAAAAGTTTTTTGGCAGACACTAGAAATGAGCATTGTCCTAGTTATATTTTCTAGTGACTTATTGTAATGATCAGGCCTATCGTTTTACGTATTTGAACTCCATTTCCCCTTTTGATACTTCACACATGTGTGTTTTTGGTTTTATGACTTATGGGGTTCGTTGGTTTCGTCTCGGAAAGATTTCGGGTTGATTTAGACCCTTTTGTTCTTGACTTAGGTCTTAAGTTAGAAATGTTTATCAAACTTTGACTTTTGTGAAAATGACTTCGAAACAGTATTTTGATTGCTCCAGTAGGTTCTTGGGATTTTGGACTTGGGTGTATGCCAGAAATCAAATGCGTAGGTTCATAGGTTGATTTGTGTTGTCTTGCCAAAAATGGACTATTTGAAGATTAGAAGTTTGACCGCAGGTTGACTTTTGGCTATCGGATTCGGAATTGGATTTTGGGACTTGGAATTGGTCTGTTATGATAATTAGAACTTGTTTACAAAGTTTGGTATCTATTGGTGTTGATTTGATAGGATTCAGACGCTTAGTTACAATTTTAGATGTTCTTGAACTTTACTTTGAAATTCATATGTTTTGGTGTCGATTCATAGTTCTCGATGTTATTTTTGTATTTTGATTACACGAGCAACTTCATGTGATATTTTTAGACTTGTGTGGATGTTTGGTTCGGAGCCTTGAGGGCTCGGATGAGTTTCAGACATGTTTCAGAATAATTTGGACTAGGAACAAAAAATCTGGTGTGTTGGTGCTCTAATGTCGCAATTGCGAGCACCAGCTTTGCAATTTCCAACATTGCAGGGGAGGGACAGGTATCACAAATGCGATGCCTATTTCGCATTTGCGAAATACTGGCCTGGGTAGGACGTGTCGCATTTGCGAAGTTTTTGTCGCGAAGTCTGAGTCGAAATTGCAACATTTCCTTAGTGTATCAGTGGCCGCAATTGCGAGGGTTCACAATTGCGAACCTATTGTCGCAAATGTGACATCTGCAACTGAACAAAATGTTAAAAAGTCGGGATTACATATCATTTTATCATATTTTAGATATCTAGGCTGGGTAGGTGGTGATTTGGAGAGAGGATTTTCATCTACAAACTTTGGGTAAGTGATTCTAATAGTTTTCCACCTATTTCATGAATATATCTAATATTTAACATCAAATTTATGTGAATCAAAGTTAAAATTTTAGAGATTTTGTCAAGTTTTTGAAAAAATGAAGAATTGAGTTTTGAGAGTCGATTTGGACTCAGATTTGAAAACAAAATACATGTATAGAATCGTGGGGTTATAGGTAATTGGAATCTACCCTTGGACCCGGGTATTGATCGGGTGGGTCCAGGGTTGAATTTTGTTGAGACTTCGGAAATTTTATAAAGATCAAATCTTTATCTATTGTAATTATTTTCCCTTGCATTGGTTGATGATATTAAGTTACTTTTGGTTAGATTCGAGCAGTGTAGAGATGAATTTCAGGGGAAAAGCTATTTTCGAGGTTTGAGTAGGCCTAGTTTAGGTAAGCATCTTGCCTAATTTTGTGGAGGGGGGGGGGGGGAAACTACCCCTTAGGATTTGAGTTGATTATGCTATTTGTGTTATGTGAAAGTCGTGTACGCAAGGTGACGAGTGGGTACACGGGCTATATGTGATATTTGACTGGTTTAGATTATCTAGACTCTTTCTATGCCTTTAATTGAATTGTCCTAGCGTGTTATGTCTCTCATTGTTAATCTGCTCTTACATGTTATATTTGTCCTTACATGCTTTATTTGACATTGCTAACACTTGTTGCACCTCTTACTTGTTATTTTGCTATTATATGCCTTAGTTGAAGTTATTATCTTCCTTATTGCCTTGTTATATTTTTAATTGTTGACTTACTTTTACTTGAAGTTGTTATTCATGAAATATCTTCTTGTTGAGTTATTGGTGTTGAAATTGTGAAAGTCATTATCACATTGAGGTGAATTTGTTAATTGTTGAGATATCTTTCATGTTGAGAAATTCACATTCATTTTGTTATTGTTGAGATTCTTGTGCAAATTATGGTTGAGCCATTGGCTATTTGTAGTGGAAATATTGATATTATTTATATTTGGCAAGTTCTGGCATATGCTCCCATGTGGTGCGAGTTGTTAATGTGTTGTGGTATTGATGCGCATGCGGCAGTGTCACGGCCCCATTTTTCCACCTTAAGATGTTGCGATGGCACCTAGTCTCTATGTAACACCCCGAAAAATTTTTGAAGTACTTAAGCGCTAATAAGAAAATTCACGTGCGCTAATTATATTATTTTGTCTGCGAACGAGGACAAATAATATGATGGATATCAATTGGATATGATAATAAGTGTATGAGGCATATTATAAGCGACAACGGTGTTGAGCGCCATCATGACTTTCAATGAAATTGGGTTGTGACACAGACCATGAACGCAAATTAAGAAACATTAAATGAAGCTATAAGAGGTCTAAGAACATAAAAATTAAGGCTAGTACTCAAAAGTACTTATTAGGTTGTCACATTCTCCACCTCTAATAGAAACATTCGTCCTCGAACAAATATAGAAAAGTATCTGGACTGATAAAAAGGTAAGGGTATCTACTCTGCATATCGGAGTCAGACTACCACGTAACCTCCATGATCGGCTGACCTCTCCATTGCACTTTCACAGAAGGATAACTCTTAGATCTCAACTTACGAACCTGCCAGTCTAGAATAGCTACCGGCTCTTCCTCATAGGTTATGTTTTCATCAAGATGAACCGTGCCCAAGTCTAAAACATGTTATTTATCCTCATGGTACTTTCAAAGCATGGAAACGTGAAATATTGGATGTACCCTTGCTAGGCTAGGAGGCAATACAAGCCTGTAAGTAGCCTCCCCAACTCTCTCCAAGATCTCGAACGGGCAAATAAACCTCAGGCTTAGCTTTCCTTTCTTCCCAAACCACATCACTCCCTTCATAGATGACACTTGGAGAAGAACCTTCTCACCCACTATGTAAGCCACATCTCAGACCTTTCGGTCTGCATAATTCTTCTTCTTGGACTAAGCTATATTAAGTTTCTCTAGAACCACCTTAATCTTTTTCCAAAGCGTCACAGACCAAATTAGTGCCCAACAATCTATCTTCCCCTGGCTCAAACTAACCAATAGGCGAATGACATCGCCTCCCATATAAGGCCTTGTAAGGAGCCATATAGATGCTCGATTGATAATTGTTGTTGCAAGTAAACTGTGCTAAAGGTAAAAGCTAGTCCCACTAACCCCAAAATCCTTAGACCATGCCCGCAACATGTCCTCCAATACCTGAATAATGCGATGGGATAGTCCGTCCTTCTAAGGATGAAACGTGTCTATCACACGCTGCACGTCTCTCCAAAAATACGATGTGAACTGCATGTCTATGTATGAAATGTTGGAAATAGGCACGCCATGCAGGCAGATAATCTCTTGGATGTAACTTTGAGCCAACCGCTCTAAAGAATAGGATGTTATCATCTGAATGAAGTGTGTTGACTTAGTCAACCGGTCCATAATAACCCAGACTGCATCATATTTCCTCAAGGTCCATGGTAAGCCTACCACAAAATCCATAGTGATGCATTCCCACTTCCACCCCGATATCTCCAATCTCTGGGTGAACCCACCTGATTTTTTATGCTCGTATCTCCACTCCGGTATCTCCAATCCATAGGCAACAATATCTTTCTTCATTCTTAGCCACAAATAATGTTGTTTTAAGTTACGGTACATCTTTATGACACTAGGGTGAATGGAGTAATACGAGCTATGAGCCTCCTCAAGGATCAACACTCTCAACCCATCAACATTTGAAACATAAATCTGGTCCTGAAGCCGCAAAATACCGTCATCTCCAATCGGAACCTCCTTGGCACCACCCCACTGCACCGCGTCTTTTAGCACCAACAAATGAGGATCATCAAACTAGCGAGCCTCAATACGCTCCAACACTTATGAATGTTCTACCACACAAGCGAGAACCCAGTCAGGCTCCGAAATATCCAGTCTTATGAACCGGTTGGCCAAAGCCTGAACATATATAGCTAGTGGTTTCTCCACTGCTAGTGAATATGCCAAACTGGCCATGCTCCCCGCCTTCATACTCAATGCATCGACCATTACGTTGTCCTTCCACGGATGATATAATATAGTGATATCATAGTTTTTCAGCAACTCTAACCATCTCCACTACCACAAATTAAGGTCCTTCTGCTTGAACAAATGTTGGAGATCTCGATGGTTAGCATAGACCTCACATATATGTTGTATAGATAGTGCCTCCAAATCTTCAGTCGTGAACAATGGCGGCAAACTCTAAATCATGCACATGGTAATTCTTCACATGAGCCTTCAACTGACGTGATGCATAGGAAATCACCGTACTGTCCTTCATCAACACCGTGCCAAGCCTAATACGTGATGCATCATAATACACGATGTAAGATCATGAACTTGTAGGCAAGACAAATACTAGGAATGTGGTCAATGGAGACTTGAGCTTTTGAAAGCTCACCTCACACTCGTCGGACCATCTAAAAAGAGCACCATTCTAGGTCAATCTAGTCAATGGTGCTGAGATAGATGAAAATCCCTCCAAGAACTAGCGATAATAACCCGACAAACCTAAGAAGCTCCGAACCTCTGTAGTTGAAGTAGGTCTAAGCTAGCTATGAACTACCCTAATCTTCTTAGGATATACCTTAATGTCCTCGAAAGATAAAACATGGATCAAAAAGGCAATAGAGTTCAACCAGAACTCACACTTTGAAAACTTGGCATATAACTAATCATCCCTCAAAGTCTGAAGTACAATCCGGAGATGCTGCTCATACTCCTATAGACTGTGGGAGTAAACCAAGATATCATTAATGAAGACGATCATAAAGTTATCTATATAGGGCTTGAACGCCCGATTCATCAAATCCATTAAGGTTTCTGGGGCGTTAGAATTAAAAGACATCACCAAAAACTCATAGTGACCATATCGAGTCCGAAAAGCTGTCTTAAGGACATCAGATGCCCTAATCTACACCTGATTGTAGACATACTTCAAATCAATCCTGGAAAACAATTTTGCACCCTGAAGCCTCTCAAATAAGTCACCAATCCTCGGCAATAGATACATGTTCTTGATAGTGACCTTGTTCAGTTTCCTGTTGTCAATACACATCCTCACAGACCGTCTTTGTTTTCACAAACAACACTGGTGCACCCCAATGTGAGAAATTAGGTCTAATGAATACCTTTTTCAAGAAAATCCTGCAATTGTTCCTTCAATTCGTTTAACTCAACTGGGGTCATACAGTATGGTGGAATAGAATTGGGTTGAGTGCTCAGAACCAAGTCAATGTAGAAGTTGATATCTCTGTCGGGTGGTATATCCGACAAATCAATATCAAACACCTTAGGGAACTCTCTCACCACGTGAACTGAATTTGTGGAAGGAACTCTGCACTA
Organism: Nicotiana tabacum; assembly: GCF_000715075.1. Taxonomy (NCBI): domain Eukaryota; kingdom Viridiplantae; phylum Streptophyta; class Magnoliopsida; order Solanales; family Solanaceae; genus Nicotiana; species Nicotiana tabacum. The sequence continues at coordinate 87,512,015 of NC_134080.1, forward strand.
GAATCATGGACATAAGACAAATATGTCAAACACCCCTTCTCAACCATATGTCGAGCATTCACATATGAAATGATCTTTCTTGTTGAATGAACATGTCACGCCCTAACCTTGGGGAGCGCGATCGCAGCTCAACCGAGTGGACCCGGTCGAGCAAGTTTGTTAGACACTTTCTACCCAAATCGCTTATGACCAAGAGACGACATGTTTCCACTAGTTAAACAATAGAAGGATCATATATATAAACATTTCTAATTTATTTTATTTTGCTACATCATTTTTCAGTTCCCAAAATACATACACTTTATGATTTAGTGGAACAAGAGTCCAAAACACAACATAATTTGTCTGACATTTCTAGCACCCATACACAAACCAGATAATATCTACGGAGCCTCTAAAGATATATAAGATATTTATGATAATGCCGGTGACAAGGCCCTAGCTATACCTTCAAATGTGGTAAAAAATATGAACCAGAGATACAATACATAACCCCGGGATGAAATGTGACATAGAAAAACTGCTGAGAAAAGGATGCACCGCTAGTTGCGATCAACACTGTCTGCTATGGAACCATCTCCATCCATTTAAAGATGTAGCGCCTCAGCAAAAGGGACGTTAATACTATCGAATAGTACTAGTATGTAAAGCTAAAACAACATCTTGATAGAATGAACAACAATACAGGGGGGGGGGAGACAGTCATGAGTTCAGTAAGACCTTCAAACAATACTAAAACATTAAGTAAGGATAATATAAGTTCTCAATCAATTTCTACCTTATTAGGTTGGGTAATATTTAGTACCATATGCCACAATACACAATACCACGATGTTCTTACACGGAATCCAATCTCAACCCGATCGGCTAGGTCATTTCATTTGAGACATCAACCATCCATAATTTCAATCATCATTTCCTGCACGGTTACCACCATGTGTGCGGCATGGTATTCGATCACCGCCTGATCGGCTAGGCCATCTCACTTGAGACATCATATTTTCAATCAATCATCTCACTTCATATTTCTTTTGCATCTTTCAATACATTGGCACGAGTCACTACAACAGAAAAAGCTTTTAGTGGCAAAAGATATGTCCTTTAGCGGCAATAACAATTGCTTCAAAAACTATTACCGACAATTCTTTATTTGTCGTTGCTTCCAGCATCACTAAAGGCTTTAGCGGTAATAAATAAGAAAGCTGGTAAAAACCCAAACTGTTGCTGCAAAAAGGTTTGACAATTAACGTGAATTATCCACCGACAATTGAAATGGCTACTAAAATGGCTAACGAATATCATAGCTCATACATTTAAGGGCAATTGCTATTGCCGGTAAAGACCAACTTATTGCCGGAAGTGGTGATTTCTTGTTTTAATGGCTTTTGATATGGATTACATATATCAAATTTATTGCCAGTAAAAATTTAACAGTACTAGCTATGGCCTGAAATAATAAAATAAACACAATGCTTTTACTCATTCTAAAAAAATGATACTTCATTACAACCACAAAAAAATGACAAAATCCTTAATTTTAGAGATTCGATACCATAAAATACATAGTACACAACTTGAACCAGTCTATATTCACCAGCTTGGTCACCCTACTTTCTTTCTTGACCCATTGTTTCCTAAATCCACAGGCTTCATAGCACGCAAAGGTATACCCGAAACACAAAAATAAATTTGTTAAATCTAGTTCATTATGTCTCGACAACAAATTAACAAATTTGGTAGCCTCTCGTCCAGTTCATCAGATTTATTATCTCTTACATCCAGTTCAATATATGCTTCAGGCAATGTTCCAATGCCCCAAGAACTTGTTTGACTAGCCTACCAAAGCATGTAAATGTTGGATCCATACTCGTTCCTACCTCAACGAAACTCCTTCAGTGGATTCATGGCAAAAGTTTTGTAGAATATAGAAAGAAGCCACTAAATATTTTCATCTAGTAGAATACTTAATTTCACCCCTATAATGCTCCACACATTTAAAGTAAACACATGAAATCTTTTAGATCCATGTGAAACCATTTCATTGAAACATCAAACAAGAGGTAGTAGCGAGTGTTTTATTCCTCGTGAACACATTACCGTGTGAAATTGGATCTGCTTAGTTTCATGGAGACAAGCTTTAATTTTTTTCCTATAGGCATTGATAGACCATATGAAACCACTAGCAGTAGAAAATTAAAACACATATTTAGATTAGAGCTGAAAAGTTAATTTATGAGTTTAAATCCCAACTATTATGTACTTTGAACAGCTTTAATAAAAAAGTTTCAGAGAAGGAGCAAGTAACGACACTACGTCATCAAATTTCTGAAAGAAATGCACATATAAATTCCACTCTTCAATGTAGTAAACACCACCTATTTCGAGATTCATTTTCCTAGTGCCATATTACAGTAAGAAATACTAATTAGTAGCCTTTGTTTCAATCGAAACATCAATATTTATAGCATTAGAAAACTGCAAGGAATTTTCAACTATGTGTAAGAATATACTTTCTTTTTCTCCTTTTAATAATTTGATATATTAATTGACAAAGTAATCACAATGAAGTATATTTTGAGCTTTTATATAACTTAGCAGGAAATAGGCAACTTTCAATAAAACTATGGCATAGAACTCCAGTCATCCATCCCAACCAATTTTAAATTTGTATAGAAGCATAATAATTAGTTGACAAAAGACTAGGGCCCGAATATTTGGAATTTTGGATAGTTCAGCAGGTAGAAATGCAAAATCTATAAAATAATCATCCCATGGCATCACCTACACTCACAAATCATTATCTTTACCTCTTTTTTCAAAATAAAAGAAAAGCACATAACTTTGGAATTGAACTAGTTAGAAGTGAAAATAAAATGAATGTTAGAAAATGAAATCTGATGTAAGGCAAAGTTAGTAACCTGCAATCAAATTACTTACACCAACAATTTAAACATAATATAGTTGAAAAAACATCTTATATCTCAAGGGAATTGATACGAATGATGAATGCATCAAATATGACCAGTATTACCACACTCAAAGCAACCTCACGGCTAGCATAATTGCCAAGTCTAAGACGATCCCTAATAACCCGAATGACCGTTGTTGTAACTCCGTGGCAGTGGTGCACTAATAGGAGCTGAAGGTGCACTAAATACGAGCTGCTCAAAACAAGAACCCTACGCATCGTGACAACCTGAAGAAACATGAGACACTTGTAGTGCTGACTGAACTGACCTGATAAGATGGCCTCTTCCAAATGAACTCCACCACTGAAACAACCAAAATGACGAGGCCTCTTCTAATATGCTTCCTCTCTGCCCTGGCCACGAATTCCTCTTAATCTGCCAAGCTATCGCAAATGTGGTCTCGTACAGGGTAACAGTCATGCTACCCTACTGGAGGCGCACAAACTGGCTGCATAGATCCTCTTTTTGAGTAAAGAAGATGAACTTCTCCAGGAATAACTATGAAAATTGGTCCCGAGTGAGTGGAGGTGAACCTGCTGATATGCCCTGAACATACTCCTGTCACTACCTCTTGGTTGAACCGTTCATCTGAAACACTGTGAAGTAAACTCTATTGGACTCCACTATACCCATGATGCGCAATACCTCGTGGTAATAATCCAATAAATCTTGGTGGTCCTCAGAAGGTGTACCACCAAAATGAATAGGAAATAATTTGGTGAATCTATCCAACCACTTCAGACCCTCTAATGACATATCAGGACCCTCTCCATATTGTGTAGCAGTAACAGGCCGAACTGCTCCAAACACTGGAACTGCAGGAATATCAACAGTAAAGGTTCCTAACATGATTCGATTCAATATCAATTGCCAAAAATGTTCCCAACATAATGACAACTTCTTTTTTCACATCAATTTGTTACACTACCAACAACTTACAAAATAAAAGATATCAACTCAACACAGGTAATTCCATCATGGCAATCAAATCGTCAGAGAATAATAGAGGCATATATTAACACATTAGATGCAACGTAAATATATGTAAAATTCATGGCAAATCACGAATAATTTACTTGCAAAAATCAAGGCAACACCTAGTTTTGACAACAAGTGATCTAATAGAAACTCAAACACATGCTACCTCGTGCTAACATTCCTATCACAACAACAAATATCCACCCTTATCATTCCACCCCGATACAATCTAAAAAAATCTAGCCTTATCGTTTTGTCTTGACATAATCACAATAAACACCCTTATCACTCCGCCCTGATTCAATATCACAAAATCCAACTATATCGCTCCGCCCTGACATAATAACAATAAGCACCCATATCACTCCTCCCTGACATAATCACAATAGCTAACCATATCGTTCCTCCCTGAAAAAATTACAATAGTCACACGTATACCTCCGCCCTAACAAAATCACAATATCCACATGAATCACTCCGTCCTGAAAAAATCACAATAGCCACCCATATCACTCAGCCCTGAAAGAATCAGAATATCCACCCATATTACACTGATCAACATGTCCACATGTGCCACAATCACAACAATGCAATATAACAAATCATCATCAAGAAGAATACCCTCATAACACATCAATAAAATGCCCAAGGACATGATAACAACAAAAGTGTGAATGGGCTTCAATATATAAAACGTAACTATGGCAAAATCAGATATAGAAAACAAGTTTAAGTAGTCATCCAAAGGATCACATATGTATCACAAAGTGTTGACGTCCAAATCAAGACATTACATAAGACACGTAGTTACATATGTTCATAATATACGTGAATCTACCTCTGAGGCAAGCTTAGCATAATTCTCAAGATTAGTTCATCATGTTCTAACTAAGACATCAATAGTCTAATCATTAGCTCGTCCTGGTTTATTATGCTCGTGCAGTCAGTTAAATGAACAATACATAGAATCAAGTAGATCACGCAACTAAACAAGGCGTAGAGTAATCTAAAATCTACCCGGAATATGAATACCCATGGCACAAGTATATATGGTCATTACCTCATATGTACATCACCTCCTCATGTAATAAATAATATAAATTATTAGGAAAACTTCCCTTAACCAAAGCCAAGCAAGACACTTACCTCAAACAAGCCAAATCAATTATTCTAAAAATGCCCTCCCGCGCGGATCGACCTCCAAACGGCTCGAATCTAGCCAAAAATAACTCAATATCATCAAATAATACCATAGGAATCAAACTCAAGCGATAAACGTTGAATCTTTAATAAAATACTCAATGTCAACAAAAAGTCAATTCAGGCCTGCACTTCGGAACCCAACAAAACTCACAAATCTCGAATACTCATTCGAATACGAGTCCAAATATACAAGTTTCATCAGAAAATAACTACAAATCGCGGTTCAGATCTCCATTTTTCACTTTTGTAAAGTTTTGTAAAAACTCCCAAAATGTACATTCTTTTCTTTCAAGCCAAAATTTTTTTTTCTTCTTTATGATTCCTTGATTTAGAGCCAAAACACATGATAGATTCATGTTTTAATCATAAATATGAGTTAGGTTTAGTTATCCCAATAAAGTACATGAAAACTCACTCAAAAATCGCCTCTTCCCGAGCTCCAAAACCTTGTGAGAAAAAGTAACTAAATGTCAAAATAAGTCAAAATATATAGCAGTTGTCCTAGCCCATATAAGATTCTAAATGATCCCTAAAATCATATTTGATAAGCCCAACATATTCCTTGCGAGATTACACCGAAGATAGACTTTTGAATTACCCAATTTGGACTTAAATTGAGGGAGATATGATATTTTGACATTTTAAAGAAAGTCGGATTTGTTGCACTAGAAAATCAGAATATTGCAAATTCTTCATTTTAGCACCCAAAACTTATCCAGAACCTCCCGGACACAAACCATATATGTATTTCAATTATAAAACATGCTACCAACCTGATCTCGCACTCAAAATACCAAAAAAGGTCGTCTTGACCCGATAATGACCATGACCAAACTCCAAATTCCTAATTTAACTAGTCTCTCAAACACTCCGCGCCCGTCGGCACCCCATAAAATCATACCAAAAGGTAAAAATACATTATAAAATTTATTCAAAGGCTCAAACTACCCATAGGAACATCACAATAAACAATCAAGCTCAAACCGAATAGAATTTCTCTTAAGTTGTAATATCTTTATTCCTTCAAAAGAGTATCTGAATCACACTTACACACTTTAGATTACTCCCAAACTTTGCACACATGTTCAATTAAACTTTATAGACCTATACAAAGTCTTGAAACACCAATTGGAGTTCAGTAACATCAAAGTCAACTCTTAGTCAAACTTATGAACTCTTAAATTCTTGACATTGCCAACTTTCGACGTATACTTTTGAATTCTTCTAGGAACCTCAAAAACAAATTCCGATCATATTTAAAAGTCCAAAATTATCATAGGAACATGTTGTAACAATCAAAACCCGATTCCAAGTCCATTTATCCAAAAGTCCAACAATGGTCAACTATTCCAACTTAAATCTTCTAAGTCGAGAGTCATTCTTCCAAATAAATCCCGAACCACTAGAAAATCAAGACTACACAAGCAAGTCATAATACATTATATGAAGATACTCAAAGTCTCAAACTACCAAATGGAATGCCAAAACTCAAACGATCAATTGGGTCGTTGCACTACATGAGCTTATTAAATCATGCTAGAGATCATGTGTAGGTTTTGATTTCTTCTTAGAACATAAAACTCATTATTGTATGGCATAACTGCCAAATATGAGCTGTAGTCATAGACTTCGCACATGAATACATATTAGCATTGTATACGGCTAAAATCGAAGAGCCCAATTTTATGATAATTATGATATCCGCTTGATTGAGACTTTTTTTTTGTTATTGCTTCATCTCAAAATTCTGGTCTGAACTGGTTTGCTAAAGATGTTGCTCTGCTGCTGTTTACTATGATCACCCTTTTTTCCCTTTTGACTTTCATTTCAGGTACACATCTATGCACTCTATTCGAATGTAAAGCTTGAGGTGGGAAATCAAAAATGGAATCTGGAGCTTTGAGTTGTATTCTATTTAAGTTTAAAATAAGAGTAAACATGCTTGTCTACTTTGTTTTGCTGGAAATTTCCCTTGCTGCCTCTCAACTGTGAACGATGGGATCAATCTTTAATCTCCGAATGTCATACGACTTGGTAGCCTAGTCTAAATGTTTACCTTAGTATAAGTTCTTTATATGCAGTTATTTTACTATTCAGTTGTTTCGAGTTGGACTGGTTTAGATACCGTTAACTCAAGATTGTTTATTTCACGGACTATTAGATCTGATTGAAATTTGGTATTTACATTTAACTTGCCTAAATTTTGTATCGCAGTTTCTGGTACAGTTTTAGAACTCGAGCAAGTTATTTTCTCTTGAAGAACTGTGATTCAGACTATGAGTTTACAGTTCGACGAGTACCAAATCTAGTAAACTGTGGTAGAATTTATAATTTGGGACTTAAATTTTCACTATGCCATTTGGTCCAATATGGTTGTTGCATTTTGTGGCAGAAATGGGTTTAGCAATGCACAACATTACTAGAAGTTGAATTCTGCATTAAAAATTGTGGATAAAGATTTAGCATGTAACAAAAGGTAAACTTGGGTTTGTATTGGCTTGTAAATAGACACAAATTTGAGCCAGCAGTTTGGATGTGTGTTCGTTCATGTATGACTATCCTTATGGAATTATCTTAAGGAATTGGGCCGGTTGGACCGCATGGGACAACTTACTAGGAAAGGGCCTTCATATTTGTATTGCTTCCCCCCCTCTCAAGGGTCAAAAGGTTATGAGTAAGGTCATTGTTAGATGTTGGCTTCAGGGATTCGATCCTGAAGCCCTTGCCTGCAGCCAATGTTGCCAAACTATTTGGGCCTTTGGGCCTGAATATTATTGGAATCTCTTCAGTCAGAAGAGTTTCCTCACATTGAGACGGGTTTGTTTTCCCAGAAGTCTGGGCCTGTTTAATTCGGGCCCTTCCGTCAATAAAATGGCTCAATGAAGCCTTGTTGATTGGAAGGGATTTCTCAAGTACTTTAGTGTTAAATAATTAGGGTCTTGAAATGGAAATTTGAGGCAAGCCATAGTTAGACACTTAGTAACAAATGACTCTTGTGTTAATTTCATAATGTAGAGGTAAAATAATAAATATTCGTAGAGAAACCTTTAGTGCCGTTTAAAATATTATCGTGATTGTGGACACGTCCGCGTGACACGGTTATGATTTCTTTTAAAATAAATCATAGTATACGTTCGCGTAACTTCGGCTAAAATTTCTGAATAAACAAAGCGTTATTAATTATGGACGCGTTCGCGTGACATGATTTTTTACGTGCCATAGGAAAAGAGTATACGTACGCGTAACTCAATTCTTTAACTATGAATAATCAAGTGATTAAAAGCGGTAAAGGTAAAATGCATGTAGTTTCTAAACACGTAATTAAATAATTTAAGCCAATTATAAATTGTTAAGCGACCGTGCTAGAACCACGGAATTCGGGAGTGCCTAACACCTTCTCCCGGGCTAACAGAATTCCTTATCCGGATTTCTGGTTCGCGGACTGTATTACAGAGTCAACCGTTCCTCGATTCGGGATTTTAAACCGGTGACTTGGGACACCATAAATCTCCCAAGTGGCGACTCTGAATTTAATGTAAATAATCCCGTTTCGATTGTCCTTTAATTGGCAAAACTCCCTTATATACTCCTTCCCGAGAGTGTAGTGAAAAAAGGAGGCGTGAAAGCTCTGGCGACTCTGTTGGGGATTAAACCCAGAATCTCTGGTTCAGGGTTCAATAATTTGAGCTTAGAATAATTGTTATATTTGGCTTTATTTTTTTATCTAGTTTTGTCCACATGTTTGTGCTTAATGTGCGAAATTTTGCTTTTTACCGCTTTGATATTATCTGAACTGTATATATAAACTGTTACGAAACCCTTCTTCTTTCTGAGTCTTCTTAATTTATGGTGCACACATGCGCGTGGCCCACCTTTCTGTTAGAAGTCATACCTATTAGAACGAAGTTGGGCCAAGTAACTAGGCCGGGTAGACTTTCGTGCTCCCGGTACGTTGCCCCCACTTCGGCTCAAGCTGTCCGCTTGGGTAAGCCAGGTCTAGAACGGTAAACCCCAGGTTTTACACTTAGAATAACTCAGCTTCATGCTGGATCCCTAGTAGGAACGTTTGTTTGCATCATGTGCATTTGACTTCGGAGACTCAACATAGGGGTTGGGTCTGTCTAGGACAGGTGTACACGAAATGAAAAGACCATCCTGATGCATCTTACTTGCTACTTGTGTATTCATTTGTTTCGAATATGCATGTTGACCAGCTTATAGGAAAAGTTAGAAAAGAAAAATCAATGTGAGGACCGAAAAAAAAAATTGGCGGTTTTCGAAAAAAAAACAATTTCCAAAATATTTTAAAATACTACCGAAATTTTGGAAAAAAAAGAAAGATTTTGTGGCCTTTTTATTACGAACTACGTAAGTTTGATTCTCGTCGGATGTGAGATACGTGGCAACCCACATCGAGCCCAACTATTTTAAATAAAAATAAATAAATAAAAATAATTAGATAATAAATAATTAAAATGTGGGTACATAAATGTCATTGTGTTGTCATAAGTAAGGCGATGTCATTCTTGTCCAAAATATGTCGAACGTCCCTAAAAGGGCGCCAGAAGGCTGTTTTTGCAAGAACAACCGCTTTTGGTCGGTTTTTTTTTCAAAAAAAAAATAGAATTTTTTTTGCCGGTTAGCAAACACATCCTTTAAATCTTCTTCATCAAAGTGTTTTTGTATGAATTGTTTTAGAAATATTAATGATTTTTTCAAAATGAGTCTTGATTTTGGTTTTTTTTTTAAATTAAAATCACTCACAAGTACAAAATGAGCACCATCCAAAACCCACTGTTCACAGATGTAGATGAGTTTCTATTTCGGCTTCAGATGTGGTGGTATGAGTTAGGAGGAGATGGTCTGAAATGGGTCATTAAGTATTTGAGAGCTCTCACAGATATTATGAAAATTAAACCGCGCAATGATTTGATTACGACACTAGTGACTTTTTGGGACCCTGTTCACAATGTCTTTCGCTTCTCTGATTTCGAGCTTACTCCCACATTAGAAGAAATAGCTGGATATTCCGGTTTTGACGGAGATTTGAGAAACCAGAATCTTATATTCCCAAAGGCTCCCTCAGTACACCGATTCTTTGGTCTTCTGAATATCAGTAATCAAATCAGAAAAAGCAACGTTGCCAAAGGGTGTTGTTCTTTCAACTTCGTATATTGAAGGTTCGGAAAGCCGGATGGATTTGAAATTCATGCAAAGCGCCTTACTAACAAACAAAACAAGGACACCTGGCAGATTTAAGACGCTTCGCTTTCATGGTGGCTTTTCTGGGAATCATGGTCTTCCCAAACAAAGAGCGGACGATTGATATTCACATAGCCAGAGTCGTACAAGTCCTCACTACCAAGGAACATCACACTCTTGCCCCGATCATTCTCTCAGACATTTATCGGGCGTTGACTTTGTATAAATTCGGGGCAAAATTCTTCGAAGGGTGCAATATTTTGTTGCAAATGTGGTTGACTGAACATCTCCGACATCACCCCAAGTTCATGCAGTATGGTCCAAGCAAGGATAATTTCATCGAGAGTTATGAAGAAAGAATAAAAGATTATAAATCTCCAGAAGGGGTGGAAGCCTGGATATCCCAATTAAGATCTTTAATGGCAAGTCAAATTGAGTGGACTTTGGGATGGCTCCCGGTAAGAGAGGTGATATACATGTCAACCTTAAAAAGTTATTTGCTGCTGTTGGGTTTAAGAAGCGTCCAGCCGTATGCGCCACAGAGAGTTCTAAGACAGCTAGGGAGATACCAAGTGGTGCCTGATGATGGAGATTTAAGTGTGCAAGTGATTGAGCTACACCCCAAAGACACTCTCCCTGAGGCTTTAATCCAACAGATTTGGAATAGTTGTCGATACTTGAAAGATGATACCCAAGTTCCAAATCCTGCGAAAGGCGAGATAAATCCGGGTTATGCTAGGTGGTTTGAGAAAAGATCCCGTGTGGATGATGCACCAGAACCTGATCCTATAAGGCCCATAAAAAGACCGCATGTTCATGCCTTTGATGACAAAATCCAAGAACGGTTGGCTTGGGGTGAAAAGGAAAAGGGGTACAAAGCAACTATTTATGCATTAGAAGAAAGCTTGAGGAACCTCAATTTGGAGAAAGACTTACAGGCACAAGAAGTAGAAGATGAAAAGAAGAGTCTGATTAGCGAGAATAAAACTCTCCGCGCTCAGTTTCAACAGATGAAGAAAGCCTCTGAAGCGCCAGTGAGAAGTTGGAAAGATCATAAAATCATTGCCAATCTGATGGAAAAAATGCAAGATTATGACTCCATGTTGACAAATACTGAAAAGTCGTTAGACAAAGCTAAGGGAAAAATCATATAGTTAAATGAGGATGCCAAATCTAGTGAGCAACGCCAAGTAATGAGATTTGAAGAAGAAATGGCTCAATTTGAGAGAGAGAAGGACCATTAGATACATTCAGAAGCTCAACTCCATGCATTGTTGGAAGAAATGAGAAGGTACAATAGAGAACATCAGCACGCCAATATTGATAGGGAGAGAGCACATGCAAGACTCGATCAGGCCAGACTTCGGGCTCAATTGGAGTCGGCTTTAGATCACGAAGGCCATATAAGAGATATAGACACCACTCGGCAATAACAGCTACAAAACCAAGACCATAATCTCAAGGAGTTCAGAGCACAAATCCATGATTTGGCTATTTACACCTCTCAAAGTTATGTGAACTGCCAAGGGATGGATTATGAGAGGTTTCTAGAGCATGCACCTAATTTTGCCCGTCATCTTGCAATGGAGTTAGAGAGGATGTACCGTACACTAGGAGGTCAGCCGGGTCAAGCCCCACCGTGAGCAGATGTTCCAGTGATTAAAAGCAAAAGATTGTGGAGTGAAGCGTAGTCATAGTTTTTGGAACTTTTCATATAATAGTCATGTCTTATTTTAAGTCCATGTTGATTCTTTTAAACCATTTTCTTAAAAGTGTTGTCCAAATGTAATGTCATTTCTGTCTTTGTATTGTTTCGTTTGTTAAAACAAACAAAAGTAATAATAAGTGTTTCCACCAGAACTACGCTCGGACTGATTAATGCAGGGTCATGATACGTAGGCAATCTTTATAAGATTTGACCGCAACCAAAAGAAAAGAATAAAATGAAAAAGGAGAGTGAAATAAAATATAGGCGCGACTGACAATAAAAGGGAAAGGTCAGGAAAAGCTGGGATGACACAAGCAACCGAGCAAATTCATGGTAAAAATGACTAATTGCCTAGGTGCATTGCATCCCTATGTGTGGTTGTTTATTTGTTAAAACTCTGATCACTAACAAGTTTGGTTGTCATTATCCAGAATTCAAGCAGTTAGTACACCTAAGCTTACTGGCAACCCACCCCTACCAAACCAGATCCAAAGGAGAAATAATCATGTCTATCCCAGATATAAACACCAATGTCATTGAAGGAGAAGAGTTGGACGTTAACGCCATAAAAGAAGAGATGTACAAATTAAAATAACAAATGGCCGAAATGTATCAGGCCTGGGCTAAAGGACAACCGCCATCCGCTTACCCGGCTAACCCTACCTTCACTCCACCACCGGCTCAAACTCAGGATCATCCTGCCACCGATCTATCCCCGAGCTTTCCCATTTACCAACACTACCGGGGCACCACTTCTCATACACCACAATCTCCACCCCCTAAACCAATTCCATACCCTCCTCCACCAGTAACTCCTGTCTTCGTAGCACCTCCACCAGCTACACTCCACAAATCTCCTAGCGAGCCTATGTTCCAAGCCCAGGACAACCAATACTACCCCTCGGAGCCCACTTTCAAAGCTCTAGAAACCCATTCCTATACTCCTCGCTTTGACCTCCCGATAGAAGCTGATAAACTAGTCAAAAATACCGAACATGAGGAGATGTTCAGAAAAGTTAAAAGCTTAGAACAATCATTCAGAGATATGCGGGGGTTCGGGGGGCAAGTCAGCGTGGCCTACAAGGACCTATGTCTTTTCCCAAATGTGCAATTACCGGCAGGTTTCAAGATGCCCAAGTTCAATCTATACAATGGGCACGGTGATCCAGTAGCCTACTTGAGCGGTTTTTGCAGCAAGATGAGGGGAGCTGGAGGAAAAGATGAATTATTAATGGCTTACTTCAGTCAGAGTTTAAGTGGACTAGCATTGGAATGGTATACCCGCCAAGACCATGGGAGATGGTACACATGGGATGATCTGGCGCAAGCATTTGCTTGTCACTTCCAATACAGTCTTGATATCATTCCAGATCGACTATCCTTGCCTAAACTCGAGAAGAAACACAGTGAAAGCTTCAGAGAATATGGTTTCAGATGGAGGGAGCAAGCAGCGAGAGTAGATCCCCCGATGAAGGAAAGTGAGATGGTAGATTACTTCCTACAGGCTTTGGAACCGACTTACTATGGCCATTTGGTCTCAGCTGTGGGAAAATCATTCAACGAAGTAGTAAAGATGGGGGACATGGTATAAGAAGGCCTCAAGTTGAATAAAATCATGAGCTATTCGGCTATCAAAACGACCACTCAGGCTATTCAAGGCGGCATAGGAGGGATTGGGAAGAAGAAAAGAGAGGAAGCAGCAATGGTTGATTCAAGAACTTGGTCCGGATCCAGAGGTTCACCTTACCACTACAATCAACCTCGACCCCACTAACAAACTTATCACCACAATCAACCCCAACACTACTATCCCCCACCAGAACCTCATTTTTCCGTCCACCATGCATAAGCATACAACAACCTCCTGCCCACACTCAATGGCGTGCTCCTGTCCTACCAAATACTTATCCACATCCACGAGCCTACCAAAACACTCCCGGACCAAGTTTCAAGCCTAGTCAAACATTCAAGGGTGATAGGTTGCAGAAAAAGAAAACCTTTACTCCATTGGGAGAATCATACACTAGTCTGTTCCACAGGCTAAAACAGCTAGATATCCTAAGGCCGATACAGTCCAAACTGCCAAATCCTCCTCCAAAGAATCTTGACTATACAGTCAGCTGTGAGTATTGTTCTGGTAAACCAGGTCATGATACAGAAAAGTTCTGGCACTTGAAAAGTGCGATACAGGAGCTTATTGATACTGATAGAATTGAAGTTCAAGCTCCCGAAGCACCCAATATCAACAGGAATCCGATGTCAGCCCATCAGGAGGAAAATATGATCGAAATAGTGCATGCGAAGGGAGAACCTAAGAAGCCATCACAAACCATCATGATGATTCGGTCTAGTGGAGTCAAGAAAGATGAACAATCAGCAGATGAGAAGTTGGTGCTCAAGCAGAGCAAAAAGAGTGATGAGCCATCTATGGCAGTTGAGAAGGGGTCTTTAAGCAAAGTTGCAACGAAACAGGAAGGGGTGAAGGTGATTGTACCGGGAGCGACCAACAAACCCATCATAATCGTGGAAGGAGCCCACACAGATCGGGTTATCATCAAGCCGGTAACCCAGTTACCAATAATCAATAGCAAGGCTATTCCATGGAATTATGAACGGGTAACAGTGATGTACAAAGGGAAGGAAGTGAAAGAAGAAATCTGTGAAGTACAGGGTTTGACTCGCTCGGGAAGGTGTTTTGCTCCCGAGGAGTTAAGAAGAGCTAAAAATAATCCAGCACTAGTAAAGAAAGTCGTAACTGAAGAAGAAGCAGAAGAATTCTTGAGGAAGATGAAGCTACAGGACTACTCTATCGTGGAACAATTAAGAAAGACGCCTGCTCAAATTTCCATATTGTCATTATTGATCCATTCGGATGAGCACCGTTGAGCTTTAATGAAGATCTTGAATGAGGCACATGTTCCCGATAAGATCTTCGTGAATCACTTAGAAAAAATAGCCAACAAAATCTTCGAAGTAAACAGAGTCACATTCTCCGATGATGAATTGCCTGTAGAAGGTACTGAGCATAACAGAGCTCTTTACCTCACATTAAAATGTGAGAACTCTGTGATGACCCGGGTATTGGTCGACAATGGGTCAAGCGCAAACATCTATCCTCTCTCCACTCTAAAAAGTTGAAAATAGAAGATGAGAGGATCCATAAGAACAGTATTTGCGTGCGGGGATTTGACGGCGGAGGTAAAGATTCAGTTGGGGACATAGTGCTGGAGCTGACAATTGGGCCAGTTGAGTTCACAATGGCGTTTCAGGTGCTGGATATAGTTGTTTCCTATAATTTACTGTTGGGTCGACCATGGATCCACGCTGCTAAAGCAGTGCCATCAACACTACACCAGGTAGTCAAATTTGAATGGGATAGACAAGAAATAGTTGTGCATGGGGAAGACAGTTTATGTGCTCGCAGCAATGCCATTGTACCAATCATTGAAGTGGAAGATGACCAGGGACCATGGGTCTACCAGGTTTATGACACGATGTTGGTAGAGAATGTTCCGGAGGGGAAATCCATTCCAAATCCAAATATAACCGCCGCATCAGTCATGGTAGCCTATGAGATGTTGAAGAATGGTTTTATACTCGGTAAAGGTTTGGGCTCGTCTTTGCAAGGCATCATACAGCCGGTGTCTCTTCCCGGAAACTTGGAACAATTGGTTTGGGATTCAATCCCACTGCTGCAGACATAAGAAAGGCCAGAAAGCTAAAACAAAAGGCATGGGTCCTTCCAAAGCCAATCCTATATCTTTCCAAATCATTTGTCACGTCCGGTACCAGAAGTCGCCCAGTAGCAACAATTCCTAATTCTATGATTAATCCTGACGAGGAGTTAATTGAAAGATTTGAAAATTTGTTTGACGGTGTGAACATGGTGCAAAGTGGTGAAGGTCTTAGCAACGCAAAAATTCATTTCGTTGGGCCAGAAACAAAGCTTAATAATTGGAAAGCCACTCCTCTCCCCATTCGAAAGGAGTCTTGGTAGTTTATTTTGATTTTCCTTCAGTTTGTCTGGATCATTCCAGGGTTGTAATCCAGATTTTTATCTTTCAGTCTGTGTGAAGTGTGCAAACCTTGTTATCTTCCGTCATTCAATAAAATGCAGATTCCCTTTCTTTATCATTCCTGATAATTTTTCTTTTGTTTTTCTTTTCTTTTTTGTACAGTTCTTTTTACGCTAGCTCTAGTGATATGGCATGCATAAGGAATCCTCAGCCCAGTCTTAAAAATCAATCTGATTCCGAAATAATAGTTCAAGAAGTAGATTGTGATTACGAATCAGAATACGATGAGGATGAGGCCTTCGAAGAGATTAGTAAGGAGTTAATTCACTTCGAAGAAAAACCCAAACCCAACCTGAATGATATAGAAGCCGTCAATTTAAGAGACACAAATAATATCCGAGAGACTAAAATAAGTTTCCACCTCAAGCCAAAGATCCGGGAAGAGTTAATCAAAGCACTTATCGAATTCAGAGATGTTTTTGCATGGTTGTATGACGACATGCCGGGTTTGAGCACTGATATAGTGGTCCACAAATTGCCCACTGATCCAATGTTTCCTCCCGTCAAGCAAAAGTTGAGGAAATTCAAAACTGATATGAGTGTGAAAATTAAAGAAGAAATCACTAAACAGTTGGATGCAAAGGTCATTCGGGTCACTCGATATCCTGTTTGGTTGGCTAATGTCGTGCCTGTGCCAAAGAAAGATGGCAAGATCAAAGTATGCATCGATTACCGCAATCTCAACAAAGCAAGCCTGAAGGACAACTTCCCACTACCCAATATCCACATTTTGATCGATAATTGTGCCAAGCATGAGGTAGGATCTTTTGTGGATTCTAAGCCGGGTATCATCAGATTCTAATAGATAAAGAAGATGCAGAAAAGATGGCATTTATCACGCCATGGGGAACTTATTGCTACCGGGTAATGCCATTTGGTTTGAAGAATGTCGGGGCAACTTACATGAGAGCAATGACTACGGTGTTTCATGATATGATACATAAGGAGATTGAGGATACGTGGATGATGTGATCATAAAGTCGAAGCATCAAGCCGACCCCGTTGAGGATTTGAGGAAATTCTTCCTGAGACTTTGAAGGTACAACCTCAGCTTAACCCTGCCAAGTGCGCATTTGATGTTCCATCCGAAAAGATGTTGGGATTCATAGTCAGCCGGCGAGGCATCGAGTTGGACCCATCAAAGATCAAAGAGATCCAAGAATTGCCACCTCCAAGGAGCAATACTGAAGTGATGAGTCTGTTAGGGAGGTTGAACTACATTAGCAGGTTTATTGCTCAGCTCACGACAACTTGTGAGCCTAATTTTAAATTGCTGAAAAAGGATTCTGTGGTCAAGTGGACTGATGAGTGTCAAGAAGCATTTGATAAGATAAAAGGATAATTGTCAAACCCACCGGTGCTGGTTCCGCCAGAACCAGGGAGACCTTTGATTCTTTACTTGATAGTCTTGGAAAATTCATTTGGCTGTGTACTGGGCAGCATGACATTACCGGCAAAAAAGAACAGGCTATCTACTATCTTAGCAAGAAGTTCACGGCTTATGAGGTTAAGTACAGTCATCGGGAAAGGACATGTTGCGCTCTAACTTGGGTTGACTTAGAAATTGAAACATTATTTGTCATCCTACACTACTTACCTCATTTAGCATTTGGATCCGTTGAAGTATATCTTTCAAAAGCCTATGCCGATAGGGAGACCTGCGAAGTGGTAGATATTGCTCACAGAGTTTGACATCATCTATATGACTCGGACTGCGATGAAAGCCCAAGAATTGGCCGATCATTTAGTCAAAAACCCGGTGGATGAAAATTACGAGCCATTGAGAACTTATTTTCCCGATGAAGAAGTGATGCATATCGATGAACTGGAGAAAATTGAAAAACTAGGCTGGAAACTTTTCTTTGATGGGGCTGCCAACATGAAGGGAGTCGGGATAGGAGCCGTGCTTATTTCTGAAACAGGGCATCACTATCCTGTTACGGCTCAGTTTCGGTTTTATTGCACCAACAATATTGCTGAGTATGAAGCCTATATTTTGGGTCTAAAACTAGCTGCAAACATGGATATCCAGGAAGTCTTGGTCTTGGGAGACTCAGATCTTCTGGTACATCAAATTCAAGGAGAATGGGAAATGCGATATTTGAAGCTCATACCGTACTGACAATGTTTTCATGATCTTTGTCAATGGTTTCGATCAGTGGAGTTCAGGCATATTCCAAGGGCCCATAATGAGGTCATCGATGCTTTGGCTACCCTGGCATCAATGTTGCACCATCCGGACAAAGCTTATGTCGATCATCTGCATATTCAAGTCCGAGATCAGCATGCTTACTATAATATGATTGAAGAAGAACTTGATGGCGAACCATGGTTCCACGATATCAAGGAGTACATCAGAATGGGGATATATCCAGTGCAAGCCACGGGGGATCAAAAGAGATCAATTCGACGGTTGGCAAATAGATTCTTCTTAAGTGGAGGAGTTTTGTATAATAGAACACCAGACCTTGGATTATTAAGATGCATAGATGCTAGACAAGCTAAGACAGTCATGTTCGAAGTACATTCGGGAGTCTACGGACCACATATGAGAAGATATGTATTGGCAAAGAAAATTCTCCGAGCAGGCTATTATTGGCTTACCAGGGAGTGAGATTGTATCAATTTTGTGCGCAAATGTCATCAGTGTCAGATACACGGAGATTTGCTTTATTCTCCACCATCGGAATTGCACACAATGTCGGCACCATGGCCCTTCGTTTCTTAGGGCATGGATGTCATTGGACCAATTGAGCCAGCAACATCCAACGGGCACAAGCTCATTTTGGTAGCCATTGATTATTTCACCAAGTGGGTTGAGGCCAAAACTTTCAAATCGGTGACCAAGAAAGTAGTGGTCGATTTTGTTCACTCAAATATCATCTGTCGATTCAGAATCCCAAAGGTGATCATCACAGATAATGGTGCTAATCTTAACAGTAACTTGATGGAAGAGGTATGTCAACAGTTTAAGATTATATATCACAATTCTACCCCATATCGTCCCAAGGCGAATGGAGCAGTCGAGGCAGCCAACAAAAACATAAAGAAGATACTTCGGAAAATGGTAGAAGGTTCGAGGAAATGGCACGAAAAATTACCATTTGCGTTGTTGGGATATCGCACTATTGTTCGTACTTCGGTAGGTGCAACTCCTTATTTGTTGGTATATGGCACTAAAGCAGTAATACCTGCAGAAGTTGAAATCCCTTCCCTTCGGATTGTCGCTGAGGCTAAGATTGATGATGATGAGTGGGTCAAAACCCGTTTGGAGCAGTTGAACTTGATTTATGAAAAAAGATTGGCAGCAGTATGTCATGGCCAGTTATATCAAAAGAGAATGGCAAGAGCATACAACAAAAGGGTACGTCCCCGAAAGTTTGAAATGGGTCATCAAGTGCTGAAACGTATCCTTCCCCATTAGGTTGAAACAAAAGGCAAGTTCCCCCCGAATTGGCAAGCGCCATTTATTGTAACCAGAGTATTGTCCAATGGTGCTCTATGTTTAACAGATATCGAAGGAAAATGCATAGACATGGCCATCAATTCTGATGCAGTCAAGAGATATTATGTATAATTTCTTTGTTATAATTGTTGATTGTTTGTATCGGGCATTGTTTCGAAGATTGAAATGACGAAGGCAATTCGTTCTGCTATCTAAACACTTTACCCTTTGTTCCTACTTTTGATCTTTATTTATTTCTTTCATACCCCTCTTTTGGAATCAATAACAAAAAAAGAGAAAAAGAAAGAAAAGAAAAAAAAAGTATAACAACAAGGAAATTCACAGCTCGGTCATAGTAAAATAAAATATCAAAAGATACCCAAGCAAGAAACTGGGGCAGAAGTTGTACTTGTATAAGAAATGTGATTCCAAGAGTTGTAATTTTAAACCCATGTCAAATTGTTTTGAGCCTATGATACCCTTTCTTTCTAACCCCATCCAAAAACCCACATTACGGTACAAAGAAAGACCTTCCGATCAATCTTCGAGAGATGCCAAGTTGAGCAAATAGAGGTGATTCATATCAGGATAACACTCTGGTCCAAGCAGGAAAAGTAATGAAAATGAGAAAATCTTATTGGTGAAAACCCTCATGGGCACCATGAGGCGACGAAAGCTGAGAGAAAGTAAAAATGAGAGAGTCTTATCGGTGAAAACCTTCACGGGCACCATGAGGCGACGAAAGCTGAGAGAAAGTAAAAATAAGAGAGTCTTATCGGTGAAAACCTTTGCGGGCACCATGAGGCGACGAAAGCTGAGAGAAAGTAAAAATAAGAGAGTCTTATCGGTGAAAACCTTTGCGGGCACCATAAGGCGACAAGGAATTGGTGAACAAACGAATGAGAGAGGTTTGTCGGTGAAAACCCTTCAGGGCACTGCAAGTCGAACAAGGTCCGTAAGTTGGCGAAAAGTAAAATTGGGTTGTGGAAATCTTGGAGAACAAAGTAAAACAATTGAAAAGGAGATTGGTTAAATAGACTGGGCTGATTAATCCAAAATGCATACCATGATCATTGGTACCAGTGACTCCACTCAGATGAGTTCCTTTTTCCTATCTCCAACAGTCATCCAAATTTGGATTTTCTTCTTAATTCTTAATTCTCAAAATCGTCGCATTTCATTGCTGTTAATTTTTACTCCTCTAAAGCTCTTCCAAGGTTAGCCTTGTTCCAACAAATAAGAAGGAATGTCAAAGTGTACTACCAGATTCAAAATTGCACAAAGCAAAATACGACTAGGACATGCTGGAGATAGTATGATGAGAAATGGGACCTAGGGTGTAAGCAAAGGTTAAATCGGTGGAATGGTTCAGTAATATCATGAAAGATGTATGGTTAAGAATAAAAAGGTCAGAAGTGAAAAACAACAATTTGGGATCCTGCAGTTAAGGATCAGTCATGAGGTCAAAATAGTCCTTTCAACCAGTTCAAGGCAGTCTGTTGAAGCAAAGCATGGCAAAGAGAAAACTATCCCCAGCAAGAATGCCACAACTAACCACCACGTTTTAAACTAACAAGATTTCTTTGATTTGAAACAGGGGCAAAGATGGCATTTAATTCAGGAAGCACCCTGTAAGGAAAGCAAGTACCATGCAGATTTGATCGTATAAATTCTCAGGACCCTCCTGGAAAATGGGACTTAGCTTTAATTCAAAACATTCATGAGTACAAGATCTAGCATAAACTCTACTTCGTAAAAATATAAGTTGGTTTGAATTTTTTCATTTTTTTTAAGACAAGACTCAATTCAAAACTTCAGGACCCTCCTGCAAAAATGGGACCTAGGTGAAGAAAAAAAACATAAGTAGATAAGTAATGGGACCAAAAGGGATATAAGTTGGCTTCAAAGTTCGCATAAGAGTTTTCAGGACCCACCTGAATAATGGGACTTAAATTTAAGCATTCCATTAGATAAGTAAGTGTTGTTATAAGAGAGTACAATTTAGCCGTAAAATTGTCACTCTTAAGATAAGACTTGATTTTTTCTGTAAGGACCCTCCTGGGTAATGGAACGTAGTTTAAAATTGGCTTGGATAACAAGATTTAGCATAAGACATACCTTCAGTAGATATAATTTAGCTTTAAAATTGTCGTTAGTTAAGAGTTGTCAGGACCCCCCTGGATAATGGGATCTAGCTTTCAAATTCTTAGTAATGTTTGGTACTAAGATTCAGTTTAACACTCACACATGCGCCCAGCTACCAAACTGGGGCAAAAAATTTTCTTTTGTTTTGTCTATTTTTGTTGAAGTCAGGTGCCCATCTGAAGAACAGGGAGAACAACACGGATGTTAAAGATAAGAGCATGACCAAGTACTAGCAATCAGGCGTCCACCTGGAGAACAAGGAAAAACAGTTGAAATATCAGCAATCAGGCGTCCACCTGGAGAACAAGGAAAAGCAGTTGAAGATTCAGTAATCAGGCGCCCACCTGGAGAACAAGGAACAACAGTTGAAGTATCAGCAATCAGGCGTCCACCTGGAGAACAAGGAAAAGCAGTTGAAGATTCAGTAATCAGGCGCCCACCTGTAGATCAAGGGAATATAATTCAAGTTTCAGCAATCAGGCACCCACCTGGAGAGCAAGGGAGTACAATTCAAGTTTCAGATTTCAAGTTCTTACTGATATTTGGTAACATGATTTAGTTTACACTCATATATATGCCCAGCTACCAAATTGGGGCAGAAATTTTTCTTTGCTTTTATCTATTTTGTTGGAATCAGACGACCACCTGGAGAGCAAAGGAACACAATTCAATTTTCAGCAATCAGGAGCCCACCTGGAGAACAAGGGAATACATTTCGAGTCTCAGCAATCAGGAGCCCACCTGGAGAACAAGGGAATACAATTCAAATTTCAAGTAATCAGGAGCCCGCCTGGAGAACGAAGGGAAGAAGCAATTGAAATTTTAAATAATCAGGAGCCCGCCTGGAAAATAGAGGAAAGGAAACAATAGTCAAAGGAAGACATTTAAAAGGTTCGGCAATCAGGTGCCCTCCTGGAGAAGAAGGGAAAGCATTTCAAAGAATACCATTCAAGTCATCCACAAAGGATATGTAGGAAACCTTTGAAGCAGAGGTTCGGTCAAATCTTTCAAAAAATGCTTCCCACGGAGTATTTAAAACGGGCAAAATCGCTCGTATCCGCTCACTTTATCTTTTCACGAAAACTCTTCATGTTTCCGGGCAAAGAGGGGCAGCTGTGAGCACGTGATTTTTGCCTCATATGAATTACTCCAAAAGAATTTCCAAAATTAAGTCTTTTCTTTAATTTTGTGTTATTTTTAGGAATTATTATGCTATTTTCCTAATTGTTTGCATATGTTTGTGTACATGTTTAATTTTATTAATGTATTAAAAATACAAAAATATAGTATCTGCATTTAGGATTTGATTTTTTATATTTTTTGAATTAATTAATAATTATGTGTTTTATAAAAATGAAAATTCAAAAAATAATAACATATTTTTTTATTTTTAGTCAAATTATGTGATTTTCTTTTAATTTGGCATTTAATTATTTGTGATAATTATTAGTTAGAGTTAATTAGTATTTTTAAGTTAATTTGGTGTTTTTATAATTTAATTTAGGATTTTAGTTTTAATTTTTGAGAAAAAGGGAAGAGAATTAAATCGGAATTGGGCCAAATTCAATCGAATTTGGTATGTTTTGATCAGGTCCGTCGATCTCACTTGATCGAACGGTCCCTAATCTCGCCCACGACCCAAGCCCGACCCGCCCCTGAATCGGTCCAACCCCACGCGAATAAAACGACCCCGTTTTAATTATTGATTCAATCAGAACTGTTAGATTCCAATCATCCAACGGCCTTGATTGAATCAATAATTTTAATATGTCAAAACCCATCAGACCCCTTACCCCCTCAATATTTCTCACATACTCTAGAGACACGCCTGTCTTCCACCGCCCTCCGCCCACCGGAAATCGCCTCACAGCGGTTCCGGTGGCTCAATCACTCCCAAATTTACACCCAGAACCACCCCGAGCCCCTCTTTCCAAATCCGTGACTCGTTTCCCTCAAATCTTGCCCAAACCTCTCGAATTTTAGATCTAAAGTTCAAATCCCTAAACCCCAAAGTTAATTTCCGTTGAATCCATGGCATGCATGATCCAAATTTCCATTTTTATGATTTAGAAAGCTGATTCAAGCGAAATTGATGGTTTTCGTTTGTTCTTGACAAAGAACAAGCGGTCATCATTAGTTTCATGAAATCAGGACATCCGGCGTTTGGTTTCAAGCTAATATTGTTAAGTATTCGTTTCTCTTTTGCAATTTGTGTTTGTTTTTACCATCCGTTTACCCCTTTTCTTATATTTTTTAGTATTGTTGATTGGTTTTAGTTTCTGAACCTAGGTTTTTTTTTATGATTAGTTCTGTATTTGTAATCGTTTCTTTGGCCTTTCAATTTCGTCTTCTAGTTTTTAGAACGGTAATCTCTGAGTTTGTTATGTTATTTGTTCACCTTGCTTAATTGTCATTCATGATTTTTGAATTTTCTGATTTTTTTTATCTCATTGTTAATTAGTCTTGTCTCGACTTGATATTTTAGTTAATTCTAGTTCATTAGTTTAGCTTTAAAGTCAGTAATTTAATTAGGTTTTGGTTTGAAACCATTCAAATTGGTTTTTTGTTCTGTTTTATCATGGATCTATTGGTTAACTTAATTTGGGGATTCATTTCTAACCCAGTTTCAACGAAGGCCCAAAGAATTTGTTCACCTACTTGGGTCAACTTGACCATTGTGATTTTCTAAAATAATAACAGGGCCATGGGGGTAATTTGGGTAATCTAACCTAAGGGAACCTCAATAATTGAATTAGGTGGCTGCTAATAAGTGATAAGGTTTAGAAAGGGAACTACTGAATTAAATTAAAAGCACTAAGTGAAGAGGGATTAAAAAATGGAAAAGATAAGTTGTAGTGGAAAATGCACTAATTAGATGCCCATTTAAGGGGACAGTCTGGTACTCTAAGGGATATAGAGTAAAAGAGAGAGAGAGAGGAAGAACATTCTGAGACAGAATACAGAAGAGATCCAATAGAGCTTGAGAGAGATCTATAGAGTCAAAAGAAAAACACACAGAGAATATAGAATGAGAAGTGAAGGGATTTAGGATTGAAAAATGCAGTTATAGACTCCAAGGAGAGAAAGAGACTTTAATAGAGGCAAAAGAAAGGAAACACTGAAAATGATAAAGAACTATTGTTCCATTGTATCTCTTTAGTGGTTTTAGATTTGTTCAAATACCTGAAAGAGTTTTTACTCTATTAATATGGAAATGGTTTGAATTTGAACGTTCAAAGCTCGGTTTAAAGTTGTTGAAAGTCCTAGCATGATTGAGACTTTTTTTTTGTTACTACTTCATCTCAAAATTCTGGTCTGAACTTGTTTGCTAAAGATGTTGCTCTGCTGCTGTTTACTGTGATCACCCCTTTTCCCTTTTGACTTTCATTTCCAAGTACACATCTATGCACTCTATTCGAATGTAAAGCTTGAGGTGGGAAATCAAAAATGGAATCTGGAGCTTTGAGTTGTATTCAATTTAAGTTTAAAATAAGAGTAAACATGCTTGTCTACTTTGTTTTGCTGGAAATTTCCCTTACTGCCTCTCAACTGTGAACGATGGGATCAATCTTTAATCTTTGAATATCATACGACATGGTAGCCTAGTCTAAATGTTTACCTTAGTATAAGTTCTATATATGCAGTTATTTTACTATTCAATTGTGTCGAGTTGGACTGGTTTAGATACTGTTGACTCAAGATTGTTTATTTCACGGACTATTATATCTGATTGAAATTTGGTATTTACATTGAAATTTTGTATCGCAGTTTCTGGTACAGTTTTAGAACTCGAGCAAGTTGTTTGCTCTCGAAGAACTGTGATTCAGACTATGAGCTTACAGTTCGACGAATACCAAATCTGGTAAACTGTGGTAGAATTTATAATTTGGGACTTAAATTTTCACTATGCCATTTGGTCCAATATGGTTGCTGCATTTAGTGCCAGAAATGGGTTTAGCAATGCACAACATTACTAGAAGTTAAATTCTGCATTAAAAATTGTGGATGCAGATTTAGCATGTAACAAAGGGTAAACTTGGGTTTGTATTGGCTTGTAAATAGACACAAATTTGAGCCAGCAGTTTGGATGTGTGTTCGGTCATGTATGACTATCCTTATGGAATTATTTAAAGGAATTGGGCCGGTTGGACCGCATGGGACAACTTACTAGGAAAGGGCCTTCATATTTGTATTGCTTCCCCCCCTCTCAATGGTCAAAAGGTTATGAGTAAGGTCATTGTTATATGTTGGCTTCAGGGATTCGATCCTAAAGCCCTTGCCTGCAGCCAATGTTGGCAAACTATTTGGGCCTTTGGGCCTGAATATTATTGGAATCTCTTCAGTCAGAAGAGTTTCCTCACGTTGAGACGGGTTTGTTTTCCCAGAAGTCTGGGCCTGTTTAATTCGGGCCCTTCCGTCAATAAAATGGCTCAATGAAGCCTTGTTGATTGGAAGGGATTTCTCAAGTACTTTAGTATTAAATAATTAGGGTCTTGAAATGGAAATTTGAGGCAAGCCATAGTTAGACACTTAGTTACAATGGCTCTTGTGTTAATTTCATAATGTAGAGGTAAAATAATAAATATTCGTAGAGAAACCTTTAGGGCCGTTTAAAATATTATCGTGATTGTGGACACGTCCGCGTGATACGGTTACGATTTCTTTAAAAATAAATCAGCGTATACGTTCGCGTAACTTAGCTAAACTTTCTGAATAAACAAAGCATTATTAATTGTGGACGCGTTCGCGTGACATGATTTTTGATGCGCCAAAGGAAAAGAGTATACGTACGCGTAACTCAATTCTTTAACTACGAATAATCAAGTGATTAAAAGCGGTAAAGGTAAAATGCATGCAGTTTCTAAACACGTAATTAAATAATTTAAGCCAAGTATAAATTGTTAAGCGACCGTGCTAGAACCACAGAATTCGGGAGTGCCTAACACCTTCTCCCGGGTTAATAGAATTCCTTATCCGGATTTCTGGTTCGCGGATTGTATTACAGAGTCAACCGTTCCTCGATTTGGGATTTTAAACTGGTGACTTGGGACGCCATAAATCTCCCAAGTGGTGACTCTGAATTTAATGTAAATAATCCCGTTTCGATTGTCCTTTAATTGGAAAAACTCCCTTATACACTCCTTCCCAGGGGTGTAGTGAAAAAAGGAGGTGTGACACTCGTAATGACAGGTGCCTGATCATTTCAGGTAGCGCGTGTCCTTACCATCAGTGAGAGAATAGAAGATAGAAGTTCAGAATTCGGGATGTCAAAAATCTCACATGACAGGGAAATCAAGTGAAGTGGAATATTCCTAACGGTTACATAGCATCTCGTAGATAAGTACAGATGTCTCCATACTGATCAACGAGACTCTAATAAACCGGCTTGTGATCCATGACTCCTATGAACCTAGAGCTCTGATACCAACTTGTCACGACCCCGGTTTGCCCTCCGTGAACCATCGTGACGGCACCTAGTCTCTACGACTAAGAAAGCCTAAAATACGGAAGATAAACCAAATTTGCGGAAGAAAACAATTTAAAATAGAAATAGGGTAATAAAACAGCATTTAAAAGTGCCGCTCGGCATATACAATATTAACTCTTAAAACAAATACATTTTCACAAAACCCAGAAACCTATGAATCACAAGCTAAGAGGTACATAAAAAGCTATAACTCCAGAAATGTCTAACCAAAAAGGGAATACTAAAGAGCTATACTATTACAGAAAGATAGAAAAGGACTCCTCGGTCTGCGGATGCAGCAGATATACCTCAAAGTCTCTACAGAAGAGACTCGCCTCAAGGATGATATGATAGAATGAAAGTACCTAGATCTGTACATGACAAAACATGCGTAGAAGGGGCATGAGTATACCACAACGGTACTCAGTAAGTGTCAAGTCTAACCTCGGTCGGGTAGTGACGAGGAAGGTCAGGGCCCTACTGAGATAAAATAAAGAATATAAGACATGACAGTTTAAGATAAGCAGTACAGTTGAAAACTAACGATAAGAATTTGATACAGGAAAACAAGGAATTTAATAACTGAAACAGAGGCAAAACAATTACAAGGAAATAACTGGGGATCTCTCAGTATCCCGAGGATCTCTTTGTACCCTCAATATATACCAGGGAT
This sequence comes from Nicotiana tabacum, assembly GCF_000715075.1. NCBI lineage: Eukaryota > Viridiplantae > Streptophyta > Magnoliopsida > Solanales > Solanaceae > Nicotiana > Nicotiana tabacum. The sequence continues at coordinate 87,539,881 of NC_134080.1, forward strand.
CTCTTGGTATCCCGAGGATCTCTCCGTATCCTCAATATATGCTAGGGATCTCTTGGTATTCCGAGGATCTCTCGGTATCCTCAATATATGCTAGGGGTCTCTTGGTATCCCGATGATCTCTCGGTATCCTCAATATATGCTAGGGATCACTCGGTATCCCGAGGAATTCTCAGTATCCTCAATATATGCTGGGGATCTCTTGGTATCCTCAATGTATGATAGGGATCTCTTGGTATCCCGAGGATCTATTCGTATCCTCAATGTACGTGCTGGGGATCTCTTGGTATCCCGCACTTCAGCTTAAATCATAAATGCGTACAGGAGATATCCCAGGATGTCGTTTCGTAGTCCCAATGTAAAAAACACAACAATGGCACAAGGAATACTGATATAAACACAAATTCATAACAAGGTAACCCAGACAATTCTAACCTAACATGCTTCACGTAATACAAATAAGGCAGTTGAAGCAAATAAAGTAATTAAGTCAATTAGACATATTTCTCTAACTAACAGGAGGTTTAAAACTGCAAGTAAAATAAATAAAATGGGAAAAAACAATTAAAGTTACTTACTGAAAACTAGATTTTCAACAATTAACACAAGTACGCACTCGTCACCTCACATACAAGGCATTTCAATTATCACAATACCAATCCTAAGGGGAAAGTCCCCCACACAAGGTTAGACAAGCCACTTACCTCGAATCAGCTCAATAATCAATCCGAAACCACTCTCTTGCCACGAGTACTAGACTCCAAATGGCCCAAATCTATTCAATTCAATTTCATAATGTAAATAACACTTCAAGTAAGTGATTCTACAAAGAAATTCTAAGCTAATACGCGAAACTAGGTAAAATAATCAAAATGCCCCTAGGCCCACATCTCAGAATTGGGTAAAAATTATATTTTCAGAATCCTCACACTCACACGAGTTTAAGTATATCAAAATTTTCCCAATCCGATGTCAAATCCTCAATCAAAACTCAATTCCTTGGTCTAAGAACTTTTCCCAATTTTCATACAAATTCCATAAATTAAAGGATGAATTCATGTTTGGATTAATGTGTTACAAGCAAAAAGGGGTTAAGAATCGTTACCGAATCGATATCTCTGAAAATCCCTCAAAATCTCGCTCAAATCAGAGCTCCAAAGCTTAAATTTTGATAAAAATCTCTAAACCCTCTCAATTGTGTTCCTTTTTCCTGTTTTATACAACTTACAAATTTAAGCCTACTGTTAGCTTAGAAAAAACATGTTTAATTGACTTAATTGCTTATTTGCTTAACCTATCTTAATTGTATTATGTGAAGCATGTTAGGTTAGAATTACTAGTTTTACTTGGTACAAAATTTAGCTTAGTTAAGTATTCTTTGTGTTGCTGCTGTGCGTTTTACTTTGGGACTACGGTGGGAGATCCCCTGTCCATGTTTATGACTTGAGCGGAGGTGCGGGATACCCAGAGATCCCTATCACGTATATTGAGGATACCAAGAGATCCTCGGGATACCAAGAGATTCCTAGCATATATTGAGGATACCAAGAGATCCTCGGGATACCAAGAGATCCCTAGCATACATTGAGGATACCAAGAGATCCTCAGGATACCAGGAGATCCCTAACATATATATATATATATATATATATATATATATATATATATATATATATATATATATATATATATATATATATATATATATATTGAAGATACTGAGAGATCCCCGGTTATTATACTTGTTCGGAGTGGTATTTCCATGTGGTTGTCTTTATCTCTGTTCCAGTTATTGTGTTCCTTATTATCCTGTATTAAATTCTTACTATCAGTTTTCAATTGTAATGCTTATCTTGTTCTGTCATCTCTTATACTTATTTAATCTTAGTAGGGCCCTGACCTTCATCGTCACTACCCGACCGAGGTTAGGCTTGGCACTTACTGCGTACCGCTGTGGTGTACTCATGCCCTTTCTGCGCATGATTTTCATGTGCAGATCCAGGTACTTCGACTCAGTCCTATCACCCTTGAGGCGAGGCGACTACTCCAGAGACTTCGAGGTATATCTGTCGCGTCCACAGATGAAGAGTCCTTTTCTATTTTATTTTGTAGTGATGGCCTTTCTATCTTTTCTGTTGATGTAGACATTCCGGAGTTAGAGCATTTTTATTATATTCGTATCTTGTGATTCATTGGTTTCCGAGTTTTGGGAAAACTGTATTAGTTTATAAGAGTTGATATTGTGTATGCCGAGTGACACTTGCAAATGCTGTTTTATTACACTATTTCTGTTTAAAATTGTTTCCTCTTCTTCCGCAAATTTGGTTTATCTTCCGCATTTTAGGATTACCTAGTCGTAGAGACTAGGTGCCGTCACGATGATTCACGGAGGGCGAACTAGGGTCATGACAAGATGGTATCAGATCTCTAGGTTCATAGTAGTCATGAATCACAAGTCGGTTAATTAGAGTCTCGCTGGTCGGTACGGAGACGTCTGTACTTATCAACGAGAGGCTATGTAATTGTTAGGAAAATTTCACTTTATTTGATTTCCTTGTTGTGTGATATTTTTGATATCATAATTCTAAACTTCTGTCTTCTATTCTCTCACAGATGGTGAGGATACGCACTACCCGATATGATCTGGTACCCGCGCCCCCTACAGGAGCCGTCAGAGGCCGAGGCCGGGGTAGAGGTCGAGGAAGCGCACGTGGTGCAGCCAGAGCACCTACGCGAGCTGCCACCGAGGTACCACCAACAGTTCTAGCCGGAGTTCAGGCACCTGCTACACCTACTACTACTACTACTACTACTACTCCAACACTTCTGGAGACTCTAGCATAGTTCATGAGCATGTACACCACTTTGGCTCAGGCAGGGTTGCTTCCCCTTGCTGCAGCTACATCTTAGGCCGAGGGAGGAGCATAAACTCCCGCCGCCCGCACTCCTGAGTAGTGAGTGCATTTTGATCAGGTCCCTGAAATTATTCATGTATAGCCTGTAGTCCGAGATTAGCCCGAGGACAGGGCAGCGACTTCCTAGGATGAGAAGCTGAGCCTTGAGAAGTTCAAGAAGTACAAGCCTCATGTATTCAGTGGCCTAGCATCGGATGATGCTCTGGGATTTCTGAATGTGTGTTACTGTATTCTTTGTACCATGGGTATATCTAGATCGAGCGGGGTTTCCTTCACTACTTTCTAGCTTCGAGGAGCCGCCTATGAGTGGTGGCACACCTCTGAGTTAGATAGTCCGGATGAGGCTGCTTCACTGACTTGGACTCAGTTTTCAAATCTGTTCTTGAGAGAGTATGTTCCTCAGAGCCTCAGGGACGCATGGCATGACTGTCTCAGAGTATGCTGTCCATTACACTAGTTTGTCTAGACATGTACCAGCCTTGGTTTCTACGGTTCGTGAGAGGGTTCACCAGTTTATTGAGGGCCTTATTACCATCATTAGGTCTAGCATGGCTCGTGAGTTGGAGATGAATATTTATTATCACCAGGTGGTGAGCATTGCTAGGAGGATTGAGGGTATGCATACTAGGGAGAGAGATGAGAGGGAGGCCAAAAGGTCTCGAGAGTCGGGCCATTATTTTGGTGCCCTTGCCTCACGTGTAGGTCATCATGGTAGGGGTTATATGAGTCACACTGTTCATTCAGCTCTTCCAGCAGCCAGTGGTGTTCCAGCTCCTCCTAGGCCTCAGAAGCCTTATTATGCACCTCTGGTGTCTAGTGCACCTCCTGCACGGGGTGCTTTCAGAGTTTAATCTAGCAGACTTGGCCCGAGCCAATCACAACCACCACGTCCTCCCAGAGCTTGTTTTAAGTGTAGTGATACACGCCATGTGGTGAGGGATTGCCCTAGACTTGGGAGGGGTGCACCTCCGCAGACTTCTCAGCCACAGCGTGCCCTGCAGAGTTCTTAGGCTATGGTTACAGCTCCAGTTGCTACCCCTCCTGCTCAGCCAGCTAGAGTAGAGGTCGAGGAGGTAGAGGTTTCCCTAGAGGAGGAGGCCAGGCTAGATACTATGCCCTTCCTGCCCTACCGAGGCTGTTTCCTCCAATTCTGTCATCACAGGTATTATGCTGGTTTGTTAGAGAGATGCATCAGTTCTATTCAATCTAGGCTCCACTTACTCTTATGTGTCTTCTTATTTTTCTCCGCATATGGGTGTACCTCATGATTCTTTGAGTTCTCCTATTTATATATTTACTCCTATAGGAGATTCTCTTGTTGTGGACTGCGTTTATCGGTTGTATTTGGTTGCTCTTACTGGTTTTGAGATCAGATCCAATTTATTGTTGCTCAGCATGGATATTATCTTGGGTATGGACTAGTTGTTGCACCATTATGTTATTTTTTATTGTCACGCCAAAATCTTGACGTTGGCTATGCTAGGTGTATTGAGTGTTGAGTGTAGGGGTACTTTAGATCACACTCCCAGTAGAGTTATTTCTTCCTTAAGGCTCAGCTAATGGTTGAGAAGGGGTGTGACGCGTATTTAGCTTATGTGAGAGATGTAAGTATTGATACCCCTTCAGTTCATTTAGTCCAGTAGTACGAGATTTTCCCGATGTGTTTCCAGCTAATCTTTCGGGCATGCCGCCTGATAGAGATATTGATTTTGGCATTGATCTGTTGCCGGGCACTCAGCCCATTTCTATTCTTTCGTATCGTATGACTCCTCCTGAGTGGAAGGATCAGTTACATGAATTTCTTAATAAGTGTTTTATTTGGCCTAGTGTATCACCTTGGGGTGCTCCTATCTTGTTTGTGAAGAAAAAGGATGGTTCTATGCGTATTTGTATTTATTATCGCCAGTTGAACAAGGTTACAGTGAAGAATCGTTATCCGTTGCCTCGTATTGATGATCTGTTTGACCAGCTTCAGGGCGCACAAGTGTTTTCTAAGATTGACTTGCGCTCAAGTTACCATCAGTTGAAGATTCAAGAGCCAGATATCCCGAAGACTGCTTTTAGGACTCGGTATGGTCATTACGAGTTCCTTGTTATGTCATTTGGGCTGACCAATGCCCTAACAGCCTTTATGCATTTGATGCACAGTTTGTTCTGGTATCTTGAATTGTTCATCATTGTCTTTATTGATGATATTCTAGTGTATTCCCGGAGTCGAGAAGATCATGAGCAGCACCTGAGGGCTGTACTTCAGACTCTGAGAGAGAAGAAGTTATATGCTAAGTTCTCGAAATGTGAGTTTTGGTTGGATTCCGTGGAATTCTTAGACCACGTGGTATCAAGTGAGGGTATTCAGGTAGATCCAAAGAAAGTAGAGGTCGTGTAGAGTTGGCCCAGACCATCCTCAGCTACAGAGATCCGCAGTTTCCTTGGCTTGGCGGGTTACTACCCTCATTTTGTGGAGGGATTTTCATCGATTGTAGCCCCGATGACCAGACTGACCCAAAAGGGTGCTCCGTTCCAGTGGACGGAAGAGTGTGAGGCGAGCTTTCAGAAGCTCAAGACAGCTTTGACTACAGCCCCAATTTTGATACTACCTACAGGTTCGGGGTCTTATATGGTCTATTGTGATGCCTCAAGGATTGGCCTCAGAGCGGTGTTGATGCAGGACGGTAGGGTAATTGCCTACGTGTCCAGGCAGTTGAAGGTACATGAGAAAAATTACCTTGTCCACGACCTTGAGTTAGTTGCCATTGTTCATGCCCTGAAGATCTGGCGTCATTATTTGTACGGGGTTCCCTGTGAGATTTATACTGATCATCGGAGATTGCAGCACCTGTTCAAGGTAAAGGATCTAATTTTGCGCTAGAGGAGATGGTTAGAGTTGCTGAAGGATTATGATATCACTATTTTGTATCACCCGGGCAATACCAATGTGGTGGCTGATGCCTTGCGTCGCCATGCAGAGAGTTTGGGGAGTTTGACTTATTTACCAGCATCAAAGAGACCTATGCCGGTGGATGTTCAGGCCTTAGCCAGCCAGTTTGTGAGATTGGATCTTTCAGAGCCCAGTCAGGTTCTAGCTTGCGTGGTTTCTCGGTCTTCCTTATTTGATCATATCATGGAGCGTCAGTATGATGACCCTCATTTGCTTGTCCTCAAGGACAAGGTTCAGCATGGTGATGCCAGAGATGTGACTATTGGTGATTACGGGGTACTGAGGATGCAAGGTCGGATTTGTGTGCCCAATGTAGATGGGCTTCGGGAGTTGATTCTGGAGGAGGCCCATAGTTCGCGGTATTCCATTCATCTGGGTGTCGCGAAGATGTATCAGGATTTGAGGTAGCACTATTGGTGGAGGCGAATGAAGAGAGACGTAGTTGGATTTATAGCTCGGTACCTTAACTGTCAACAGGTGAAGAATGAGCACCAGAGGCCGGGTGGGCTGCTTCAGCAGATAGAGATTCCGGAGTGGAAGTGGGAGTGGATCACCATGGACTTTGTAGTCGGGCTCCCACGGACTTTGATAAAGTTCGATGCTATTTGGGTGATTTAGATCGGCTAACCAAGTCCGCTCACTTCATTTCTGTGTGTACTACTTATTCTTCGGAGCGGTTGATGGAGATTTATATCCGGAAGGTTGTTCGTGTGCATGGTATTCCAGTTTCCATCATTTCAGATAGAGGTACTTAGTTCACAGCACAATTCTGGAGGGCCATTCAGCATGAGTTGGGTACTCGGGTGTAGTTGAGTACAACATTTCACCCTCAGACGGACAAACAGTCTGAGGGTACTATTCAGATTCTTGAGGATACGCTCTATGTGTGTGATTGACTTTGGACGGTCTTGGGATCAGTTCTTGCCATTGGCGGAGTTTGCCTGCAACAATAGCTATCAGTCCAGTATTCAGATGGCACCATATGAGGCTTTATATGGTAGGCGATATAGATCCTCAGTGGGTTGGTTTGAGTTGGGTGAGGCCAGATTATTGGGCACAGACTTGGTACAGGATGCTTTGGAGAAGGTTAAGGTGATTCAGGATAGACTCCATATAGCCCAGTCCAGATAGAAGAGCTACGCGGATTAGAAGATTTGTTATGTTTCCTATATTGTTGAAGAGCGGGTTCTGCTTCGGGTTTCGCCTATGAAGGGCGTCATGAGATTTAGGAAGAAGGGGAAGTTGAATTCGAGGTTTATTGGCCCTTTTGAGGTATTGCGGCGTGTTGGGGAGGTCGCTTATGAGTTTGCATTACCTCCCAGCTTAGCCGTAGTTCATCCAGTTTTTCATGTTTCGATGCTCCGGAGGTATCACGGTAATTCGTCGCACGTGTTGGATTTCAGTTCAGTCCAGTTGGACAAGGATCTATCCTATGTTGAGGAGCCAATTGCAATATTGGACAAGAAGGTTAGAAAGCTGAGGTCAAAGAACATTGCATCCGTGAAGGTTCAGTGGAGTGGTCAGCCGGTCGAGGAGGCAACCTGGGAGACCGAGCAGGATATGCGCAGCCGTTACCCTCATCTTTTCACTACTTCAGGTATGACTCTATGCTCGTTTGAAGATGAACGAATGTTTAAGTGTAGGAGGATGTGACGACCCAGCCAGTCATCTTAAGAATTAATTCCCCGATCCCCTATTAATTGCCTTCCCCGTGTTCATTACTGCTATTTTGACTTGCCGGGATGTTCGGTTGTGAGTTTCGAAGAGTTTTTGGGGCACTTAGTCCCTAAATGAGAGCTTATGTGTTGGAAAGTTGACCGTAGTCGGAACAGTTTGAAGACGGCCTCGGAATGGAATTTCGATGGTTCCGTAAGCTCCGTTGGGTAATTTTGGGCTTAAAGGCGTGATCAGGTTGTGGTTTAGAGGTCCGTAGCTAATTTAGGCTTGAAATGCCGAAAGGTTGAATTTTGAAGTTTCCGGTTCGATAGTGAGATTTTGATCCGAAGGTCAAAATGGAATTCCGGAAGTTGGAGTAGCTCTGTAGTGTTGAATGTAACATGTGTGCAAAATTTAGGTCATTCGGATGAGGATTGATAGACTTTTTGATCAAAAACATATTTTTAGAATTTTGGAATTCTTATGCTTAAATCTGTGGTTGATTCGTTTCTTTGGTGTTGTTTTAGGTATTTTAAGGATTGGTATAAGTTTGGATAGCGGTATTAAACTTGTTGGTGCCTTTGGTTGAGGTCCCGGGGGCCTCGGGATGGTTTCAGAAGGTTGTCGAAAGAATTTGGAATTTGTTTAAGCAGCCTCAGTTGCTGGTTTTTCTATCATAACTGCACCTGCGGTTGGGACCCGCAGGTGTATAGCCACAGAAGCGGAATCGCCATCGCAGAAGCAGAAAAGGAAGAAGCCAACAGGGACCGCAGAAGCGGGAGCTTCACCGCAGAAGCAGCCCCGCATCTGTGTAAGGTTAACCGCAGGTGCGGAAGCTGGTCTTAAAGTGAAATGTCACAGATGCGACCATGTCCTCGCAGAAGCGGGACCACATATGCGGTTCCAAGGCCGCAGAAGAGGATTAACTGGGCAGAAACATATAAATACTTGCATTCGCGAATTTGAGCTATTTTCACCTCTTTTCTAACGGGAAGAAGCCTTGGGAGTATTTTCAAGGGAGATTTTCGGAGGAATTTATTGGAATAAGGTCTTTGGTCCTTAAACTCATTATTGGAGTGATTTTTATCATTATAAGCATGAAAAATTAAGGAAAATCATTGATAATTTGGGGGTTAGGGCTTGACTAATTAGAGGCCTTTGAGGTCCGATTTTGGTACCTTTGGTATGAGTGAACTCGTAAGAGTGTGAGGATTCTAGAAATATAAATTTTACCTAATTCCGAGATGTGGGCCCGAGGGGCGTTTGGGTCATTTTACCTAATTTTGAGCATTAGCTTAGAATTCTTTGTAGAATCAGTTACGTGAAGTGTTATTTACATTATGCGATTGAATTGAATAGATTTGTGTCATTTGGAGTCGAGTACTCGTGGCAAGAACGTGGTTTCGAATTGATTTGAGCTAGTTCGAGGTAAGTGGCTTGCCTAACCTTGTGTGGGGGACCTTCCCCTTAGGATTTGATATATTTAGTAATTGAAATGCCTTGTACGTAAGGTGATGAGTGTGTACTTGATCTAATTGTTGAAAATTCGATTTTCTTTAAGTAATTTTAATAGTGTTCCTTTTTCCTGTTTTATATTACTTGCAAATTTAATGTCACGACCCAATCCGATGGGCTGTGACGGACACCCGGTACCTTACTCGACCAAGTAACAACGTAACGTATCTTTCTTATTACATCATCATATACACGTGACATACGGGCCTAATAGGCCAACATAATTATTTATATGCTCGAAACATAGGTCGAGAAGGCCGTACAATCTTTCACGTATACGACATATGTGTACAAGCCTCTAAGAGTATATAAATGTCATAAAGATCGGGATAGAGTTCCACCATACCAAACAATACACGTCTAAATCATACTAACCAAACAAGCAACTCCGAAGCAAATGGAGCGCACCAACATCATCTGCTGAGCTGATAGCCTACTTGGAGGGCTCTCTACCTGTCTATCGGGATATGCGGGCATGAAACGCAGCGTCCCCTGACAAAAGGGATGTCAATACGAATAATGTACCGAGTATGTAAGGCACATAAATAAGTACATATGAGACATGGAAGAAATATAGAGTACATGACTCAACCTGTAAGTCTGAATAACTTTGTAAATCATAAATTACTTTTAGCGTCATGCATATGCGTATGAATGTCATGTAGTGCATAGATACATGTTTCATAATATCATCAGCATCTGAGGGCATCCCATCATATCATATCGGCCACTGTGGGCAAAATCATCATCGTATACCAGCTGATCAGGTGGTGGTACGTATATAACGCCATAACCTTTCCCATATCCCATATACATATATATACATACATATATACGCGTATATAACGCCGTTTGAGTGCATACATATATATATGCGTATATAACGCCGTTTGAATCATATTTCAGCCACTGTGGGCAACATTATCATCATATACCAGCTGATCAGGTAGTGGTGCATATATAACGCCGTAACCTTTTCCCATATCCCATATACATATATTTACATATATACGCGTATATAACGCCATCTGGTCATGGGTCAATGCACATGAATGCAATGCATGAAAAGTACGTCAATAAAATCATTCGGAATGTCATAAGACCATTTTTACTCTGAGTAATATCATAAAGTAAACTCTTTTCAAATTTCATATTTTTCTGAGACCCATGAACAAATGATAAAATATTATGGCACATGAAAATTCAAGAACATAGGTATCTCTAATACTTCTATGAATAGAGTAATTAATGGAATTTGTGCATTTGCACGTTTCGTTCGTATCGTATGGATCATGCCAAAAGAAAGAAGGGATGACCTTAACATACCTGAGCCGATTTTCTTGACAATCCCTTTAATAAGCTCCAACCATGTCACAGCTTTAAACCATGCTTTTAATTCAATTATGAACCCACCTCCGCATCAAACAATAATTAAGAGATTTATAATCAACTTCTTATCTAAAGACAAGCCATAACCGACCATCATTGCCAAGGTTACACCATTAACCATTAACCATTAACTATTCACTGACCATCAATGTCAAATTTATACACATCCTTCTAAACCCTCACTACTCACAACCGAAGAATCACAACCGAAGAAGGAAAATGATTGGGGATAAAGATGAGAAAATATCCTTCTTTTACAATGACAACCGGGAGAAAGCATACAAAGAATAACAACATTCTTGTATTAAGGAGGTAACACTTAGGAAAGCTCCAGCTAGACAGTGACCGAAGCATATATATATATATATAGAGATCAATACAACTCCTAATAGTAAAGATATACATGAGCGTATTCTCTAAAAACAAGATAAGCTCAATGACAACATTCAAAGAAAGGAAATCTATAGGATGTATCGTCCCCCCCCCCCCTCCCCTTTTATCCTGCCACCTATAGTAATAAATCGTGAGTCACAATTGTTTTAAGGCAAAACCCGCCACGTTTTATCTTTATCCAAAATCATAATTAAGAAATTACCCCAAATTACGTAAAATTCTATTTATTACTAAAATACTTTATATATACTTTATATGTTATATTACCGTGGTCATATGGTACCTTGCATGATACTAGTGCATAAATACTGAGTATTTTAGCTCGGGCCGTATTTTATTCCAAATTGATCAGTTTTAACGAAACTCGTTTTCTTTAATCCGTGTACCCTCTTATTCTTCATAACACTTATTTATTGCTTGCTATAAATAACGTAAGTACGTTAACGTCAAGATGATCTCATCCCCGATTCTTACATTGGTTAACTGAAAACGAAATTTTAACGTACAATACTTCAGGGTGCAACATCGTCGTAACTTAATACGGTAAAGCATAACATCACCGTAATGTAATACCGCGGGACGTGAATCTCACTTCCGGGCTCTCATTAATTTATTTATAGCATATTTTCATGTACGAAAATATGGGGTGTAACATCACTCCCCCCTTTGGAACATTCGTCCTCAAATGTTGAATGATGCACTTATCATTCTCATAACCTATAGGTCTTGCGAATACTTTAGCACTTGTATTTCCACCTAGGCTACTATTTTGTGAATGCATCCCAGAGGCCAAGGCATTCCCCCCTTTAAGTCTCTTTCTCGCACCACAAACTGTTGCTACCTTCTATCATGCAGCTTTTACGACTCTAACTTTGTATGTGCGCCTGACTCTCCTATTCTCTTCTAGCTTTTAGCCAATCTCTAGGCTTCATTTTGTGAATATATACGAAATTATGTCAAGTTGTCCCCCCTGAGAATCATTAGCTTTACTACATATAAGTAGGTCATACTATACAAAAATTCTTACTTCGATTTATCGTTACTGAGGTCTGCTACCGAACTCCAGGTTACTCCCATTGCTTATCCTATATGCAAAAAGCTAAATCCTGTAACATTTCTTCATTACTGTTCATCTTAAGACTGATGGCCCAATCTCATCCCGTACTTTGAAACTTTTACCCATCCATTGTTTATTCACTTCAATGTTGATCTACAATTATCCATTAATAACTTGAAATTTCTTACGTAATATATTGCCACTAGAGCTTATGCTGTATCGAGGAATATTTGAGATGATTTTGCTTATCCACTTAGGGGCGATACAGTATTTCAATAGTCGTATTTTATAGCATCTTAATGTGATTCACGTTACATTTTTAATTTCATACAATCCATGAAATCCTCTTCAAATCATGGCTCAGTCGAGGGCCGAAACGTCATCCTTTATCTATTACAATTTCACCCTCATTCCACTACTAAGGCAACATTCTATTTTTTTCTAGATATTATTAGTCTTAGATTGCTTTGAGTTCATTCAGGCTATACTAACTTTCTATAATTTAGAGAAACCATTAGCTTTCTTGTTTTCATGGGTTTAATCCTGAGGACTTATCCGTTCACTTCACCTTGTCACTCACCCTTTCTCGTTCTTACTCCTGCCATAAAACTTTGTCGCTTTACTATACTTTAGCTTGGGACCTATAGATATCTATTTATACTATTTTCGGCCTTCCTTCAACTTTTTTGCACCATTGATTTCCTTATGTTGTTCTGGAATATCAAGCGAGACATCACATCATCTCTAACTCTTCTTTGCTCTCTTGACTAGATCTCTCGGTAATTAGAGACCATAGGCTGGAAGGTACGCCACTGACAATGCTCCTATCATTCCTGGATATTGAATCATAGTTCTTCTAGCCTTCTATTCGAAGCATGGACTATTTGCGATCTTCTGCCCTTGAGTATCTTGTACGTTGTTCACCTTTACCTTACTTACATTAAAATTTCGCATCGTGTCTTTTATCACTTTCATGACCTCCCTTCACATTGGTAGAATTCACGTCCATAACTTGGAGCTCTATTATAATACTTGTACCTCTGGTGCCTATACAATCCAGTGAGAGCTCCACAATGAATTCTTATGAGGCTGGTACTCTTCAGTTGGTTTCATCGTAGAGCCGTTATAAAATATGGCTACTGCACTATCTTTCTTATGCCTCTGCTACTTAAGAGTGATCCTGAGGCCTATAATTCTCTTGGTCCCTCCTGTTTTTCATAGTTGATGTAACTCTTTAGTTTCCTCCTTTTTTTTATGATCAACATTTATGTAGGATTAAGCTATATTCCAATATGCGACTCCTGGTATTAGTTATTACTTTAGCCTTTCATAGGTGCTGAGGGATATCCATGATAAAATATTTTAACAATTCAATCCTTCGTCTATAACTTGGGCTGACTTCCTTCTTTTAACGTATACCAGAATCTTTTGTGGCTGTATATGCTGTAGGTATAGAACTCCAAACTCTTAAGTGTGTTCATAACGTCATCAACTCAGGATCATTGATTAAAAAATTCCTTTCGTTCCTTCTTTGCTTCTTTTAACGTAAGCTATTATTTTTTTGGTCTTTTTGCCCCTTTGTTACATGCACACTTAGCTTATCTTAGTTCCCACGCATGCCAGAGTTTTCGTGCAACTCATATGATCTCGAATATTACTTTTAATTAACCACAGTAGGTACCCCTTTCTTTGGAGTGCTTACAATGTTATTGTGAGACTTGTTGTTACACGACCATTTCCTCTTTAGGTCGTTGTGCTTAGGTTGAAGCCTCCTTCCTTATTTCCTCAGCTAGTCTTTCGTTGTAGTACTTAGGGAGAACCCTTGACTCTCGTAAAGTTTTGATCTTATTACGGACCTTTTGATGTCCTTCCTTGCCTATATCCATCCATAGTTGCCTACCTCCATGCCCTTGCGCTTGTATGGTTGCTTCTGAGCTGATATTTTGACTGCCTTCCCAGTGGTACTTTATTTTATCCCCATAACACTCATACGGTACCTTTAACTACCATGACTCCTATTTGAATATATCTCAAGTATTATAACGACATTACTGCGAGGCTGAATTCTCCATGTTGGGGTTTACTACATTTATCTTGCATGATCTGCTGATTTGTCTATAACTTCTTGTCTAGTAATGACTAGGCTCTTCCTAAATCAACTACTAACTACTCGTCGACCCATTCTCATATCCATATTCCGCGTAATCTCTCTTAGGTTATTTCCTTTGTCTAACTTACCTCTTGTACTGACTCCTTATTTATCAATAACCTTCCGAGAAGGAACCCTTACTTCCTTTTTCTAACATCGTTCTTACGTAATGTCCTGGAATCATAGAATATCTGTAGGATTCAGATAAGTGCAATATCCCTTTCTCATTTTTATCGCATTATTCCTTTATCATTCCCTATTCCCCCTTTAGCAGAGTACTAAGACTTGGAGCTACGACGGCCTGCCTATAGATGTTTTTCCTCTCCATCTTTGGCGTCCTTTTGCATTATCAATGACCCTTACTCGCCTTGCGATAATCCTTCTGAACCAAGGATAAAAAAATCCTTACTCACAATGGTGTAACTGGCGCATACATTCCCTTAAGCTTAACTTTTCTCCCCTTGCTTGATTTAGGGAAACATCTTCATGAATGACCATTCGCTGAATTTCCCATGAATCTTCTTTTGTTGTCCATTCTATTATTGCCGGAACGCGATCTGAAATTCTCATGATGCTGACTATTATCAAATTTCTCAGTTCCTTGCTCATGTTTAGTTTATCTTATTCACCAGTCCATACTGATTTCTATTATTCTGTGGTTTAATTCTCCATGTTAGAGTCACGAACTTATTCCCTGAAATGAGGATGTGACTGTATGGCCTATACTATTTTGTTTTCTTAAAGCCCATCACTTTTCGTCTCTTTCTTCATTTGATTATAGGTTTTGTAATACTCTAACATTATCATTCATGTATCACACCTTATTCATAATCCTTTCTTATATCTCTTCTTATTACTCTGCTATTATTTATGCATATCCCTTTTCTTGTGAAAACTTCAACACGACATTCTTTTGCTTTTAGCTTTCCTTGCTTCATTCATCGTCTCTTTGGGTTGCTCAACATTCTCGCTTTACTAGAGACGTGAGCCACACTAAGGTAATATTTATTCTGTCAAGGCTTATAGTGCATGTCTTGGTGGTACTCATATCTGGCTGCACTATTTCAGAGGGCATCATCTGGTGTCTCATAAAGAGATCTATTAGCATATTTGCAATATCCTTCGGAAATGTCAACTGACGCAAACAATTCATCCATCATATCTTCATATACTACTTATGTTAATCCTCATAGGGCATATCTCGAATGGGGGCGACCAATTATATATACCTCTGTTACTATTGAATATAACTCAAAAGGCTTATGTTCCTCTGCCTCAATTATAAATGTCGTTAGCCTTCATTAATTGGGTGCCTTGTACTCTTCTTCATCTTGCTTCTTTAGCATGTTGAAACCTGTATTTATCTTCTTAATCTCTCATTGTCTTTTACCATAAAGATGGATAGACATTATTTCCTTAAGGATTCTTATCGGGAAGCTTGCACCTTTCAGTATACCTATGATCTGCTAAAGACCTCACATTTACTTTTCGTAGGCATTATACAAAAATCCAATTCCTCTGACTCAGCTTTTCCACAACTACCTCCCTTTCCAATCCTTCTTTCCGGATGTATGTATCGTTTTATTATGAATAATAAAAAAAAATTGAAACTTGAATTCTTATAAGTGAGCTCTACCACACGATCTAGAGTAAGAATAAAGAGTGACAATCCGAAATGCCCTGTAGCCTCGTGCTTATAAGTGTGGTGCACGACACACCCATAAACAAGACTCTACTAGACACGGCTTGTAGACATCCTTAAGAAAGAACTGCTCTGATACCACTTTTGTCACGACCCAAATCGATGGGCCGCAACGGACACCCGGTACCTTACTCGACCGAGTACCAAAGTAACGTATCTTTCTTATTACATCATCATATACACGTGACATACGGGCCTAATAGGCCAACATAATTATTTATAAGCTCAAAACATAGGTCGACAAGGCCGTACAATCTTTCACATATACGAAATATGTGTACAATCCTCTAAGCGTACATAAATGTCAGAAAGGTCGGGATAGAATCCCACCATACCAAATAATACACGTCTAAATCATACTAACCAAACAAGCAACTCCGAAGCAAATGGAGCGCACCAACATCTTCCGCTGAGCTGATAGCCTACTTGGAGGGCTCTTGACCTATCTATCGGGATCTGCGGGCATGAAACGCAGCGTCCATGGGCAAAAGGAACGTCAATATGAATAATGTACCGAGTATGTAAGGCACATAAATAAGTACATAAGAGACATGGAAGAAATATAGAGTACATGACTCAACCTATAAGTCTGAATAACTTTGTAAATCATAAATTACTTTTAGCATCATGCATATGCGTATGAATGTCATGTCGTGCATAGGTACATGTTTCATAACATTATCAGCCTCTGAGGGCATCCCATCATATCATATCGGCCATTGCAGGCAAAATCATCATCGTATACCTGCTGATCAGGTGGTGGTGCGTATATAATACCGTTCGAGGACATACATATATATGCGTATTTAACGTCGTTTGAATCATATTTCAGCCACTGTGGGCAACATCATCATCATATACCAGCTGATCAGGTGGTGGTGGGTATACAACGCCGTAACCTTTTCCCATATCCCATATACATATATTTACATATATACGCGTATATAATGCCATCTTGTCATGGTTCAATGCACATGAATGCAATGCATGAAAAGTACATCAATAAAATCATTCGGAATGTCATAAGACCATTTTTCCTCTAAGTAATATCATAAAGTAAACTCTTTTCAACTTTCATATTTTTCTGAGACCCATGAACAGATGATAAAATATTATGGCACGTGAAAATTCAAGAACATAAGTATCTCTAATACTTCTATGAATAGAGTCATTAATGGAATTTGTGCATTTGTACGTTTCGTTCGTATCGTATGGATCATGCCAAAAGAAAGAAGGGATAGCCTTAAGATACCTGAGCCGATTTTATTGACAATTCCTTTAATAAGCTCGAACCATGTCACAACTTTAAACCATGCTTTTAATTCAATTCTAAACCCACCTCCGCATCAAACAATAATTAAGAGATCTATAATCAACTGCTTATCTAAAGGCAAGCCATAACCGACCATCATTGCCAAGGTTACACCATTAACCATTAACCATTCACTGACCATCAATGTCAAATTTATACACATCCTTCTAAACCCTCACTACTCACAACCGAAGAAGGAAAATGATTGGGGATAAAGATGAGAAAATATCCTTCTTTTACAATGACAACCGGGAGAAAGCATACAAAGAATAACAACATTCTTGTATTAAGGAGGTAACACTTAGGAAAGCTCCAGCTAGACAGTGACCGAAGCATATATATATATATATAGAGATCAATACAACTCCTAATAGTAAAGATATACATGAGCGTATTCTCTAAAAACAAGATAAGCTCAATGACAACATTCAAAGAAAGGAAATCTATAGGATGTATCGTCTTCCCCCCTCCCCCGCCCCCTTTTTTTTATCATGCCACCTATAGTAATAAATCGTGAGTCACAATTGTTTTAAGGCAAAACCCGCCACGTTTAATCTTTATCCAAAATGTTTTGGGCAATTACCAATTACCCGCATAATTAAGAAATTACCCCAAATTACGTAAAATTCTATTTATTACTAAAATACTTCATATGTACTTTATATGTTATATTACCATGGTCATATGGTACCTTGCATGATACTAGTTCATAAATACTGAGTATTTTAGCTCGGGCCATATTTTATTCTAAATTAACCAGTTTCAATGAAACTCGTTTTCTTTATTCCATGTACCCTCTTATTCTTCATAACACTTATTTATTGCTTGCTATAAATAACGTAAGTACGTTAACGTCAAGATGATCTCATCCCCAATTCTTATATTGGTTAACAGAAAATGAAATTTTAACGTACACTACTTCAGGGTACAACATCATCGTAACCTAATACGGTAAAGCGTAACATCACCGTAATGTAATACTGTGGGACATGGCATCTCACTTCCGGGCTCTCATTAATTTATTTATGGTGTATTTTCATGTACGAAAATATGGGGTGTAACATTTAAGCCTGTTGTTAGCTTAGAAAAAGCATGTTTAATTGACTTAATTGCTTATTTGCTTAATCTGCCTTAATTGTATTATATGAAGCATGTTAGGTTAGAATTACATGTTTTACATGGTACGAAATTGAGCTTAGTTGAGTATTCTTTGTGTTGTTGCTGTGTGTTTTACTTTGGGACTATGGGATGGCATCCTGGGAGATCCCCTGTACACGTTTATGACTTGAGCAGAGGTGCGGGATACCCAGGGATCCCTGGTACATATATTGAGGATACCAAGAGATCCTCGGGATACCAAGAGATCCCTAGCATATATTGAGGATACTAAGAGATCCTCAAGATACCAAGAGATACCTAGCATACATTGAGGATACCAAGAGATCCCTGACATATATATATTGAGGATACTGAGAGATCCCCGGTTATTATCCTTGTTCGGAGTGGTATTTCCTTGTGGTTGTCTTTATCTCTGTTCCAGTTGTTGTGTTCCTTATTATCCTGTATTAAATTCTTACTATCAGTTTTCAATTGTACTGCTTATCTTGTTCTATCATCTCTTATACTTATTTAATCTCAGTAGGCCCCTAACCTTCCTCGTCACTATCCGACTGAGGTTAGGCTTGGCACTTACTAAGTACCGCTGTGGTGTACTCATGCCTTTTCTGCGCATGTTTTTCATGTGCAGACATAGGTACTTCGACTCAGTCCTATCACCCTTGAGGCGAGGCGACTGCTCCAGAGACTTCGAGGTATATCTACCGCATCCGCAGACCGAGGAGTCCCTTTCCATTCTATCTTGTAGTGATAGCCTTTCTATTTTTTCTTTTAATGTAGACATTCCAGAGTTAGAGCATTTTTATTATATTCAGAGCTTGTGATTCATGGGTTTTCGGGTTTTGGAAAAACTGCATTAGTTTATGAGAGTTGATACTGTGTATGCCGAGTGGTACTTTCAAATGTTGTTTTATTACACTATTTCCGTTTAAAATTGTTTCCTTTTCTTCCACAAATTTGGTTTATCTTCCGCATTTTAGGCTTACCTAATCGTAGAGACTAGGTGCCATCACAATAGTTCACTAAGGGCGAACCGGGATTGTGACAATTTCCCAATAGGGGCCTGCCCATCGATTATAGCTCGATGGTAATGAAAATACTGTAATACTATATATATAGGCTCTCTGCTCTCTTGACTAGAAGAAGACAATACTCAATTGAATATGATAAGGGAAAATATTGTAACTTATGAGATTAGAAAAAAGTACATAAATTCAAGAATATGAATTTATCTTTCTGCCTCGTTATCAAACTTGTGTAATTACGAGATCATGCCAAAAAACTTAGCTTTAACATACCTGTTTAAACGTAGGAAACTAGGTGACCCTTGCTTTAAAAATCCACATTTCTCTACCTCGATGTCGTATGAGTAAATGGTTTGGACCGTTGGAAACAAGGTTCCAAGACCTTGATTTTGGTATGATATATATTCCAAAATAATATCATAAAGCTTACGAATTTAATTTTTCAAAACGGCTCGTTACAAGGCAAATCTTAACTTGATTTTTCCGTAAGTTAAATCCAATTTTTCCAAAACATTATATTTTATGTCCAAACATCATATATAGTATTATTATGAGTTTACAATCATTCAATCATGATTAACAAGTCTCATACTCACTATATGTCACCTTACAACGCATATGGTGTAACCCCAACTTGTCGACTTTCGACAAAACTTATCTTCTTCAATTCGTTAAGCTTCTTAGCCTTCCAACCATATTGGTACTTGTTATTCATGATATTAAATATTATTAACTTCCATGGTAACATGATTAACTTACTTTATAAAAATTTTCAAACATGATTTTATTTTTGAGCTTACATCAACTGACTTACGACGTACTCTTAAGTACGAAAACATGGGGTATAACATCATTCCCCCCTTTAGAACATTCGTCCTCGAATGTTGACTGATGCGCTTATCATTTTCATAACCCATAGCTCTTACGGATATTTAAATATTGTCATTGCCATCTAGCCAACTGTTTTGTGAACAAATCCAAAGGCTAGGGCATTCCCTCCTCCTTAGGCCTCTTTCTGATACCACGACTTGTAGTCGAAAACCATACAATCTCGTAACTGTTTCTACCTTCTATCATGCAGCCTGTACCACTTTTTCCTTTTATGTGCACCTATACGACTCTTCCCTCCAGCTTGTTCCTCCAGTTTTTAGCCAAACTCTAGGCCTCACCTTGTAAACATATACAGAGCTTTGACAAGATGTCCTTTTGGGCATCTATAGGTATACTAAAGTTCTTTGCTCGATACATTGATGAACTTACGAATATTTATATACCTTACTTTATGGACACGGTTATCCATCCATATGACTTTACCGCATCTAGGTAGGTCATACTGTAATTACTGAGGCCTGCCACCAAACTCCAGGTTATTCTTGTTGCTTATCCTATATGCATAAATATAAATCCTTTAATGCTTCCTCATTACTGTTCATCTTAAGAACGACAGCCTAATCTCATCTTATACTTTGTGACTTTTGTCCATTCATTGTTGATTCACCTCAATATTGATCTACAATTTAGAATAAATAACTTAAAACTTCTTACATAATCACTATGGCCGATGTTGCATCGAGGAACATCTGGAGTAATTTCCATAACCATTTTTCATAACATCCCAATGTGATTCACCTTACGTGAGTGTGTCAATCCTATACAATTCATGAACTCTCCCTTTTTCAAATAATTACTCAATCAAAAGCCCAAATGTTATCCCTTATTTATCATAACTATATCCCCATTCTATTACCAGGGAATCATTCAATTTCTTCTAAATGCTAATAGTCTTAGATTCCTTTGAGTTCTTTCAGGCTATACTGAGCTTCTATAACTTACAGAAACCATCAACGCTTTTGTTTTACTAGGCTTAATTCCAAGGACTTATCCATTTCTCGTCACCTTCTTACTCGCCCTTTCTTGTCCTTACTCATGTCTTCCTAAAACCTATCGCTTTACCATACTTTAGCTTGCAACTTATACATGTCTATTTATACTACTCGCAACCTTCCTTCAACTTGCTTGCACCATAGATTTCCCTATGTTACTCTGGATCATCAAGCAGGACGTCACATCGTCTCTAACTCTTCTTTATTCTCTTAATCAGGCTTCTCGATACCTAGAACCCATAGGCTGGAAGTCATGCCACCGCTATCTTTCCTGGATACTGAATCCCAATGCTTCTAGCCTTCTATCCAAAATAAGGACTATTCACAACATTATTCACTTGTGTGTCTCGTACGTTGTTCACCTTTACCTTACTTGCTTTAAAATCTCGCATCACGTCTTCTATCTCTTTCATAACTTCCCTTCTACATAGGTATGATTTACATCCACAGCTTGAAGCTCTATTGTAATACTTCCACCTTTGGTGTATAACAAATCCGGTGGGAGCTTCATACTAACTTCTTATGAGGCTGGTACGCTTCTAACTGGCTTACTCGTAGAGCTGTTATATAATTTGGTTGTCGTATTATCTCTCTTGTATCTCTAATATTAAGGGTGATCCTACAATATTCTCAACCATGATTTCTATAATTTTCAGGGTCCAATAATCAGACTGTTGATTTACTTGGTTAATGTAACTCTTTAGTTTCTTCTTCCTTCTGATCAGCCTTTATGTAGGCTTAAGCTATCTTCCGATCTGTAGCTCATGGCATTCAGTTATTTCTTTAGCCCTTCATAGACGCTATGGAATATCCATGATATAATCTTTTAACAATTCATTCCTTTGTCTATGACCTGGACTCAATTTTTTTTTAACTTATACCGGAGTCTTCTACGGCTGTATAATTATCAACATATATGATGCATGGATAATACTCCGAACTCTTAAATGCATTCTTAACGTAACTAACTCTGGATCATTGTTCGAATAATTACTTTCATTTCTTCTCAACTTTCTTTAAACAAAGGCTATTACTTTTCCTAGTCTTTTTGCCCATTGTAGCATGCATACTTAGCTTTTCTTAGTTCCCACGCATGACAGAATTTTCGTGCAACTCACATGGTCTCGAATCCTACTTTCTTATAGAGTGCATACAATGTTGTAGTAAGACCGTTGTTATAAGACCATTTCCTCTTTAGGTAACTATGCTTAGGTTGAAGCCTTCTACCTTACTTTCTTAGCTAGTCTTTTATTGTAGTACTTAGGGAGGACCCTCCGTTTCTTGCAAGGCTGTGAGCTTATTAGATCATTTACCTGGCAGAATTTTTTATGTTCTTTCTTACTTGTAATTATCCTTACTTACTTACCTTCATGCCCTTTTGCTCGTAGGGTAGCTTCTAATATGATATTTTGATTGTCTTCCCGCTGACACTATCTTTTATCTCCATAACATTTATACGGTACCTTTAACTACCCCAACTCCTATCTTAATATTTCTCAAGGTTACGATGTCATATTTGTGAGATTGAATTCCCCATGTTGGGATTTACTATGTTTATCTTGTACGATCTATTGATTTGTCTGTATCCTCTTATCTAGCCATAACTAGGCTCTTTTTGAATCAAATACTAACCACTTGTTAGCCCACTCTCATATCACTATTTTGTGTACTCTTTCTTGGGTTATTTCCTTTGTCTTAATATATCTCTCGCACTAGCTCCTTATTTATTAATAACATCCCAGGCAGGAACCCTTACTTCTTTTCCTTGACATCGTGTTGGCATAATATTCTGGAATTGTAGCATATATGTTACGCCCCGCAATATTATGTCTTTTCTACTTTTTTTATCGCATTCTTCCTTCACAATTCAAAAATTACTAAAATCACTCAATTCTGACATAATGCCACATCATTCAATATTCCCCCTCTTTAGGGGAGTAATAAGGTTTAGCATTACGACGATCTACCTATAGATGTTTTACCTCTTCATCTTTGGCGTCTTCTCACATCATCGATGACCCTTCAAGGCTTCCAATGCATATCTTTCTAGTAATCATATCTAGCTTTATTATTCTAGAGTGCACCATCTTCGTGTCTCACAAGGAGATCTATTAGCACATTTGCAATATCCTTTGGAAATGTCAACTAATGCAAACAATCCATCCATCATTTTGGGTTACTCGAACCCTAGCCGGGTCTTGATATCCCGTCCTTCTCTTAAATCATATATGTTAGCACTCATAGGGCATAACTATGATCAATGTGGCCAATTGTGCATACCTCTGTTACTGTTGAAGGTAACTCAAAATGCTTATATCTCTCTTCTTGAATTGTAGATAATGTTCATCTTTACTAACTGGGTACCTTGTACCCTTCTTTACCTTGCTTCTTTTACTTGTTGAATCTTGTATCGTCTGATTCTCTTGTTGCTTGTCAACATATGGGTGGATAAATATACATGCCTTAGGGCTCCTCAAAAGAAGCTTACATGTCTTAGTACACACATGATCTGCTGAAGACCTTACATTTACTCATTATAAGCATCATGCAGAATCAAGTTCCTCTTACTCAACTCTTCCATAACTATGTGTAATCCCTTACCACCCGTTTTTCTAAATGTAGGAATCTTTCTACTATGAATAAGATAGGGTTGAGGAAATTGAGTTCATACAATTGAGCTCTACCACACGATCTAGAGTAAGAAGAAAGAGTGACAATCTTAAATGCCCTGTAGCCTCCTGCTTATAAGTGTGGTGGACAACACACCCATAAACAAGACTCTACTAGACACGGCTTGTAGACTCCCTAGGATAGAACTGCTCCAATACCACTTTTGTCACAACCCAAAACGAAGGGCCGCGAAAAGCACCCGATCCCATGCTCAGCCCGAGCGTACCACTTTGTAACTGTGAACACTGGAGGGGTAACCCTTAACCTAGGCCGATGAGTCCATACTCTGAATCATCTTAAAATATCATCTCTCTCATCTAAGGGGTAAACATACCCAAAAGCTCATATATATATATATATAATTGTGCAGGATGATGAGGCCGCCATGAACGTCTACTGGTAGACCAAAATATGCAGGAGTCATCAACAAGCCTCTAGAGATAACTGAACTATATCATGATCGGGAGAGGGCCTCGACATACACATCAAACCTGTATATATAAAATAGTCTCTAAGGTATAGTCCTGGTAACTCCGAGAAAGTGGAGCGTACCAACCAAACTGATGTTCGACTCTGTCTACTAGGAAGAAATATCCAGGAGTGTATCAGGACCTGCAAGCATGAAATACAGCATCCCCAGCAAAAGGGACGTCAATACGAAATAATATACCGAGTATGTAAGGCAACAGAATAACTGAAAGCTGAAACTAAAGTGATAATATAATAACTGAAAGTAACTGAGAGTCAAAGATAATCTGAAGATATGCTGACCTACTGATACTGAGTCAACTCTCTTAATATAGTAATTAAAATAGTTTTCCGGCCCTATAAGGCTCGGTATATATATAAATTCTCTTCCGTAGTAGGCTCGCTCATAGGCGCTCAGCCATAGTAGGCTCGGTAGATAACTTACCACCTGATCAGATGTTGCCCAATAGTGGCCTGTCCATCAATTATAGCTCGATGGTAATGAAAATACTGTAATATTATATATATAGTCTCTCTGCTCTCTTGACTAGAAGAAGACAATACTCAATTGAATACGATAAGGGAGAATATTATAACTTATGAGACTAGAAAAACGTACATAAATCCAGGAATATGAATTTCTCTTTATGCCTCGTTATCAAACTTGTGTAATTACGAGATCATGCCAAAATGAAGGAAGGGCTTAGCCTTAACATACCTGTATGTTCTCTTCCTTATTACTCAACCAAGCTCAACATAAATTCTTACATCTACAACAAGTGAAATGAAATTGTCGTTAACATATAATGTCGTACCATCGTAGTTGGTTAGTCGCATGACTTAAGGAAAATCGGGCAGCAACTCCCCTATTTTTATACATCCCAAAGACCACTAAGGGTCATCAATAGCCCAACAACAACAAATATAACCAACATTAGCAACAACAACAATATAATCCAATATGAGTTTCTCCGATTATCTTAACAATCATATTGAGCGGCAAGCTCATTTTTTACTCATAACAAGATATAAACTGAATCCAACTATTATTCCATAAATTAGTTTACAACTTTCAGAATATTATACTTATATGTACCATATTATTTCTTATTTAAGACCTCCACAAAATGCCTTCCAAAACAGCCTCATACATCTAGCACCTTAAGTTTTATCCTCAATCACTTCTTTTTCATCTTTTCTTCTTCAATAAACTTAATTAACATCTAGGAAAGCTTAACAATAGTAGTCACAACATTATCAAATTATTTCTCAAAATTTTCAGCCACCACAAACCATACTTTTAACCACAAAATAGTCCAACCAAAAAGACAATCGTATCCCATGTTCCTTGAAGTGCATCATATGGTTATTCACTCAAACAACACAACCAACACAAGATTAACCTTAGGCACAGTCAAGAAGATGTTATACATACCTTGGAAAGCAGCTAAAACTCGAAACCCCATCCCAACATAGCTCACAATAGCTCTCAATCACACCACAACATCATAGAAGTATTCTCTTGTAGTCTTTAACATCTTTGATGAGGATTTGTATTGATTTCTCTTGAGTCTAGTTCTTGGAGCCTTAGATAAGTTCTTACAGAGTTTGAGAGTGTTTTGCAGTAATTGATCTGTAGATATTGACAAAATATAATGGATAAAGACGACTTATAAGCCCACCGCCTCAATTCTCCAAGCAGGTGGGTAAGCTGACTGATTGGCAACTTGAGTAATGCCTCTTCGAACACTTGTATCTCGTTACTCCGATATCGTATTGAAAAACGGTTTGTAGCGTTGGAAACTAGACACATAGAGATTTAACTAACTATAAAGATCTCCATGTAAATCTCAATATATTGGGAGAAAACGGCGTCGCAAGATGGACTATAAACCTGTCAGTTTCTCCGAAGTGCAGCAATGTGACTTGGTGACCCTTAATTTAAAAATCCATATTTCTCTACCCCGATGTCGTATGAATAAATGGTTTGGACAATTGGAAACTAGGTTCCAAGACCTTTATTTTGGTATGATATATGACCCAAAATGACATCATAAAGCTTACGAATTTAAAACATTATATTTTATGTCCAAACATCATATATAGTCATTTACTGAATTTACACTCATTCAATCATGATTAAAAAGTCTCATATTAATTATACGTCACCTTAGACTACACAGGGTGTAACACCAAATTTGTTGACTTTCGACAAAACTTATCTTCTTCAATTCGTTTAGCTTCTGAGCCTTCCAACCATCTTGGTACTTGTTATTCATGAACTTAAATATTATTAACCTCCACAGTAACATGATTAACTAACTTTATAAATTTTTCAAAGATGTTTTCATTCATCAATTGACTTACGACGTACTCTTAAGTATGAAAACATGGGGTGTAACAAAATTACACAACTAATAGCTTTGTATGAAAAATTTCTCCTAAAATCGCATCCCAATGAGTCTAAAGCTACAAAATATGATAAAATGAGACTAAGTATCGAAATCCAAACCTAATGTTTCGGCACAGATACCGCAAATGCGACCTAGGGATGTCAAATTCAACACATGGAATGCAAAATTAAACCCCGTCAGCCCAAGGAGATGTCACAATTGCGACCCGAGATTCACATTTACTATTTAGCCTTCTTTGCAAAAGCGATCATGTGGTTGCAAATGTGACTATTCCAAGACCAGTGCCAACTTCGCAAATGCGACCAAGGCATCGCACTTGCGATACCTAACACCCCTATCTCTTCACAATTGTGTATTGGTGCATCACAATTGTGATAACTACAACGTCAGCACACCAACAACATGAAACAAGTCCAAACCAATCTGAAATACGTCCGGAACTCACCTGAGCCCCCGGAGATCGACGAGTGGTGATTTTACCTCTCATTTTAGTTTATTTTATTTAGTTTTATGTCTTTTAACTATATTATGAGGTCTTTTATGGTGTGTATTGTTAGATTTTCAAGTTAATTATTCCGTGAAGTTATTTGAATTCAATTGAAGAGGAATTGAGCAAAAAAAGGTCGAAAACAATGCAACACTCTTCGGGGATTCTGCATCTGCAGAAGATTGGTCGTAGAAGCGACTTCGCATCTGCGGAGCTGAGCATACTTGGCTTGCGACCGCATCTGTGAGTCAAGAACCGCATATGCAGTTGCGCATGGGAGCCCACATCTGCACAGCCAGAAGATACTTTAAATGTCCGCATCTGCGTTAAGATATTCGCATAAGCGGAGCCGCACCTACGAGGATTCTTCTGCAGGTGCGATCAACGGGTATCAGAACTGGATTGGAAGGACATCTCACATTTTCTCAATTCCAAACCCACAAATACACGACCTAGCCAATCTTTGGCATATCTTTGGCTTATTTTCAGTCTCAAACACTAGAGAGAACAAGGTTGGAAGCTAGGGTTTGCACACACACTTTGATTTTGAAGATTTGAAGCTTTTAGTTGAGAATTTCTTACCCATTTATGTTCATTTCTTTATTTCCTTGCTTTGTATTGAATATCTAAGTGTGTACTATTTTATTTAATACTTGAATTTTGTTTATGTAAATAATCATATTTAAAGTGTGGATTAAATACCTTGTAGTGCTTATGTATGGAATAATTTTTCATCTTTTATGAAGTGAGTTATTATTATTTTAATAATTCTTGTTTTTAGTGTTTTCAGAGGGATTAGCTAACCCTAGGACTCGCCCATTAACTTCAAATTAATTTTGGGAAAGATTATTTGGGGTTAGGAAAGATTAATCAATAAGAACTTGAGGCTTTAACCCTCATTTTATAGATTCTACCTAGGGATAGGATTGAACTACCTCATATCCGGGTGTGCTTAATCTCTTAATTGATTTAGGAATAATTGAATTGGGAAGTCTTGTTAGTCTTTGGAAGAAGCTAATATAGGATTATTACCCGTGGCTAATTAACATGAAATACATTGGATCGTTACTTGAGTGTAATTCCCGATGTATCCACACTTGTAGCCATTGATCATTTTACTTGCTTTCTAGATTAGTCTATATTTCCGCATTTAGGTATAAACATTTTCTAAAAACAACTCTAAGTGTTTGGCATTGCATAACAAGTGATAATTATCTTACATTCCTAATTGCCTATATTTTGTTCTCTGTAGGATTCAACCCCAACTCATAGTTGGGTAAATTATGTTGCATGCGACCGTGCCCATTTACTTTTTAATAGTGGATTTGGACGTCATCAAAATTGGCGCCATTACCGGGGAGCAATTTGG
Source organism: Nicotiana tabacum (assembly GCF_000715075.1). Taxonomy (NCBI): domain Eukaryota; kingdom Viridiplantae; phylum Streptophyta; class Magnoliopsida; order Solanales; family Solanaceae; genus Nicotiana; species Nicotiana tabacum. The sequence goes on from NC_134080.1 coordinate 87,568,336, forward strand.
CGTAATTTAGGTTGTTTGAGAAATAAGAGTAAGTGCTTTGGTCCAAACTTGTGAATATTTGTGTAATTAATCTTTCTTACCTTGGTCTGTAACGACCCAAAATCCGCTAAGAGTCATGATGGCACCGGATACCGCTGTCAGGCAAGCCAACCAAAATACTTAATTAAATTCCAATTTTAGTATTTGTTTAAAATCTTTTCTTTATACATTAAATAGCGAATAATGAAATTTACAGAAATAACCATGAATTCTTTAACAAACTTAATATTGAATAATCCAAAAATCCTCCCAGAACCTGGTGTCACAAGTGCATGAGAAATTTCTAGGAAATAATGTAATATCACAACCATCCAGAATACAATATTGGATAGAAAATAAATACAGAAAACTGAAAGAGACTCTACTGGCTGCGGGTCACCTCGAGAAGTGCAGCTCACCTAAGTCTCCATGTCAACCATGTTGTCACTCCCAGTAGGTCACTAGAGACGCATGTGCCTGTGCAACAAAAATGCACATAAGTGTAGTATGAGTACGAAAACAACGTGTATCCAATGAGTATTACGTCTAATCTCGAAGAAGTAGAGACGAGATGGTCGACTTCGACACTTACTAATGGTCCAAATAATGATACATTATTTATGCGAATAATCATGGATTTATTAAGAATGACAGAAATTTCAAGTAAGTCACGAACAAGTGAAAGTTTCTTTTTATATTAAAAGTCTCCAGATTCAAAATCCATTAGTTTTCAAATATCACAAGTCGGGGAGAGCAAATATCAATATCAATAAATCTCAAGGCAAACACTACAAGCATGCGCAAATCCTGCCGAGGCCGTACGGCCCGATCCAATAGAAATGTAAAATGTGCACTGCTAAGGGTCAACGACGCGAACCATAGATGCATCTATTACCCCGCTCGCGCATCATACCTGCGACGCGGTCAACATAAATAAACAAATTCCCTGCTCGCGAATCCTACATGCGACGCAGGGACACATAGAAGTACATGCTCAAACAGCTAATTAAGAATTTATCGGGGAACATTTATCCAAATTAAAGGCAATTCTCTATTAACAATTTAAGAAAATAAAGTTTATTCCTTTTAGAAATTCACTTACTAATTCGATGTGATTTAAGCAATTTAAACCGTCAATAGGATTTCAAATATTTCCAGGTACAACATGCTTTTGGGTCCTAGACTACCCGGACAATAGCATGATAGTAACTACGCACGGACTCTTGTCACCTCGTGCGTACGTAGCCCCCACAAATAGGAGCAGATAACCAATTATTTCACCTATGGGGACAATTCCCTCTTACAAGGTGAGAAAGGAGACTCACCTCGCTCCGAAGATCCATAACCAACATTCCACTCCCTTCCGAAGACTCGAATCGATGCACAATACTCCAAAACTAGCCAATGATTATGCAAATCCATTAATATATGTTCAATTACTCATTACAATCCAATTTATATCAATTCCTAACCCCGATCAAAAAGTTAACAAAATTGCCCTTGGGCCCACGTGCCTAGATTCCTAAATTGTTCGAACATAAAGTTTACCCATGAACTCAGGAACTCAAATATATGATTTTCTCTTAATTCCATACCCAAAATCGTGGTCAAATTCCAAGAATATCAATTTTCTAGGTTTTCCCTCAAACCCCATGTTTTCAACAAATTTCCATGCCCAAATCTGTATATAATCATGTATTTAACTCAAGATAGGTGGGGGGGTGGGGGGATAGCTTACCTTATCATTGATGATGAAAATCCTCTCTTGAAACCCTCGAAGAATCGCCCAAGCCAAGAAAATATGAGAGGAAATGGCCAAAATCCGACTTTAAAACAACTGACTGCCTCCAACACTTTCCGCACCTGCGCTCTCTTGGCCGCTTATGCGGTTCCGCATGTGCGGTTCAAATACCGCTTCTGCGGTTCCTCACCAGGATGCCCTTTTCCGCTTCTGCATCTTCTCCACCGCAGGTGCGGTCCCCCATCTGCGGCAAAATGACCACATCTACGGTCCCAACTCTACTCTGCCAATACAACATCTGCGGCTCTTCTGCCGCTTCTGCGGCTCCGCACCTGTGGCCCATTTCTCGTAGGTACGGTTATGATAGCAACTAGCAACCTTAGCCTTCCAAAAATTCCATTTTTGATTCGTTAACCACTCGGAATCCACCCGAGGCTCCCGAGACCCCAACCAATCATACCAACCAGTCCCAAAACACATTACGGACTTGCTCAAGGCCTCAAATCATATCAAACAATGCCAAAATCATGAATCGACCTCCAATCCAAGCTTTATGAACTTTAATATTTCAAACTTCAACTTTCGATGTTTAAACCTATCAAATTACGTCCGATTGACCTCAAATTTTGCACACAAGTCATATTTGATATTACGGACATACTCCAACTTCCGAAATCGGAATCCCACCCCGATATCAAAAAGTCCACTTCCGGTCAAACTTCTAAAAAACTTTCAAATTTCTTTCTTTAGCCAAATGACTTCAAAATGAACTACGAACCTCCGAATTAGCTTCCAATCGCGCTCCCAACACCAGAATTACCATACGAAGCTATTCCTAGACTCGAAATTCCAAACGGACATCGATAACACTGAAATGCACTTCAATCCAAACTCATAAAATTTCTTCCAAAATGCTAACTTCCACAATAGGCGCCAAAACGCTCCCGGGTCATCCAAAGCCTGATCCGGGCATACGCCCAACTCCTAAATCATCATATGAACCTTCTAGAACCTTCAGATCCCGATTCCAAGGTCGTTTACTCAAAAATCTAATCTTAGTCAATTCTTTCAACTTAAAGCTTCTGAAATGAGAATTTTCTTTCCAAATCAACTCCGAACCTTCCGGAATTCCATTCTGACCGTGTGCACAAGTCAGAATACCTGAAGTGAAGCTACTCATGGCCTCAAACTGCCAAACGATGCTAGAGCTCAAAACGACCGGTCGGGTCGTTACATGGTCTATTTTTCTTTTTTGTTTCTTTTTTTTCTTAGTTTTAAAAAATGGCATCATATAATGAAAATGGGTCAGATGGTAGTTGTTCATACATTGATGACCTTTGTCCTTATTGTGGAGGACCACACTCGTGATAAAATTGTTCAAATTCTCCCGAGGGTGGATTATGCGCACAATCTCAAACCCATGAGTGGAGTATTTGTGATAAGTGTGGTCATCAAAATAGTCATCGGGATGATTGTGATTATTTGTCCTTCTCTTGCCCAAGCCCTCGCTATGATGATTCTACTTCTTGTGATGAAAATGATAGGGCTATGGAAGTGTAAGAAATTGAGCATGGTCAAAATGGAGAGTTCAAGCTCATGTTAGAATGCCTAATTGAAGGAGGAGAGAAAAATCAAAGTGCCTTGGAGGAGCTTTTGGAAAATAGTCTCCAAAATGACTTGGCACTTGAAAAGTTGCACTCATAAATGGGAGAAATGATTGAAGCTTTAGAGGTCCAAAAAGCCTCGGAAGTTAATGATAGCCAAGATTTTTCCTTAGATGTGGAAGCCGAAAATCCTTCCTTGGCACTTGATCAAAACCAAGAAGAACTCTCAACTGGTCGAAATAAGAAGATGATGCTCATGTTGGAGACTGAAAATAAGGAGAAGCACAACTTTGCACTCGAGGACTTGAAGCAAGTCTTGACTCAAAATGATGATAATATCTGCAGATTGGAAAGTCAAATGAAAATATTGGTTAAGGCTTACTATGCCCACCAACTTGAGAGTGTGGGAATAAGTCAAGAAGAGTCTGACTACGAGGAAGAAAGTGAGCTCTACTTTGAGAAATCAAGAATTGAACATCTGTCAACTGACTCCATGAGTGTTAGTTGTCACGCCCCGAACCTGGGAGGCGTGGCTGGCATCCGGTGCCGTAGTGGCCCAAGTGAACCACTATGTAACTCACTCATTCCTTTTATAACTATCATGGGCCAACATGACCACAACTCATAATATAAAATTGTAAGTGATAAATATTGTGTCACTAAACTATTTTTCTTAAACATAAATATATATGGGTCGTTAAGGCCTCTGACATACTGTACAAACTGAACATCTGTCGATAAAGCCTCTAAAATTATTTGACATCAAAATGGGATAGGATAACGACCTACCCATAAGTTTGTAGCAAAATATCTGACACGATGACTCATAGACTCGGCTGCACTCCGAATGAGGTGGAGTCTTACTGATCCTTCGTTGAATACAAACCTCGTCTACTATGAGGGATCGTCAAGCTGATTGTCTACACATGTAGGAATGAATGCAGCGTCCCCAATAAAAGGACATCAGTACGAATAATGTACAGAATATGTAAGACATGTAAATTAGTATATAAGGGACATGGGAGAAACATGGAGTAAAGGACTCAACCTGTAAGTCTGGATAGCTCTGTAAATCATGAAATATTTATAATGTCATGCATATGCATATAAATGTCATGTAATGCATAGGTCTGTACGTACATAACATCATCAAGCCTCTGAGGGCATCCCATCATATCATCTCGGCCCACTGTGGACAAATCATCAACGTATACCAGCTGATCAGGTGGTGGTGCGTATATAACGCCGTAACCTTTTCCCTTATCCCATATAAATATAATATACATATATACACATATATAATATATATTAACGCATATATAACGCCATCTGAGTCATATTTCAGACACTGTGGGCAACATCATCATCGTATACCAGTTGATCAGGTGGTGGTGCATATATAATGCTGTAACCTTTTTCCATATCCCATATACATATATATACATATATACATGTATATAACGTCGTCTGAGTCATGGGTAAATGTACATGTAAACGAATGTAATGGACGAGAAGTAAGTTAATAAAATCTTTAGGAATGTCATAAGACCATTATACCTTTGACTAATATCGTGAAATAGACTTTTTTTTCAACTTACGTAATTTTCTTAGACCTATGAACAGACAATAGAATAATAAGACTTGTGGCAATTCAAAAATATAGGCATCTCAAATACTTATATGAATAGAGTCATTTGCTTCTATCCACGTGACACCTTTATAACCTCTAAAGCCTCAAGATCATACATGTTTTATCTTTACACCGAGGGTCCCAGAACAGAGGACCCTTGACAACTACTTCCATTCCGGGTTCTCTGACAGCTTTTATAATTAATGCTGAAATAAGCAAATGCTCGATTTAGAGGACCAAAAAAGATCGAGATATTAAGTCAAATAATTTCAACTCACTTATGTGGTACTAATAATTTTCATCCATGAAATGAAAGTCTAACCTAATACCTATAACAGCAAACATTGCTTATGCAAAGAGAAACACTAGCCTAAAGAGTAAGTTCACAGGGAAACTAGTTAACAGGAATTTATGTGAGCTAGCCTAAGGAGTGTCTTTGGCAACTTCTGAATACTAGTTCACAGGGATTTTTGTGGGTAAAAGTGATTCTTATAAGCTCTATTGATTTCCGTTAGTTTAGTACTTTATTTAGTCCTTATACACAGCCTTCAGACAAGAAAGGTTGATCATGACATGGACCTCATAGGCAAGCTTTCTTTCTTCACATTGACAAGGAAAAAGTCCTTTGCAAAACACAATAGCTCCAGCCAGTAAGTTCAACCAGGCAAAAATAGTATCCAAGAAAAATGACATAATGAAGAATAAACAGTTGATCACTACTTAATTTTTCATGATGAAAAAGTGTTTTACCTTTTAATTAGCATCGTCCACATTCACAATATGTTGGTAAAAGTATAATAAATAAGACGGAAGATAATTAGGGTAACTTAGGAAGGAAGCTGACAGTAATACAAAAATTTACACAAAAAGGAATTAACAATAGGAATTCCAAGAAAATAAATGTCACTCGCTGTTTCTACCCTTTTTTTATACCAAACTACATCATGCCAAATGACTTTCATTCATACTATCACTTAGTAAATCATACCTGAATTTATTAACTGTCTTTTGTATTTCTTAAGTTAGTTGCCAAATCGATTCAAGCATCTGAGATAATAACTCTTAGTAAACCCACTCTATCCCATTAGGATATCCACATATCTATTTCAAATTCTCAATTAACAAAAAAGTTAAGGAACATAGAAAGAATAGAAAACCCAAAAGGAGCAGCCATTTGCATCTGCATTTCCGTGATCCAGGGATCGATTTCTTTGCATTTCTACAAAAAGTTCCCTTTTTTTAAAAGTTTCTTAGAAAGACACCTATATTATTGACTAATGAGTCATCAATGACAAGGTGAGCGGCTAAGTGGGTAAGTTTAATCTCTATCCACTTATTAGGTAATTAGGTAATGCCCTATTACCGGATAGTAAAACAATTACCTGCATAATTAAGAAATATTTTAATTACTTAAAATACTACTCAATTTTTTTAATATACCTTATATATACTCTCCTATCACGGTCATGTGGTACCGTATAAATCAATACATACATTATTATTTTATTAAAATATCCATATAAAATACATATATTTTCTCAACTTTTAATTTTCCTAATCTCATATAAAGAGTAAAACTTTTCGTACGCTTAATTCTTAAAATAGTGAAGAAATAACCTTCTTTTCTTGTAAAATAATATTTTCTATCTTTACAATAGAGAAAATCTCATAAACTTCCTCATATTATGTGTATAATTTAAAATATATTCGAAAATAGTAATATTAAAGACTATATAAAATTATATTTTCAAACTTTTTACAAAAGCGGTTCACTCAATATAAATACTATATCAAAACATATATAACGGTATCAAGGTTATTTTATCAACTTTATTACAATATTTACTGAATTTTACGTATTTTATAAATACTTCTTGGTTTAGTTTGCACAATTACTTATCAAGGATTTAATGCAATCATGCATGTAGTAAATCACATGTATGGCTTAGAGTAGGCATGGAGGTAATAAATTTCTATTTTTATTATTTTGCTAACATCGGGATATGAACAATGTATGATCTATTTTTGAAAGTCTCAATCGATAAGAGGTCTTTAATTCAAGTTAGTATACTCCCTTTGTCTCATATTAACAGTCGTCGTCACTAAAAGTAGTGGCTCAAATCCTCTGTAGAAAAGTACGGGATGTAACATTAGTGTTGCCAAGAAAAATATGGAATTAGAATCAACCGGTGTAAATGAAAATTTGGTTGAGATTTGACTCTAGTCCGGGAGAAAAAGAGGATGTTAAAATCCAGAAAATATTGCAATTTGGAGGTTTGATGTCACATTCCAAGCATTTTTCAACATTGAAATTGTGTGGTGATATAGAAATTGAACTACACGAGTCAATGAGGGATTGCGAGAAGGAAAGACAAAGGTCATACATCTTACAATTTGAGGGAACAAGAAGGCAAAATGAGATTCCTCACATGAAAGCCAAAAAGTGCAAAATGAAGAAATTAAGGCTTGGCGTAATCATCTACTTACCACCCCCACCGCTCGTGGTCACAAGCTTGGTTCCAAGTTGGGTGCCCAATTCATATCATCCATCGTTTTTCAAAGTCTTTAGTCATTTTTGAAATTTCATTTTTTAGAATAGTTTAGTATATATTTTTGACTAATCTGCCAAGTTTCAAAATTTTTGGAGTTGATTTGAGCAGGTCGGGGTGATCGGGCAGCCAAAAGCAGTAGCTGATGAAAATTGCAGAAGAGAAAACTATTGCACTATGCGATCGCACAAAGGCCATCCGTTTGCACAACATTCGGGTTCAGCTAACTCTATGCGGTCACGTAACATGTCAGGCAATCGCGGAAAATTGGGAGTTGTTTCTTTATGCGATCGAATCAGTCTACACGTGATCGCGTATGTCCAGGTAAGTCACATGTATTTTAAATACTAGATATTGAAAATAGCCAATACTTCTGCCCAAACAATAGAAACCGAGCTTTCTCACTCCCCTGGCCCTCAAAATCATCTCAAAGCTGTTCTTTTTTCAATTCCATATCAATAATCAAGGTTTAATCTTAGAGGTATGTGCTTCGTCACTCTAATCTCTCTTAAAGTTCCATTCTTTATGTTCCAATTTAAATGAACAGCCATGTTTCTTTCTTCTTCTTCTCTACTTCATATCTAGGACTGATATTTAGAGTTTTTGCTGTGAATATTGTGTTTGAATGTGTGCTTTGTTGTTGGGTAACGTTGGTTGAGAGAGTGAGTTCTTAACTCTTAAAAATTTTGGGGTTAGATCTGTGCTTAATTTCTCTAGAATTATTATGAAAACTTGATGCCCATAATGTATTTGGGAAAATGACTAAAAGAACTTCAATTGGGCGAGGAAGAAGACCTTTGCGATCGCAATGCCCAATTCTGCAATCGCGTAAGTCTAATTCTGCACCCTAGGAAAATTGCCTTATGCGATCGCGTTGACTGTTCCGCGATCGCAATGCTTCAACTTTGAGAACAAAAAAACTGCACTTTGCGATCGTATGAGTATTTCCGCGACTGCATAGCTTCAGCTTCAGGCAGTCGAAAAACAGTAGCTTTGCAGAATTTTTCCCTGATGCTTTCTGATTTTTTTCTTTAGCCTAAGTGCATCATAATACAATGTATTATGTACCCATACAAGCATTTGACATGTTCTCCTTTTGTAGGTACTTTGAGCATAAAATGGCCTAAAAAAATGTTGAAATTGCAGAAGATCCTGCTCCCCAAGCTGTGGAAGAAGAATATTTTGATCAGGCCAGATTCACAACTGCTAAATGTGAAAGAAATTATTACAAAATCATGTCAAAGAGAATTATTAAATAAAGGGGCATCTATTTGGACAACCTTGAGGCTAAGATGCCGGATTTTTTCCGAAGATTGACTGACAGTGATGGATGTGCTTTACTCATGAACCAATTAAAGCGAACTACACAATTGTTCGTGAGTTTTATGCAAACACCTTGAAGACAGTTTTCCAAGGGGAAATACTCACCTTTGTTATGGGAAAGAGGGTCAACTTTGGCCCCGAGGTAATAAATGCACACTACATGTTTCCCAATGCTAACAATGAGGTATACAGAGCCAGAGCAAGAGAGAGGGGAAGCCAATGGTTGGTGGAGAAGTTTCATGATGGGATAACACCGAATTGGGAAAGATTGCACAAAGGGGTTGATTCTTATGAATTCATAGCTGAAGCCAAGACTTGGCTGTCCATTATTTGTGCCAGAATCGTGCCGACTAGACATGAGACCGAGGTGATGCCTGAGAAGGTAATGATGATTGCTGCTATTATGGATGACTTTCTAGTGAACGTGGGCCAGCACATAGTGAGTGAAATTGAAGAAGCATGCAACGGGAGGTCTAAGAGTCTATCCTTTCCCTCATTGATCACTCAGCTGTGCTATGATGCTGGGGTTCTAAAGGACCCGCATGACTCTGAGAAGGACGCAAACACAACTATCTATCCATTGCTCAGAAAAGGGCCAACTGGCGGGAAGAAGAAGAGAAGAGTTGATGTACTATCTCCTTCATTTGGGCAGTTTGCTAGGACTGCCGATGGATCTAGTGGTTCCTTCACAACTACAGTAGGACCACCTGACCCCATTGCTACACTTACTTATGGACCTCCCTCTATGCGCCACATTTCCAGTCAAATCTATGGTGTAGATGCTCACATTCGATAGCTTGTAGCTGGCCTTCCTTCTGGTCCATCTAAGGAGAGCACTTCGACTAGGACTGGTAAGAAGCCATCTTTGGATGATGTAGTTTAGGAACAAAAAGCAATCAAAAACAGGTTAGAAGACATGAGCCGAAAACAAGGAAAGGTTGAGAGGTGACAGTTGAAGTTCAAGGAGTATGAGAAGAAGAAAAGCAAATTTCTGTCTAAAATGATGCACAAGCTGAGCTCATTTTGTGGCTCACATGAATCAGAGGATAATGATGATGAGGATTTGGAGTTCAAATTTCCCACCGCCTCCAGCTCCGAGTGATGCATTTTCAAGGAGCACCTCCTTCATTTTATCTTATTTTGTTTAGTTGCATTAAGGACAGTGCAACAATTTAGGTTGGAGGTGACTCATTTACATGTGATGATGTAGTTGGAGCATGGTTGGAGAATAATTATTATTTTTTGATAACTTGCGTAGATTGGTTGACTTTGTAGTTTATTAGTGATAATTCTCTTACATTCCTAATCGCCTATATATTGTTCTCTATGGAATTCAACCCCGACTCATAGTTGGGTAATTATATTGCATGCGACTGTGTCCATTTACTTTTTAGTAGTGGATTTTGACGTCATCAAGGATCCATACCAAACATCCATACAAGTGTAAGAACATTATACAAACTTGATCGCATGCTCAAACACCAAAATAATATTCAGAACAACAAATTGGACACCAAAATACATGGAAATTTCAATGAAACTCAAGATTCGCTAAAATCACAACCATGCATCTGATTCCTACTAAACCAACTCGGAATGACACCAAATTTTGAGAGAGTGATTCCAAATGACAAAATGGACCTATTCGTCCCGTAACAAAAATCTGAACCTGATAGCTATAAAGTCAAACCATGGGCAAACTTAGAAAATTTCTAAACCTTCAAATTGCCAACTTTCGGCAAAAGATACAATTCAACCTAGGAACCTCTGAATTCAATTATGAGAATGCGTCCAAGTCCAAATTCACCATACAAATCTATTGGAACCATCCAAATAGAGTTCCATGATTGTTTTCACAAAAGGCATACCTCAATCAACATTTCCAACTTAAACATCCAAACTAAGAACCAATGACCACAAATAAATCCAAAACTTCCACAAAACAAAATCAACCATCCCCACAATACATAAAACCTCAAATACACATATAAAAAGCATTAAAAAGGGAAACATGCTCAAATATATAAATCTTCCGATTGGGTCATTACGCACGAAGTCAGCTTATTTCTTATAGGTCAGAATGACATATGGACGAGGATTATGCAAAGCTGTATATTAATGAGATAGTATGACTTTATGGTGTCCCAATATCTATTATATCAAACAGAGGAGTCCAGTATACATCAAATTTCTAGAGGTCTTTCCAGAAAGGTTTGGGAATACAGGTAAATTTTAGTACAACTTTTCACCCACAGACAGATGGCTAGTTAGAGTATAAAATTTAGTCACTCGAAGATACATTATGAGCTTGTATACTAGATTTTAGTGGATGTTGGGACGACAACTGCATCTCATTGAGTTCGCACACAATAACAACTATCATTCAATCATTATAATGGCACCATGTGAGACTCTATATGTGCGTAAGTATACATCTTCTATCAGCTAGTTTGAAGTAGGTGAATCATAGTTTCTTGGACCTGATCTGGTCTATTAGGCTCTAGAGAATGTAAAGCTTATTCAGGAGTGATTGTTGATAACTTAGAGTCGTCAGAAGTCATAGTCAAATATACGACAATGAGACGTGGATCTCCATGTTGACGATTGGGTTTTCTTGAAGTTATAGCCTATAAAAGGTGTGATGAGATTCGACAGGAAAGGTAAACTTAGCCCAAGATACATTGGGCCGTACAAAATCAGTTGGAGGATAGGCCAAGTGGCCTATAAGTTAGAATTACCTTCAGAGCTAGAGTCTGTCCATCCAGTCTTCCACTTATATATGTTGCAGAAGTGTATCAGAGACCCTTCTCGAGTTGTTACAGTTAATGATGTTCAAATTATGGAAGACTTGTCTTATGAGGAAGTCCTAGTTTCTATGTTGGTTTGATAGGTCGAAAAGATGAGGACCAAAGTAGCTTCATTAAAAGTTTTATGGAGGAATAAGAATGTTTAAGAAATAATGTGGGAAGCCGAGGAAGAAGTGAGGTGCAAGTATCCTTATTTTTTTCAAGACGAAGGTCATTGAATATTATGATTCGAGTATAAGTTTCTGTAGCCATGTTATATGACTATATACTTACCTTTTATTATATGATAGGTGATAATTAAATTTGAGACACTATAGTGACACAAGAGTGTAACGACCCGATCAGTCGTTTTGAGCATTTGCATTCCATTTAGCTAGTTGAATCTTAAGTAGATTTATATGATGTATTATGACTTGTGTGTATCGTCGGTTATAATTAAATTTGAGAAACTATAGTGCCACAAGAGTGTAACGACCCGACTAGTCGTTTTGAGCATTTGCATTCCATTTAGCTAGTTGAATCTTAAGTAGATTTATATGATGTATTATGACTTGTTTGTATCGTCGGTTTTGGTTTTCAGGTGATTGGGAATTGATTTGGAAGAATTTTTCTCAACTAGGAAGCTTTATGTTGGAAGAGCTGGCCAAATTTGACTTTTGAGTATTTGACCTCAGATCAAAATATTGATAGTTCCGTTAGGTCCTGAAGGTAATATTAGACTTGGGCGTATGGCTGGATTTGCATTTGGATGTTTCTAGAAGGTTTTAGCACTAATAGGCAAAAGTTGGCATTTTGAAGGTTTGGAATGTTCATAAGTTTGGTCGGGTTCAGATGATGTCAGGTTCAGATTGTGGTTTTGGGAATTTGAATAGCTTTGTTATGTAATATGAGACTTGTGTGCAAAATTTGAGTACATTCTGAGTTTATTTGACAAGGTTCCTCACGAGTTTTGGATGTTGGAAGATTCAATGTTTATTAACTTCGATTTGAGGCGCAATTTATGGATTTGTTGTTGTTACGAGTGATTTAAGGCCTTTAGTAGGTCTATGTTATGTAATGGGACTTGTTGGTATGTTCGTACTGGGTTTTTGCAATCACAATTCATTAATTCGTCCAATGATTATATGTATTCTATTTTCGGAGGTTTCAGTCATTTTAATATATTTGGAGCTATGGAGCTCAGATTTAGGCGATTTTTTTAGGCATGTTTCATTCACATGGATTAGGGTAAGTGTTCTATACTCGATTTGGATTATATTTCATGAATCCACCTTTGTTTTTGGCATTTGATTGTGTAGGGTTCCGAGGTGTGGGCCCGAGTTTGACTTTTTGGTTCACTTTGGGCTTTTGATTAAGGATTCCACCTTTTATCGATTTGTTTGTTTTCTTTGTCATTATTTGATGTTCTTGAGGTGATTTTAGCTAGTTTTGAGTTGTTCGGATGTTGGTACACAAGGGATGGCATTTCTAGAATATTGTTTGGCTTGTTCGGTATTGGATCGGCTTGTTCGAGGTATGTAACAATTCTAAACTTTGTGCTGAGGGTATGAATCCCTGAATATACATGTTATATGTTGGTGTTAAGGTGACACACATTCTAGGTGACGGGCGTGTGGCCGTGCACCTTGTGAATTATGACTCGGTTGTTATGTGATACTGTGCAGTTATCTAATCTTGTTTCTATGCATGAAATTTCTATGGTTTAGAGTAATTCAGCCGTGAATCATGTTAGAAATCATGTTTAGGCTATATTTTTATTCTATTGGGACCTATTGTGGTCATCTCTGCTATTGAGTTATTTGCCTAAATTGCAATTACATACTCAATCATATTCATTTATTTGCAAATCATATCTCAGTCTCTGTTATTATTTGTTGTCAAATTACGTTATCATTGTTTGGGTTGATTGACATGAGATTAGTGAGTCCGAGTGACTGGAGAGATTGATGACTGAGTTAAGGGCTGAGAGCCATGTTATGAGCCTGAGTGAAAGGCCATATTGGCTTTATATATATTATTATTATATGGATCGAGCTACATGCTGCAACAAGCCTTATAAGATTTATTATTATGGGATCAGACTGCACGTCACAGCAGGCCATATTGGCTTTATATTAGTGCTTGGATACGATCTGCCCATCCGGTTTCTAACATACTAGCGGTGAGCGCAGGTACCAAGTGATTGAGTGTACCATGTGATTGAGTTTAAAATAGTGAGATTGAGTACTCTGAGAGTGTGAGTACATGAGCTTATCACTGTGATGCATTACATTTGACATGCATACTTGACATGCAAGCATAGAGATGCATTTCTTCATGCTACATGGTTTTCTGACATTCATGATTTTACATGCATATTGACATGTAGGCATAGAAATGTACTTTCCTTATGCTATATGAGAATGAAATATCTCATCTGTTGTTGAATGTTTTTGGGAAAAATCACTGTTTTCATATTTACTCATATTTTTGGTGATTTCGGTGAAAGATTTGGGTTTTACTTTTATACATGAAAAGCATGCCTATTTTCTGTAACTGTGAATCTGTTGAGCATCATATCTTTGAGTTATTGCTTGTATTGCTTTTATCTTATTATTAGAAGTTGTTCTTGGCTATTGGTGTTGGACTCTGATCGTTGTCCAAGCTCGTCACTACTTTTACCTAAGGTTAGGTTTGTTACTTATTGAGTATATGGGGTAAGTTGTACTCATACTTCACTTCTGCACCTTGCGTGTAGATTTTTGAGCTAATGTTGTTGTGTATGGAGGAAGCTGGCATTGAAGATGTACATGTGTTTCAATTATAGCTGCCTTTTGTTCTTGGTAGCTTTAGATTTATAAAACTTTGTTTATTGTACATTTCGAACATATGATGTATTTATTTCGTACTAGCTTTATAAACTCTAAATCTTAGAAGCTCATGACTTGTACTACCACTCCTTGGGATTTTTGTATAAAAGTTTAGTTCTTTCATTATTTCTCTCGGTAGATCTTATTTCACTTGGATTGTTGCTAATTGGCTTACCTAGCTGGTTGAGTTAGGTGCCATCATGACTAGTTGGATTTTGGGGTTGTGACAAGGTTGTATCAGAGCTGTAGGTTCATATGTTCTATGAGTCATGAGCAAGAGACTCTTAGGAATCAGTATGATGGAGTCCATACCTATCTTCGAGAGGCTACATGGAATTTAGGATAAACTTCCCATGTTTCTTTCCTTATCGTGCGACATTGATTCAGCTTGAAGCGTATCTCTTTGAATTCCTTCCACTAACTCATATGCATATATGAGCGCTCAGTATCAGACGTCTTGTGGATTCCATGGATGAGATGCGAGATGTGTTGCTATGTTTTGAAGTTGGGCTAGGGCAGGAGGACTTGAGGCCAAGTTTAGACTACAACTTACGCTTAGTAGTGGAGCATGTGGTTTTGGACTTATATGTCTGGTAGTGTTTGTGTGAGTGGAATTTATGGCTTGGTGAGTGGTTGTATGGCTATATGACGAGTATCATATGAATGCAGGATATGTTCAGATGTTTTGAATATGACGAGAAGAGTATGCTTGAGAAATGAAAAAATTACTATTGGATGATCGATCTTTGTGGATGTGTTATATAGTCTTGAGTTATAGGGGTTTTGAGAAATTCTTTCATGTTATTTCATTTTTGGAATGAAATAGATTTTCATGTCTTGTTGACAAATTTAGACTCAGGAAAATTAAGTGATTGCGTAGTAGTTATGGATGTGAAAGGGAATAAAGAGATTCAGTTTGAGGCTAAGCAAGTGGGTTATCACCTGTGGGGTAATCTACGGATGTGTGACCCTTATGATGTTATGTAGAGGGTTTCTTTCTACCAGTGGGTTATGTGTGTTGCAATTTGAGTTTTGATCGGTTAAGGAAGTTGACCTGATTATCACGAGGATGAATGCGAGCTTAGTAGATGATTCGAGGTAATTTAATGGGTTATATTGTGTGAGCTTATGAAGGATTTAGTTAAATCTCACTGTGATATTATGGAAGTAATAGAGTATGGGTATTGGGAGTTAGCGAATGTTTTGTTCTATAGCTTTGAGCCAAATGGGGGAGTCCGCTAATGATAATTTGAATGTATGGTTGTGTGTTTTATTGGTTTTGGTTTGAGGCATACTTGTGGATCGGTTATGACTTGCAGAGGCCGATTTTGAGGATTAACTTAAGCAAGGAAAGTTTTAGATTCATGGTATATTACACTTTATGAATATATGGAAATCATGGAAAGATTTGATTTGTTATTCGTGAAGAATGTAGTGCGCATGGAGTAGGAATTTACTCGGTTGCGTTAAGGCGGGGTTACTTCTTTGGGTGTTGTCGTGCTAATAGGGAACAGGTCATTCGGCCTATTTGGGCGGTGCAATTGAGATTTGAACAGAATGGATAACTCTCGAGAAGGTTCTAATGGATTCAAGATTTATATGTAGCAATTGAGGATTTTTTTTATTTGTACATGGCTAGAATCTAAGATTTACATTGGATGGTGGCGAGACTCGCAATATTTTTATATTATTATGGATTCTAAATTTTAGTATCAAGAAGGTGAAGGAAATGAATTTAGATTCACAAAAGGCCTCTTCAGAGTTGGTGTCTTGATTGTGGTACTTTTGGGGTGCTTAAGAGGGAATACAGTGGCTTATAGGCCTTAGGGCGGTGCGGTTTTGTTCTAAGATCTCTTTTGGTGAGATTTGGATAAGGATCATGGTGTTCTGTCAAGGAGAAGGTTCAACTAGAGGGTAATTCGGAAGGAACTCGGAGAAATGGGACAGTTTGATAGTAGGTTGGATCAACACGATAATGAATATGATAGGTTCTTTGGGCACTTATGGTGTGGTAAGCCTCTACAGGTGTTTTGTGGCAATACTATTGGGTTTGGCAACCTGTTTGCTTGGTTAAGTAAGAGAGATTCAATTCTGATGGCTTTGTTATATGCAAATGGGTTTGGAAGGGTTCTCGATAGTTTCTACCACAGTTTGAGATGGATATTTCCACCGACGTGAGGAGTATGTTGCGTATTGTGATTTTCTCCTGGATGGGATTGAATGTAAGATTTCTAGCTGATTGGGTATGTATCCTGCTGGTGACTCAGAGTTCTTTATGAAATTCTCATGCTTTTTATATGATGGCATTATAAATGCGGTGTGTTGTGTGGGATTGAGATTTGCATGTGCAAGGTCACATTTCAATTTTTAATAAGGTCATGAATTCTCAGACAACATGGATGGTTTCAGATGACTAGATGAATGATATTACTACTTGGTATTGCCTGAGGAGGGTGCGCATTTCAGAAGGCACACTGTGTTTTGTCTTATGGATGCTTCATTGGTATTGTTAATGTTCAGATTTTGCTATATGGAATGGAAGAATTATAGAATTATTTCTCATGGGGATGATAATGTGTGAGATATGTGTTACTCATTTGAGTGGTGGAGTTGGGATCGGCTATTGTGATTCCTATGTTCTATGGAGACTAGGAGTTTTCAGAAGCAGATTGTTTCGGGGTTGCACAAAGTTAAATAGATGGTACTATGTGATATGGTTAGGTCATTATGGAGTTTTGGAGTGCCAGTTATCCATTTAGGGATGACCAGAGTTGATTTTGGGGTCCCATTGGTAGGCCTAAAAAAGATGTGTATTCTACACCGGGTCGGATTTGTTGAACCAACACCATTATTGTTGAAAGGTGAGTCATTCTTTTAGAGTTTAGCTTGTTTGTGTTATGATATTTTCTATGTGTTACTCTTGTATGCTTCGAGGGGTTGCGATTTGTAAGTTATATGCACACCCGATGTAGTTATATTTGGGCTTCGTAGCGAAATTCTAGTGAAATGGTTATTGGGGTGTTGAATGGTTGATTGCGCCTTAGTCATGGTCTTTTTAGGATGTGGTATATTGTGTTATTTGCTTCTCTATAGTTATGGTCATGCACTTCATGTACTTGATGTCGAATTGCGAGTGGTAGTTGATTTTGAGCATTATGGCTTGAGATATTTCATATGGACCGGTGTTCATATTGGGTCATGTATTCTACGGTGTTACATTAGGATATGATCCTTTGTTCTTATTCATTTGTTATGTTTTACCTTGTGTGGTGAATTGATAGCATTGTGCTTTATCGTTTTATCTGTTGAGCTGGCGGGATAGTTTCTTCATATCTTTTCTCTTTCCATCATTGGGTACATTTGAGTTATTGTTCATTGGTGCATGGATTGCATGGTATGTGGCTCTAAGTAGGATTTGTGTGACAGGTCGGTCGAGTAGCTTGTACTGGAAGAGGTGGGGTTATTGGGTCTGAAATTAGTGCGATCGGATTTGATTAAGTTATGTTTGCAAGAATTGTGTCACTAGTCGGCTTAGATTTAGGCAATGGTTCTTATCGGGCAATAGAGATCCACGACTTGTTAATCTGATGGGTGGTTATGAGATTTTGTATGTTTCTTTAATCATTGGCAGTGTATGAAGGTTCAAAACAAGATTTTTGTTGATATGAGGTTTGTTATCGGTGTCAGATTGGTTATGGAGCAGCTATGGCAGTCGAAAGTTATTGCTATGAGTAATTGAGTTATGTGATATATCTTGTGATTATGTCTTGAGATATGACTATGAATTGATACAGCTTGTTTAGTGTTATACGGTGCATATATGCAAGAATAGGGTCATTTAAGGAATTTTGAATGTTGGAAATTGGGTTCTAGGGATTTTAGACTAAGGTTTAAGTAATGATCATCAGTTATGTTGTGTTGTAAGACTTATATGGATTTAGGGTGATGTGGAATCACTCCCGGGCATGTGCATTGTAAGGTTACAAAGTGAATTGATGGCCTTGGAACGATTGCTAGCACGTTCGAGGACGAATGTATGTTTAAGTAGGTGGGAATGTAATGACCAGACCGGTCATTTAAGCATTTGCATTACCTTCAACCATTTGAAGTCTTCAGTAGCTTCATATGATATATTATGACTTGTGTGAATCGTTGGTTTTGGTTTTCAGGTGATTCAGAATTAATTTGGGAGAATGATTCTCAACTAGGAAGCTTTAAGTTGGAAGAGTTGACCAAATTTGACTTTTGAGTACTTGACCACGGATCGGAGTTTTTATGGTTCCGTTAGGTCCAGATGGTGATTTTGGACTTGGACGTATGCCTGGATTTGCATTTGGATGTTTCTAGAAGGTTTCAACACTAATTGGCGGAAGTTGGCAATTTGAAGATTTGGAATTTCATAAGTTTGAACGAGAGTTGAAATTGATGATATCGAGTTCATATTGTGGTTCCAAGAATTAGAATAGCTTTATTATGTCGTTTGGAACTTGTTTGCAAAATTTAAGTCCATTGCGAGTTGATTTGATAAGGTTCGGCACGGGTTTTGGAAGTTGAAAGATTCAAAGCACATTAAGTATGATTCGAGCTGTGATTCGTGGATTTGATGTTGTTACGGGTGATTTGAGGGCTTCAGTAGGTCTGTATTATATTATGGGACTTTGTATATGGTAAAATTGGAGGGTCCAATTTTCCATCGTCATGATGCCTCGAAGGCTCGAAATCACGGTCGAGTTTCATTACTCGAGGGCCTTCGACACTCGGCATCGGGATAGTATGAAACCGACGTTATGAAAAGAAAATGGGGAGTTCCCAAGGCGTGACACTAGAGCCGACAAAATCTGTCAGGCTAGTATGAGCCTATATCATGGCATTAACTAGGTGTCTCATCTCCATATCTTTGTAATAAATTCACTTGTACTATGTTGGGATTTCCCCTCTTATATAAAGGGGGGATCCTTGTCATTTTGTAGACATCTGTTGCTCCATAATAAATATAAAAGCATTTTTCTCTGCTCTCTAACATATTCTCTTGCTTTTATTACTTCATTCATTGATCGTATTTATTGTGTTCTAAAAAAAGTGCATCATTTATTGCTTATTATTGGTCATAAAGAGCCGTCATTGATTTATTAATAACTATTAGTCTCCATCGACCACCTTCGATAGTTCCCAGTCGAGCCTCGGACTTGACCCCGAGTCCCTCGAATAGGCAAGATCGAGGCCCCGATTGGCAGCGATTCGGTTTGATTAACATCTCGTTTTTAGGCTCTTATTTCGTTTCTATGTCTTTCACACAGCACCAACAACCTAAAAACTAGCATAAAAATAGATCACTTATTTTTAGAACCACTAAACCAAATTTAATTATTATTACTATTTTCATGGTAAACAGTTTGGCGCCCACCGTGGGGCTAAAATAATAGTGATTATTTTCTTGCTGGTTTAACTACATAACGCAAGTTATCTTTCACACTTTTTCTTGCCCAAGATATTTTATTTCATGCCAAAATGTCTGACTCAGTGAACAACAATCTTGAGAACCACGGAGAAAATGGTGTAGATGTTCCAGGTGTTGGAGTATCACCATGAAACCCGGAGAAAACACCAGAACCAATTTCCATGATTGCGGTCTCACGCGATGCTCAACATGTCGATGTAAGCTCCCACACTAACAGGAGCGTGCACCAAGGAGATCAACAAGAAGCTCAGGAAACCCCGACTAGGGAAGAACGGGAGGTTAGCCTTCACATTATTTTTGAAATGTTGCAGGCACAACAGCTAGCGATTGCTCAGTTGCAAAGTCACCAGAAAACTCCCATCACGGTAGCGCTGGGGACGGCTCCCCTGGTCGAGAAGGTACCGGAGAGGTAAAGCAACAACAGGTCAGTAGCCGACCCCGCCATCGTAAAGATTCTCGAGGACCTTACAAAAAGGATCGAATCGGGTGAGAAGAAGATAGAATCCAACGACAAGAAGGTCTATACCTTCAACTCCAGGGTGGACCAGATTCCATGCGCACCCTCGATCCTAAAAGGTGTGGATTCGAAGAAGTTTATACAAAGGTCGTTCCTAGAGGAAGAGACTCCAAAACCTATTCGAAAAAAGTTCAGAATGCCAGACCTTCCAAAATACAATGGGACCTCAGACCCCAATGAGCACGTTACTGCTTACACTTGCGTAGTAAAGGGCAACGACCTAAAGGACGATGAGATCGAGTCCGTCTTACTAAAGAAGTTCGGGAAACACTCTCGAAGGGGGCCATGATGTAGTATCACAACCTAGCTCCTAACTCCACAGACTCATTTGCCATGTTGGTAGATTCTTTCAAAAGTCACATGCCGGTGCCATCAAAGTAGCGACAAGGAAGTCTGACGTCTTCAAGATCAAGTAGAGGGAGAACAAAATGCTGCGAGAGTTCATGTCTTGCTTTCAAATGGAACGAATGGAACTACCACCAGTCTCCAACGATTGGGAAGTACAGTCCTTCACTCAAGGTCTGAATGAGCGAAGCTCGGTGGCTTCGAAGAAATTGAAGCAGAACCTGGTCGAATATTCCTCCATGACCTGGTCAGACGTTTACAACCGATATCAATTAAAAAGAAGGGTCGACGACGACCAACTAGGAGTCTCCTCGTGCTTGGTATACCCAAGTAGGCTTTGGGTAAAGGAGCTAAAGAAAAACAAGGAAAGGTACCAGCCATACACCGAGGACAGGAGAAATGCCCCGAGGTGTAACATACCCCACAATGACTGAAGGATGGGCCGAGCTAAAACCCTTAGGGATTCGTCAACACAACCGGATTCGACAGGACATGGGGCCAGCAGAGGAATCTTTCTTGTCAGAGTACAACTTCAACGTAGATGTATCAGACATCGTGTTCGCCATCAGTAAAATCAGAGACGCCAGGTGGCACAGGCCTACACAATCAGATCCTTCACAAAGAAATCATAACTTAGTTTGTTAGTTTCACAACACACATGGCCATAGGATCGAGGATTGCCACCAGCTCCGGGAGGAAATAGCTGGACTACTCAATAAAGGTCACCTCCAAGAATTCCTCAGCGATCGAGCCAAAAACCACTCCCGGGAGAGAGAGGCGGCCAAGAAGAATGAAACAAATGAGCCGCATCACATTATCCACATGATCTTGGGAGGCATCTATGCCGCACAGGAGCCCATGATGAGAAGAACAAAAATATCCATCACTAGAGAAAAGCCAACTCGGGATTACATACCCAAGGATGCCCTCACTTTCAGCAACGAGGACATCGAGACCTTGTCTCAGCCTTACAACGATGCACTGGTAATCTCTTTTCTTGTAAATACATTTAAAATTAAACATGTACTCGTGGATCCAGGTAGCTCGGCCAACATTATCAGGTCGAGGGTGGTAGAGCAGCTTAGACTGCTTGACCAAATCGTGCCTGCCTCTCGAGTCCTCAACGGATTCAATATGGCAAGGGAAACAACAAAAGGGGAAATCACCTTTCCAGTCAACGTGGCCGACACGATCCAAAATGTCAAATTCCATGTCATCGAGGGAGACATGAGGTACAATGCCTTGCTCGGAAGGCCATGGATACACTGCAAGCGAGCAGTACCATCCACTCTACATCAAATGATGAAATTCCCCACAAAAGATGGGATTACGACCGTCTACAGGAAACAACGTGCAGCGAGAGAAATGTTCGCAGTGCATGATGTGGTCCCGACACCAGTACCTCCACCTTCGGAAGAGTAGAAGGATAAACAGGCATTAAAATAGCGATAACAAGCTACACTCTCAGTTTATTCCCGACTAAAAAAAGTAGGGGACCGTACAACGTCCTCATCACAAGTAACTAAAACATATCAGGGCTCGAAACATCGCCGACACATTCTACACTAAGGTATAACCGTTTTCTTTTCTCTTTCAATTATATTCTACACTGTCCTGAGTACAAGTATCTAATCGAAATGGCCGAAGCACTCTCCAACTCGAAGGCCTAAGGATTCAAAAGCATATGTTGTACTCTTTTCTTTCGATCGGGTTTTTATCCCAAAAAGGGTTTTACCGGCGAGGTTTTTAACGAGGCAACATCCATATGCTACCTAAGGAAAACTCAACAAGTTTTCAAGGCTTCTTTCGTAGTCAACCTCGAACACTGGGGGGAATCCCCCCGGAAGGTCACCGACTCGGAGAAGACAAGATGCTCTAAGTGGGCTCTCAGTAGGAAAATAATGTACCGGGCCAAACGGCCGAACGAACTGTATCTGCATAGAACATCCAAACCTGAAACAGCAAAAACATGTATACTTGTGCCGAGTAATCAAAGAATATTTCCCAAAAGCATTTTGCATCTCAATGATGCTTGATATTTTTGCAAAAAATAGCCCCCGAGCCAAAAAAAGTCCCGAACACTCGGGGACTGGTGTCAATGACTTAAAATAATGCGACCTACAGGTCGGAGCTCCTGATTCAAAAGCCCTCAATGAGGCAACATTAAGATCACAAAGTGGTTCCGGAGCCAAAAATATCCCGAACACTTGGGGACTGGTGTCGAAAACTCAAGGCTATACGACCCCCGGGTCGGAAACTCCAAAACTGCAAGCCATCAATGAGGCAATACCAAGTTCACAAGTAATGGCTCCCGATCCAAGAAACCCTTGATGACTCGAGGACTGCCGTCAATCACCATCTCCGTCGACTTATCAAAACCCGAGGCCATAAGACCACATGCGGGATCCTCGGTCTCGTAAGACCTACATAAGGCAACAACAATATATGTAAGATCTCAAGCAAGGCATGAACCATAATTGTACCAAGTATCCAAAACTGTAATATCTCAAAGGTCTTGCCACTCAAGACTTAAAGGCTCTGGCCAAACTCAAATGACTCCAGTCACAAGGCTGTACCAGCCAAACTAACGCGACTCGGGGACGTCCGTGCATTGCTACAAATCACAAGCCTTTAATTACTTCGAATATACTTCGGAAGGAACCGGTTAAACAGGCTACCCTCAATATAGGCAAAAGAGCTTCGACCACGTCAGCTCCTACACACTGGCTTCGCGATACTCAGACTCCGAGCCAAACCTCCCGAAGTTCTCGATCATCGCCATATAACGAGTCGCAATCAAGGTTTTTTATTAAGCCGTCGAAGAGTCAGGAAATCATTAATTGAAAAAGTCCTTAACGAGGGAAAATTAATGCCTATATTAGAGGTCGCATCGACCCAAGGCGTAAGATCCACTATCGCCAGCCCACAAACATAAAAGGTCGTACTGACCCAACGAATAAGAGCCTAAGGTCTAGCTTGAAATTAAAAAACTTGAGGGTCGAATGAGCTCTAGTCGAAACCCAATTCAGAAACCAAATCCAAAATAGTTAACTGATTATGCCTAAGTGCAAAAGCGTAAGAGCTCAAATGTCGGCTTACACTACAAGGTCGCATCAACCAAAAGCGTAAGAGCCAATGTCGCCAGCCTAAAATTCAACAACTTGAGGGTCAAATGAGCTCGAGTCGATGCCCGACTCAAGGACTGAGCCCAAAACAATTGACATAAATATGCTTAAGAGCAAAAGCGTAAGATCTATTATCGTCAACTTGTACGTAAAGGTTGCATCGACCAAGCGCGTAGGAGCCTACGGGCCAGCCCAATGAGCCTCAAGGCCATACCCTGAATCTAAGGATTCCCCTCAACTCAAAGACCAGTTCATCTGGCTAAAATCAAGGCAAAAAGAAATGCAGAAGAAACAAAACCGCAAGGTTTCCTTTTTACACATACATGCGGAAAAAATACAAGCTCCATTTACAAACTTTCTATGCTATATGCAGAATGGGAAAGCAAAATCTACACCCCCCTAGGGGCTATGGCTCGTCAGCCTCATCTTCGCTATCCTCGATGTCGGACAGAAGCAACCGAGCACCACGCTCAACTGCCCTCGCCTGTGCCAACTCTTTCGATAGGTCAAATTCCCTAGCACAGATCTCCTCGAGGGTTTTCCTTTGAGACTTACACAACATGTATTCTTTTCTCCTATCTTCACAGTCAAGGATCTTTCCCAGCTTAGCTTGAGCAACAGCAGTGTCCTTCAAATAGACCGCCACTTTCTAGTCAACCTTAGTTCGGCTCATTGCAGCTTTAGCCCGGGTATCCACAACCTCTCCCGTTATCTTCGAGAGCTCAGTCTCGAGCTTCATAATCATATCTATTCGAACAAAGATATTATCATGAGCTAAGAGATGTTGAACCTCAAAGGCAGAAGCCTTAGCCAGAGCACCCTTTTCCGTCGAAGCCTGAGCGCCCGCCTGAGCCTTTAACTCATCATACTTGAACTTGGCTCGGCCAACCTCGTCTAGAAGGTGCTCCAAGCCCTCCGCCTTTTTCTGCAACTGAAATAAATGAACCATTAGCCTCAGGAGCTAGAAGGAGGAACGCCCGCTCGCTTGGAAACAAAAACTACCTGCTCCTTCAAGTAGCTATCATAATTTGAGCTTCGACTTTCCTCATACCGTAAGTATGCCAACTCGACTTCCCTTTCATCGCAAAGGAGCCTCAGGGATTTCTCCTCATGTAGAGCTTTTTGCAGCCTGGCCTCACGGCGAAGCAACTCAGACTTAAGCTTGTTGAAGGACTTCAAAAGAACTCAGTAAAGAAGGGAAGGCGCAAAACTCAAAAGGCCTATGCCAAAAACTCACCATAGAGTAAAGTCGTTGTGCATCCTCGAAGGTCCAATGCACATATGCCAACCTAGCTCCCTCAGCTCCTAAAGAGTCGACCCCGGCCGAGGCACAGTTGCTCGGTGCGTATGATCCTAGGTTTTGAGTATCCCTCGAAGTGCCTCCAACGGAAGAAGAAGACGACAGCGGAGGATAAAGAGCCTCTCCAAAACTAGAAATCACGGGGGCTGCAAGCTCAGTCAATACTTCCACTCCGAAACCCTGATCCAGGTTCGCCTTACCTCGAGCGCTATCTCCTTACAAAGGTATCTCTTGCTTATTGTTATCATTCTTTATCCAATAAGCTAGCGATCTTCTCCCCCCCCCCCAAGGGGGCACGACCTTGCCTTATAACGCTTCCCGATGCCTACAATAACAGGGTTAGTACGTAGAAAGAGAAAATCTTTTTCCAATTAAAAGAAGGGAACAGATCGCACAGCACATACCGTGGTATTTTGCCTCCTACCTATCCTTAGATAAAGCTTGCCACTTTCGCTCGTTGTAAGTTGAGTGGGTCACCAACTTCCCATCCCAATCCAGCAGATCGGGAACCTCGCCTAGCATCCACGAAGTCGCTGCAGAGAAAGAAAAGAAGGGGCACTTACGGAACACCCCTTCGTCGTAAATGAAAAACCGTGAAAGCATAAGTGTACCACTTATGTGTATAATTCCATCCCTCCTGGAATGGCATAAACTCCACGGGGATGATATCTACAGTCCGTACTCGAATGAATCGCCTCATCCACTCCTGACCTCTATCTTATTCATTATCAACAATGAAAGGCGTGGTCGACCGGCATCGTAAGGTTAATAGGCCTCAATGGTGAAAAGGACGGTACAGCCTGATAAGATGACTGAGCATAAATTCAAGCCCTGCCTTCTCCGCATAAAACTGCATCAACAACACTATTTGCCAAAATAACGGGTGAATCTGCGCCAAGGTAACATGGTACTTTCGACAGAAGTCAAGCACAACTTTATGAAGAGGGCCCAGCATGAAAGGATGCATGTACACATTCAAAAACCCTTCAGCACGGCCCCTAATGTCCTCATCCATGGAAGGTATCTGTAACACTACCTTTTCCCCCCATCAGCAATCTTTTCTCACCGACTTAGGTGTCCATCTCCTATCGAAGAAGTAAACTTCAAGGTATGCTCCTGTTGGTCCTGAGCATCGGGGTACTTTTCTGGTGAAAAGTCCCCTCTCGAAGCAGAATGGCCATAGCCAACACGGCGAGAACTAGAGGCAGAACTCTCTCCTCCCTGCCGAACGGATCCTGATGTAGCAGTCATGACTATGGAAAATGGATAACTGGAGCAGGAATTTAGGCCAGAGCATCAATACTGAAATAATGAAAAGCCTAACGTAGGGAAAAAGAGTAACTTCTCAGAATGGTGGAATCTCCAAAAGGGCAGAAGCAGCCCTATATATGGAAAAAGCGGCAACAATCTGCTTGCCCCAGAGGCCGATTAAAATGCTTGCCGAAATCACTTTGGGAAGATATCCCAGTCGGATCGCCTCGGTCACCTTGCAGCCATATTGTCCATTTGACAAATACCATGTGATGTTTTGAGGTCGGAGACCCCCAAACCAAGCAAGTCACAAGATGGTACCCGATTTTGAGGACATCCATCAAAGAGAAGTTAGGCTTCGTGAAGCCATTGGCATCATTGCTAGTCCCGAGATGGTACCCGATCTTGAGGACCTCTATAAAAAAGATGTTAGGCTCCAGGAGTCCTTTAGCATAATCGCCAGTCCTGAGATGGTACCCGATCTAGAGAACCTCCACCAAAAAGAAGAAAGTCTCTAAGAAGCCATTAATATCACTACAAGTCCCGAGATGGTACCCAATCTCAAGGACCTCCATCGAAAAGAAGTTAGGCTCTAAGAATCCTTTGGCATCATCGCCAATCATGAGACGGTATCCAATCTCGGGGATCTCTCCAAAGGGCCATCGATGTCATTACAAGACTCGAGATGGTACCCGATTTCGAAGGGCTCCTCTTAAGGAATACATAAAGACTTAAAACTCTACTCATATGGGCTTGTCCTTGGGGTACCATCCAAACCCGGGCAGTCCCTCATCCGGGATCTATCTACAATGCCTTAAGGCTATCTACACTAAAGTTCAAGACAAGTTTCCATACTGCCCAAGTAAACCCCCACTCGGG
Organism: Nicotiana tabacum; assembly: GCF_000715075.1. Lineage (NCBI taxonomy): Eukaryota > Viridiplantae > Streptophyta > Magnoliopsida > Solanales > Solanaceae > Nicotiana > Nicotiana tabacum. The sequence goes on from NC_134080.1 coordinate 87,595,732, forward strand.
GATTGTTCTCGAAAGTCTAAAGGCAATCTCTATTCTCGAGCTTCTGAGTGAATCCCCCCTCGAAGGTTATCGCAGGGTCTAGAGGCTAAGTCTCGATTTGGGGGTTTGAAGCCCTACCCTCATTCAACTCGAAGTCAGGGTCCCGGCAACCAGAGTTTATCAGTCCAACCCGGGCTCGATATTTGAACCAACCAATGGGGTCATGCACTCAGATTCTACACAAGCATAAATAAAGGGAAACTAGTATACATCAGGGACAAATTAAAGAAACATTTTTCATTCATATACATTCAATTACAAAATCCCTGGAGGGGTCCTTACATATGATTACAAAAGCCCAAGAGTGGTCCTTGCACAGAAACAAATAAGCAAAAAGGTATATATGCAGGAAAAGCCAATAGCCTAATCCATCCCCTCAAGTATGCATCCTCGGCGACAGTATCTTCGATCGCCACCTCTTCGGGGGCATCATCTCGGTCTTCCCAAAGGGAATCTCCAAGGGAGAAGATGAAGAAGAGGAAAGGGAAAAGACGAAGAAGAGGAAAGTGAAGACGCAGAAACAAAGCCTGCCAAAAAGCAAAGGCTTTCACCAGGCTATGAAGATCAAGGCCCAGTAGAATACTTGGCGGGCGTCGGTCTCGTTGCAAAACTACTTTGAGTCCACTTCTTGGGACATTGTCTCGTGCATGATACCGGCCAGAGGTACCACTTCACCTCATAGAAAACAAAAGGGGTGAAGTGCCACACCATGCCGGGGTAGAAAGGTGAGCAGTGGTGTATAGTTCGAACACCCTCGTGAGCAGCGGTGTATAGTCCAAATACCTTCCCAATATGGAAGAGATCAGCCTCCCTATCTCCTCATATCGAGCCAACGGTGACAGCAGTAACAAGTTGGGGTAATTCTGCTCGATAGGGAGGGTCCTCGAGAAATAGTCATGGCATAACTGATGAGAATGCCACCAGACAACTTTGAGGCCACGGGCCTCAAGTATGGGAAATGATAATGGATGTGAATGGAGAGAAGAAATGGGAGAAGGGCTGATTGAAGAACACTTGAATAAGGAATTGGTTCCAGAAAGCCCCCATTTATAGAGAAAGGGCAGAGTAACCGGTAGGAAAAATCAATACTCTTTTTGAAAAACGCAACCGATGGAACCATCAATGTCTTTGAAAGATGTATCGACAGGTGCAAATAATGCATTTTATGAACTGAATCGGCGGCAATATTATCGCTTAGAAGGATGAGGATCGACTGTGCATTGAAAGACATTGAAAAGACAAGTCAACGAGATGCCTCGATTGCCACAAAAGCCTATGTCATGAGTATGATGTCATCAGCGCAACATTATTGCGGGAAATTCAGAAAGATGGTTCTCAAGATCGTTTCTCATCGTTCTACTCTAAGAAATGCGGGGACTATCTGTATACGATAAAATTGAAGGGTCCAATTTTCCATCATTATGATACCTCGAAGGTTCGAAATCACGGTCGAGTTTCATCCCTCAAGGGTCATCGACGCTCGACCTCGAGACAGTATGAAATCGATGGTTACAGGAAGAAAATGGGGAGTTCCCAAGCGTGAAGCTAGAGCCGGCAAAATCTGTCAGGCTAGTCTGAGCCCGTATCATGGAATTAACTAGGTGTCCCATATCCATATCTTTGTAATAAATGCACTTGTACTATATTGGGATTCCCCTTTTATATAAAAGGGATCCTTGTCATTTTGTAGACATCTGTTGCTCCATAATAAATATAAAAGAACATTTTTATCTGCTCTCTAATATAGTCTCTTTGTTTTATTACTTCATTTATTGCTCGTATTTATTATGTTCTAATAAAAGTTCATCATTTATTGCTTATTATTGTCCATAAAGAGCCGTCTTTGATTTATTTATAATTGTTTGTCTCCATCCTTTGATTTATTTATAATTGTTTGTCTCCATCGACCACCTTCGATAGCTCTTAGCCGAGTCTCAGACTCGATCCCAAGGCCCTCAAATAGGCAAGCTCGAGGCCCCGATTGGCAGCGATTCGGTTTGATGAACTTCTCGTTTTTAGGCTCTTATTTCATTTCTACGTCTTTCACATATCATCAACTGCCTAACAACTAGCATAAAAATAGATCACGTATTTTTAGAACCACTAAATCAAATTTAATTGTTATTACTATTTTCACGGTAAACAGACTTGTTGGTATGTTCGGACGGGGTTCCGAGGGGCTCAGGCGTGTTTCAAATTTATTTTGGACAATTTTTCAACATGTTTCCATTGTTGGTTGCTACTGGTGTTTGATGCCTCAATGGTTCTTCGCGATCGCGTAGAGGGATTCTGCAGCTGAGCCATTTTCTTATTCACGTGCATGTCTTCAGAAACGCATTCGCATAGGGTTGTGTTGGTTACTATTTGCTTTAGTATATAGGGCACTGCGATCGTGTAGAGCTGAGATGGGGAGCCGGAAGCTTCGCGAAGAGTTGGAATCTATGGGCATTGCGTTCTCATGAGGAGGCTCACGAACGCATAGAGTATTTCAGGGGTAGTGTATTTTTCTTCTTCGCGATCGCTATGGCATTTCCATGATCACAATTCATTAATTTGTCCAGTGATTGTAAGTACTCTATTTTCGGAGGTTTATGCCATTTTAACATATTTGGAGCTACGGAGCTTAGATTGAGGCAATTTTCACCACATGGATTGGGGTAAATATTTTACACTCGTTTTTATTATATTTCATGAATCCATCTTCGTTTCTAGCATTTGATTGGTGATTTTGAAACAAAAATTTGGGGGTTTTGTCTAATTTTTGATAAAGTGAATTTGAGAGTTTTCAACATCGATTTGGAGTCGAATTGGAGTGAAACTAGTATAGGTGGACTTCTAATTGAATGGGTTATCGGATTTTGTGAGTTGTGTAAGGTTCTGAGGTGCAGGTTCGAGTTTTAATTTTTGGTTGACTTTGGTCTTTTGATTAAAGATTCCACCTTTATCGATTGAGTTTATTTCCTTTGGCATTATTTGATGTTCTTAATATGCTTTTGGATAAATTCCAGCCGCTAGGAGGTCAGTATGCACGAGATGGCATTTCTAGAGAATTGTTTGTCTTGTTCAGTATTAGATTTGGCTTGTTCAAAGTAAGTAACACTTCTATACATTGTGTTGGGGGTATGAATCCATGAATATATGTGTTATGTGTTGGTGTTGAGATAACGTACATGCTAGGTGACGGGCGTGTGGTCATGCACCGTGTAAATTATGACTTGATTGATTATATGATACTGTGCAGTAACCTAATCTTATATTTCTCCACGAAATTTCTACGTGTTAGAGTAATTAAGCCGTGAATCATGTTAGAAATCATGTTTAGGCTATATGTGTTTACCATGAAAATGATAATAACAATTAAATTTGTAAAAGGGACTCTAAAAATGTGTCATCTATTTTTATTCCAGGTGTTAGAGCGGTGGATGCTTGGTATGTGAAGTTTAATCGACGAAATATAAGCTAAAACAAGGCAGTAATCAAACCGAGGGGCTTGCTACCCGGCCCTCAGACTGATCGATAAAAGGCCTCGAAGTCGATGCCTAGGCTCGAGCTCGAGCTATTGGGGATAACCGGGAAGGGAATAACAGTTAGGATACAATTAACAAGGCACTTTATGGCCAATATCAAGCAAAAAAAGAAAAACAGGTATGAAAGCAATAAATGGAAAGAGTCGCCTCGAGCTAGTAAGTTAGAGAGAAAAGAGAGAGAGAGTTGTTATTGTTCTTGTGTAGAACGGTTGGAGAAACGGAAGCCACTTACAAATTGGTGAGGATTACCTTTATATAGGAGGGAAATCCTGTTATAGTACAACGTATATTAATTGTAAAAGCCGTGTACCTCTGGGTAGGTTGACTCTATCAGAGCCGTGTACCTTGGGAATTCCCCGTTTTGCTCTAGCCTCGATCTTTGTCTTCTTTGAGTCGGGCCTCGACAAGCCCCGAGGAAGGGTACTCGGTCGCAACTCCATGTCCTCGGGGTCTCGAGACATTCTTCTGAAGTGACTTGATAGCAAGAAATTATATCCTATGATTTCACTGCATATAGATAGTCTCTGCGTTTCTCAGAACGAAGCGATGGGAAACGACTCTAACACCCAACTCCTCGAGCTTCTCGTGACAGCGCTATACCGATGACGCAAACTATGGCATGAGTTTTTGACATCCAATGGACTTGTGTTTTCGACATCATTCAATACACTGTCGATTCCAGTTCTCCAAGGTAAAAACACCGCTATCGATTCGGTTCTTCAAGAGTGCAGTAATTGCGTCCCCCCGTCATTCTTCCAAAGGCCTCGATGACCGTGTCGTTATCTCCTATAAATGGGGGCATTCTAGCATTATTTTCTATCCAAGTGCCTTCATCTGCCTATTCACCCTTTTCTTCTTATCATCTTTTCCTTTGGTGAGGACTTCCCGCGGGATTGAGCTGGGAACCTAGGGGAGATGGCGGTTGAAGGAGTTACCTCCGAGGATGCGAGCTCGAGGAGGCGACACTCGAGGATGTTGATACCGAAGATGGACCTTCGAGGATGGACTAGGTTCTTAGGTCTTCACTATAGGTGTATACCCCTTCGTTTCTTTGTTTCAGTGTAAGGACCCCTTGCGGACTTTTGTAATTGTATGTAAGGACCCCCCGAGAGTTGTTGTAAGGCAATATTTCTGAAATATGAAGACATTTTGCTTTACTTCTGCTTTTGATTTTTGCCATGTTCTTGTATACTCTTGTGCATTAGTGGAGATTTAGAATGTATGCCTCTGTTGGCGATTGACAATATTTTTTCTGACCTTTGGTCAATAGAAATGGCTCCTTTTTGAGCTCATCATTATTCCTGTGATCAAGCCTGAAGCGGTCCAGTAAACTTGGATCATCGGGGTCCTCAAGCCTCGTGGAGATAGAGCACCGAAGTGAAAGTCAACTTTGGGCACTCAAATCTTTTACTTTGAGCTTGACGTAGATAACATTTTAAGGTGTTGTAGGTAGGCTTCTGAGGAGGGGCTATTCGTACTTAGGCGACTTCTTGAGGTAGAGCCCTCATGGACGAAGCTCGAAGTGCCTATTTTTCTTATTGATGGAAAACTTCGATGTCGAGTACCACCTCGGGATCCGTACCGAGGCTGTTGGCCTCTTGGGGCTTATCCTGGGTAGGCAGAATGTTGTTGTTTCCCACATATACATGGGGTGGCTCTTGCTTCTTTGGAAGATCCCATTATTTTTGATATCTATCCTTCCTCTTTGGCATCGAGTCCTTCATTACCTTAAGGGCAAAAGTGTTGGTGTAGGTCCCTGTTTTAGTTTGCCAATTCCACCATAGTCATGACTTTTACTTCAGGGCTTGCCCGACAGGGAGAGGAGAGTTCCACTACCAGTGCTCAGGATCCACGGGATTTTACTCTGAAGTCTATGTCTTCGATAAGAGAGGAACATTTGGATATAGTGAGGAGAGACTTTGGATGGGGTGAGGGGTAGCATTGCAGGCGCTTTCCCCCGATGAGTGTATTACAGACCCGCTGATGGATTCCTGAACGTATACATATACCTTTTCGCACTAGGTCCCCTTGATAGGGTCATGCTTGATTTCTACCTGAAGTATCGGGTTACTTTGGTACAGATACATCCGTTATTTTGAAGAGTAGTGCTGATGATGAGATTCTTTGCGGAGAAGGCGGGGCTTGAATTCACGCTTAGTCACCTCGTCAGGCTGTACCGGCCCTTTCATCATCGAGGCCTGCTAACCTTGCAGTGTCATTCGTCTAAGCCCTTTGTTGTTGTTGATGAGGAAGATGGGGATCGAGAGTGGGTCAGTTGATTCATCTGGGTCTGGACGACTGACATTATCCCCGTGGAACTCATGCCATTTCCCGAGGAATGGAATTATGTGCATGAGTGGAGTGTCTCGTTCTTTCTAAGATTCGCTTGTAACGAAAACCAGTTTAGTAATTGTTTTTCCTCCTTTTCTGCAGCAACTTCGTAGGTGACGGGCAAAGTTCCCGATTTGCCCTGCTGGGTCCTGAGGTTGGCGACCCATTCGACTTGCGACGAGCGTAGGTGGCGAGCTGTGTCCCGGGGAAGCTGGGAAGCGAAACACCAAGGTATGTGCGTACACTGCTTTTACCTTGGTCTTCGTATACTTGAGATGACATTTTCCTCTATCTTTTGTACTGGTCTTTCTGTCATATGTATCGGAAGGTCCCCAGGGGTGAGGTTGTGCTCTTCCGGAGAGGGGGAGGAGTTGTCAGATTCTGAGACAAGGGACGGTGGTGATAAATGGGATGTCTGCTCACAATGCAATGGAGCTTTTAGCGGGGCCAAACGGGTCCATGTCTTCAAGGAGAAAACATCGCCCAAGCCTGCTATTCCTAAAGTCATTGATTCCGGAATAGTGGTTCCTCCAGGTGATCATGCTTCGAACGAGGTTGGTTCTTCCATGGCCGAGGGGGCTGGACCAATAGGAGTGTGCTCGACCTTTAGGAAGTCCGCCGGCTTCACTTCATGGTGAGTTCTGGCATAGTCATTCCGCATCTCATGTCTTCCCTTCCTTATCGAGTTTTTCTTCTGTATGACATTGGTAGGCTCAGGTCAGAGCTGCTCCATCATGGGTTTAAGCTTCAGAAATCTCTAGATGAGGGTAGGCCCCTCAGGCTCCTCTGCGAGGAGAAAGAGGTTGAGTTGATGCACTGGCGATGTGAGGCGTACTGGAGCTCAAATTACGGGAGATATTTGATGGAGCAGGTAACTTCTCGTAGAACGCATTTTGCTTTTTAACCTTTAAGGTTAATCTTTTTGCCTATCTCAGTTGCATAGAAAGGCAGAGGCTCTAAAGCACCTTAGGGGTGGAGCCGACCGAGTTAGGAATGACTGTGGCGAACCAAGAGCTCAGGTGCAGGCTCAAGCTTCAGAGGAGAAGGGTGCTTTGGCTAAAGTTCCCGCCTTCGAGGCCCAACTCCGATTGGCTCTTGACAATGCTCCAGTTCAAGCGGATATAATCGCGAAGCTTGAGTCTGAACTTTCAAAGGTCAGGGCTGAAATCGTCTATGCTCGGCCTGAAGCAGCATTGAGTCGGACTAGGGCTGATCAGGAGATGGAAATTCATTTGAAGGATGCTATTGATGCACAAGTTGGGTTGAAGAGGGCCCTCGATCGTGAAAAGTGGATTGAGGAATGTGTTCGCTCCAGATCTCAAAGAGAGGTACTTGAAGAGGTCGGCGCTAGGGGTTTTGTTCTCCCGGAAGAGCTGGCTTGAGCGAGGGCAGATGAGCGTGATGCTCAATCACTTCTTGCCAATGCTGCGGAGAGTGAAGATGAGGCTGGTAGGCCGTAGCCGTCTGAAGCGGAGCATAGACTTTGCCATATTGTATGTGACACTCGTATAACGCATTTGTAGATAGAGAACGCGCCTTTTTGCGTATGTAAATAAAAGAAAACCTAAAGCTTTACCTTTTATGTATCCCTTTCTGCTTTGCTTTTGACTAGGCGGGCTGGTTTCAGAATTGGCGAGAATCCTTAGATTCATAATAGGATTCTAGAGCTCATCAGGCGGCCCCGGAGGCTTTTTCACGCTTGGTTAATACGGCAATTAGCGTATGCTGACGTTAAAGCTCTTATGCTTTGTTCAACTATTTTGGGTTTAGTATCCGAGTCGGGTTTTCACTAGAGCCTATTCGACCCTCAGCTTTTGCGTCTGCATGGGCGGGTGACAATGGCTCTTACGCCTTGCCCTTGGGCATTTGCATTTTAACTATCTTGGGCTCAGTCTCCGAGTTGGGTTGGGACTCGAGCTTAATTGACCCTCCAGTTTTTTTTTTGTGTTGGCGGCTATGGCTCTTACTCCTTGGGTCGAATCGACCTTTTAGGTATATGGCTCTGAGGCTCGTGAAACTAGCGATGAAGGATCTTATGCTGTGCCCTTAGGCATGTATAGTTAACTATTTTAGATCCGATATCCGAATCGGGTTAGGACTCGAGCTCATTTTAATCCTCAAGTTTTCAAATTTTAAGCTGGCAATAGTGGCTCTTACGCTTTTGGTCGTTGCGACCTTTTTTGTGTGTGTCCCTGAGGCTCATTAGGCTGGCGACAATGGCTCTTATGCTTTTGCCCGTGGGCATATGTGGGCTTTGTTTTCCTGTCGTTAAAGACTTTTTGAAATGATTTTGCCTAACCCGTTATCGGTTTAGGAAGAAACTCGATTTCAAGTCTTTAGAGGCGATGTTCAAGCAACTCGGAAGGTTTAGCTCGTAAGCTGAGTAGCTCAAAGCCTTGTGATATGGAGCTGACATGGTCAAAGATCGTTTGCCTATTGAGGTTAGCATATTTTAACCGGTTCTTTTCGAAGTAGATTAGAAGTTATGGCCTGTGATTTTGTTAGCGACGGTCGGGCGTCCCCGAGTCGCGTTAATTTGGCTGGTGCAGCTGTATTGACCTTAGTCATTTGTGTTTGGCCGGAGCCATTTGTGATTCCCGAGTGTGGCATTTTAGGCATCTATATCGAGGGTATGCCCTTTCAGGAATCTTACAAATACGACATATAGCCTAAACTTCGGGATCGAGTTTTATGCTTGTAGTAAGGTCTTACAAAATTTTCATGCCTGTAGAGGCCTTATAGTTTTTTCACGCCCGTTGAGGTCTTATAGTTTTTTCATGCCTGTTGAGGTCTTATAACTTTTTCATGCCTGTTGAGGTCTTACAGCCTTTTCATGCCTGTTGAGGTCTTAAAGTTATTTTTTATCGTTATGTAAAATAGATCTGGCTAGACTGAGTTTTCCCGCTCGGGGTCTTACAGCCTCGAGGTTTTCATTGAATGTCGATTGACGACCGTCTCTGAGTCATTGAGTTTGCTTAGGCTTGAAAGCCATTACTCGTGAGCTCGGAATTGCCTCGTTGATGTCTTACGAGCACAGAGTTCTAACCCTGAGGTCATGTGGGTATCAAATTGTTGACGCTAAGTCTCCGAGTATTTCGGGACGTACCCAATTGAGGGATCCTTGCCGTGAGTATGCTGAATTTTATTTGGTGTACAAGATGCTTTTGGGGAAAGATATTCTTAGATTGCTTGGCATAAGCACATGTTGTTTCGTTGCCGTGTGCTCGGACAGCGCGGGCATGACTCTTTTGACCGTTTGGCCTGGTACATTTTTTCCTATTGGAACTTAGTTTGTCGTTCCCCGGCACTTCCGAGCGGACGACGTCTTCAAGGGGGGTGCCTTCCAGCATTTAGGGTTGATTGTAAAAGAAGCCATGTGAGCTTGTCGAATCCTTCTTAGGAGGCACGTCGCCCCGCTAAGAACCTTGCTGGCGAGACCCTCTTCGGGGCGAAAGCTCGGTCGAAGGGAAAAGTGGGATGGGTGCCATTAAGGACTTGGGATTTTCGGGTAGGGTTAACACTTCTGAATGCCCCGGTCGGGTGTCTACATACGGGTTAGTGAAAAATAAGAAAGGAGGGATGTGGTCTTACCTTATCGCGGGGTGCACAGGCAATGTTTCGAGGCCCGATATGTCCCTGCTATTTTTGAGCGGGGACTCTGTACCGCCCTCCGCTATATTTAATCGAGCTTGGCCGAAGACATGGTTTGATTACCCTTTGACCCTTTCAAGAGTGGAGATATTGGTGCCGGTGATACGTTATGTGACGTGAACATTCCCCTTGCTGCATGTTTCTCCTTGCCGACAGTTTTAATTCCATCCCTTGCGGGGGATTTCATACTTTGCCGAAGAGGGGACGACACTGCCTTCATGCAGTACGTCCGTAGACATCTGAATAAGGTGTTCATGCCTTGCGCCTCCTTCAATGATACAAAACTTGGCGTCATAGTCTACACCATCCGTGCTGACTAAGAGAATGGTCTTTCTTCTCATCATATCAATTGTCATGTGGTATCCACCAAATATTCAAAAGGCGGACGTGATTTTGTTCGGCGGTCCGAGCCGCCCTATCATCCTCGGCCTGACAATGTTGATCGATCCACCTGAATTAATGAGCATATGTTTTATTTGAAATGTATTGAATGAGGAAGAAGGTTACCAATGTGTCAGTGTGAGATTGAGACAAGGTCTCGGTGTCCTCTTCGCTGAATGTGAGGGCATCCTCGGGTATATATCCCCGGATCCGCTTTTCTCTGGTGATGGGCATTTTTACCCTCCTCTTTATAAGTTCCCGGAGAGTGTCGTTGCTCCTCTACTATCATGATAATATGTCGCGGCCCATTGGCTTCGTTCTTCTTGGCCGCCTTCCTTACTCGGAACTGAATTCAAGCCCGATCACTCGATAGTTCTCGGTTGTGATTTTTATTGAGTAGCTTGGTTGTTATCCTTCGGAGCTGGGGGCCATCTTCGGCCTCGTGGCCATGCGTATTATATAGTTCACATACCAAGCTGTGATTCCTCTGAGAGGGATTTGACTGAATAGGCCTGGGCTGTTTGGCGTCTCTTTTTTCGCTGACGGTGAACACGATGTCTGATACAACGATGTTGAAATTGTATCTTGATGGGCGAGGCGCCCTCGCTGGCCTTGTGTCCCCATCGAATCTGACTCTGTTAACGATTCCTCGGGGATATTGTCCTCGATCAATTCTCCGATCATTGTGAGGTAGTTTGCGTCTTGGGGCATTCCTCCTATCTGCGGCGTACGTCCAATATCTCTCTTTGTTTGGCATCGGTTTCTCTGCCAGGAGCCTGCTTGGGCATACTGAGCACGAGGGGGCTCCCAGCTGGTCATCTACGACCCTAATTTGCGACTGGTGCCGGATGTGTGTGTCCGACCAGGTCTTGGCTGGATACCCGATCAAGTTTTGTTTCAACTGCCTTGAAATCATTGGGCCTTGTTCGTTTAGGCTTTGAGTGAAGGACTACACCGCCCAGTCGTGTAAGACCGGGGGTAGTTCTATTCGTGCCATATGGGAGCGAGATGCGAATTCTCGCAGCATTTCATTCTACCTTTGTTTAATCTCGGATGCATCGGGCTTTCTCGTCGTTGCTTCGATGGCACCGGGGTGTGCCTTTATGAAGGAATATGCTAGTATGATAAGTGAGTTTATGGGGTTGGGAGCTAGGCTATGATGCCACATCATGGCCCCCTTCGAGAGCGTTTCTCCAAACTTCTTCAGTAAGGCGGACTCGATCTTATCGTCTTTTATGTCATTGCCTTTCACCGTGCACGTATAGGCAGTGATGTGTTCGTTGGGATCTGAGGTCCCGAAAAATTTTGCGAAACAATATAGGATTTCGGGGTGCCAGGTAGACTAATTATAATATGTTATGTGCTATAGATATGACGTAAGTGAATTCGATTTGGTAAACCAGTGTATGAGTCACATAATAAGTAAGTTGGGGTCCAAGGAGAGGCCTAAGTGTAAGCCAGATGAGAAAATTTCATAATAGACTAAATGTGCAAATGAGTACGCGCAAGACCTTACTTTGGACTAGTAAATATACATTGTATATAAGGAGTTGTGTTTTGCACACCCTATCAAATTAAAGCTCTTTGAGTCTAGTTTCCAACGCTTCTAACCGTTTGTCATTTGTACTCTCTTACAAGAAGTTATGACCAAATTACCAAACACTAGAAAATTTCGCACTACCGCGCCGCCCCATGCGGCGCACGGCACGCCGCACCTATAGGAATTCCAGAATGGTCCAAAATTTCAATTCCAAACATAGTTTGAACAGACACCCCGCGGTGATCCACACGCCCCGGCTGTATAAAAATGGGTTTTTAAGACCCGAACCCCATTTCATTTAACTCGATTGAGTTTCATTTTTGGGAAAATTTTGGTGTTCTAGAGAGAAGGGAGAGTGATTCTAGAGAGAGGAAAGGGGAAAACTAAAGATTTCACTACTCTTCCTTGAATCACACCTTGAAATCGCATCAAAGGGTTGTTAAGGCTTCAAAGAGGTAAGAATTTCTTTTTCCCAATTCTTCAATTTCACAATCTTACTAGAAATGGGTAATTTAATAAGATGATTCGTGGATGTGAGAGTATTAGTTATTCATGAATGTACAAATTAGATTTGTGGAAAGATTGTTGAACATAAACGAGTAAAGATTGGGTTGGGGAATGAAGGGAATCTTGTAAAAGAGATTTGAAATCAAGATGCACAACTAGTAATTGATAAAAATCTCAAATGAGCTAGAATTATGAATATCTTCCTAATTTGTGTTCAATTTTGTTATGTCTCAAAATAGATTAAAGTTGCTAGAATTTTTGGAATATCGTAGTAATTAAAGGAAAGCTCAAGAAAGGTATGTAGGCTAAACTTTCTCTCTCGAAAGTGAATTCCATATCGTTTCGTAAGTTTATGTGTGGTTTGTTTACCAAAATGGTATGGCCTTGAGTCACATTTTAAATGGAAGTTAGTATACTTATTGCGTAAGAAGAACTCGATCTGCTTAATGCTCCTAGTTGCTCTTATGTGTACTAAATGTCTTGATTGAATATGTCTTGTTGTTGATAGCCTATAAAGATGCTTGAAAAATGAAATATGTGAATTGGGAATGTGTTAAAGATTATGTAATAAGCCTCGACCCAACAGTTATGAACTAACTTCAAAGATAGAATTGCGTAAGAGATCTTGTGCTTAATTCACGCCCATAAGTGGCTATTTATTACCATTGCTTTGATTTATAAGTATATCAGGTGTGATTCAAGATCTTACATAACTATGTGTTTAAACTGTGCAACGTCATTTCTGGGAAGGAGTATTGCAAGATAAAATGGTGTATTGTTGTTAATGATTTCAATGTGAGTTTTTATTGCTTGTTGGTGTGCCCCATTCCTTAGAAAGAATCCTTTGTGTTTAAAGTTCTATTGCTAACAAACTTGAGGTGTATGGTTTCGGAAATACTCTATATGCCCATGATTCATGTTTCCTCTAATGTGTGCTTGACATCTTGACTTGCATGGCTTATTGTTGAAATTGATATCGATGTGAAACATGTGAAATATGAAATACGACCACCGTGCCAGGAATAAAGAATCTTGTGAATGGCCAAATGGGCCGCGGAAATACTGTTGTTGTTGGTGACTGGAAATACTAATTGGAATCTATAAAATGTGAAAGATATTGAGGTAAGCATAATTGTATTCATGCTATATTTGTATCCTTGTATTTATACTACAATTGTGTGCAATATCCAATCAAATCAAAAATGATCTCCCAACCAAAAAATTATATATATTATTTTATTTCGTAAACTAGAAGACTTACATATTGCAAATTGGAAGCTTGTATGTTGTTGACTCGACTTACTATTTCATATTTCTTTGTGTGTATGGTTATTCTATTCTGGAAAAGGACTTTTAACCTTACATACTAGTTCTATTGGGCGGCGCTAACGTCCCTTTTGCCGGGGGCGTTGTATCGTTTAATGATACAGGTGGTTCCACAGCAGGCGGCATCGGCCAGTGATAGAGGTATTCTCTTCCCAGTAGTCTTGGTGAGCTCCACTCCATCCCGAGGTCATTTCATGTATTTTTTGTTCATTTTCACATCACATTTTGAGGTATAGCCGGAGCCTTGTTGCCATCGTTTCCCTATTACTCTTCTATTGTATTTAGAGGCTCCGTAGACAGGTTGTGGGTGGTGTTTGGTATCGGGAATTAAATTAGAAATATTGGTATTTGGCAAATATGTCTTCCTTCACATCTATAAAAATTGTCATATTTTGGATACTATGGTTGAAATGGCTAATGAAACCAAAATGGAAGTTGTTAATGAATTATTTATAAAGTATGATTAATGGAGTCCATCTCCTCCTTATTCATGAACTAGTTTGGGTAGAATGAAATCTAATAGGCTTGCTCAGTCGGGTTTACTCGATTGAGTACCGGTCGCGTTCCTCGATTTTCGGGCGTGACACCATTGTACTTTGGGAGTTCTGTCATTTTGGACTTCTTTGGAATGGATTTCGGGGATGCTTCCTCGGGGAACGACCTTTGTATGAACTTTTTCAAATCCACGCCCTTGAGGACCGGGGCTGCACCCGGGATCTGGTCGATCCTAGAGTTATAAGTCTCGACCTTCCTCTCGTTGGCTCCTATCATTTTCTCACCCGATTTGATCCTTTTGATTAGATCCTCAAGAATTTTTACTATGGCATGGTCGGTTATCGATCCATTATTGCTCGATCTCCCGGGTTCCTGTTCGGCTGGGGGAGCTATTTCCGGTGCTACTGTACTGGGATTCTTTGGGTGGCTTTGCAACTGAGCGATAGCCAACTGTTGTACCTGCAACATTTACAAAATAAATGAAGACTAACTTCCTGTTCTTCTCGGGATGGGATTTTTTGGGTTTTCTTTTAGTCGCCATGCCGTATGCTCCTGTTGGCGTGTGAGGTTTTGTCGACCTGTTGTGCATCCTGCGAATCCGCATCCACTGAAATCGGTCCGGGCGCATTATCGAGATTCTACGGTGGCGCGCCGATGATTGGAACAGCCACACTGCTTTCCCCGTGGTTGTCATTCTCGACCCTGTTTACTGAGCCAGACATTTTGTCCTGAAATCAAAAGATCTTGGATAAGAAAAAGTGTGAAAGATAACTTGCGTTTGTGTAATGAAACAAGTAATGAAACCAGCAAGAAAATAATCACTATTATTTTTAGCCCCACGGTGGGTGCCAAACTGCTTACTGTGAAAATAGTAATAACAATTAAATTTGTAAAAGGGACTATAAAAATACGTGATCTATTTTTATGTCAGGTGTTAGAGCGGTGGATGCTAGGTATGTGAATTTCAATCGACAAAATACAATCTAAAATGGTGTAGTAATCAAACCGAGGGACTTGCTACCCGGGCCTCGGACTGATCGATGAAAGGCCTCGAGGTCGATGCCTGGCTCGAGCTCGAGCTATCGGGGATAACTGGGAAGGGAATAACAGTTAGGATATAATTAACATGGATCTTTATGGCCAATATCAAGAAATAAAAGAAGAACAAGTATGAAAGCAATAAATGAAAAGAGTCGCCTCGAGCGAGTAAGTTTGAGAGAAAATAGAGAGAGTTATTATTGATCTTGCGTAGAAGGGTTGTAGCAACGACAACCCCTTACAAAGTGGTGAGGATTCCCTGTATATAGGAGGGGAATCCTGTTATAGTACAATGTACATTAATTGTAATAGCATTGAAATGGGATGGCTAGACGCGACGCCTCGATACAGGCTCTGGGTAGGCTGGCTCTATCAGACTTAGCCGTGTGCCTTGGGAATTCTCCGTTTTGCTCTAGCCTCGATCTTTGTCTTCTTTGAGTCGGGCCTTGATGAGCCCCGAGGGAGGGAACTCAGTCGCAATTCCATGTCCTCGGGATCTCGAGACATTTTTCTGAAGTGAATTGATAGCAAGAAATTAGGCCCTCTGATTTCGCTGCATACAATATGCTTATTCTTTTGGGACCCACTGAGGTCATTTTTGGTGTTGAGTTATTTGCTTAAATTTCAATTACATACTTAGTCATATTCATTCCTTCGCATATCATATCTCAGTCATTGTTATCATTTGTTGTCACATCACATTATCATTATTTGGGTTGATTGGCATGAGACTTGTGAGCCCGAGAGACTGGAGAGATTGATGACTGAGTTGGGGCCTGAGAGCCGTGTTGTGAGTGATATTGTGGATTGGGTTACACGCCAATATATGTCCATATATATATATGAGTCGGGCTGCACACCGCAACTGGCCAATTGGCTTTATATAGCGCTTGGGCAGGATTCGCCCCTCCGGAGTCTGACATACCAGCAGTGAGAGCAGGCACCGAGAGTCGAGTGATTCAGTGCCAAGTGTCGATTGATTGAGTGTGATGAGTGGGAGTGTGAGACAATGAGATTGAGTACTATGAGAGAGTGAGTACATGCGTTCATCACTGTGATGCATTGCATTTGACATGCATACTTGACAAACATGCATAGAGGTGCATTTCCTCATGCTACACGGTTTTGTGACATTCATGATTTCACAAGCACATTGACATGTAGGCATAGAGATGTACTTTCCTCATGCTATATGAGAATGAAATATCTTGTCTGTTGTTGAAAGTTTTGGGAAAAATCACAACTTTCTGATTTACTCATATTTCAGTGGTAATTTCGGTGAAAGAATTGGGTTTTACTATTATACCTGAAAAGCACGCCTATTTTTCGTAACTATGAACGAGCATCACATCACATCTTTGAGTTATTGCTTGTATTACTTTTATCTTTTTATTATGAGTTGTTCTTGGCTATTGGTGTTGCACTCTGACCGTTGTCCAAGCTCGCCACTATAATCAAGCTAAGGATAGGTTTGTTACTTATTGAGTACAGGGGGTCGGTTGTACTCATACTACACTTTTGCACCTTACGTGCAGATCTTGGATCTAATGTTGCTGTGTATGGTGGGAATTGGCATTGAACATGTACCTGCATTTCGGTTATAGGTTCCTTTTGTTCTTGGTAGCTTTAGATATATAAAAATCTGTTTATGTACATTTTAAACCGATGATGTATTTATTTCATACTAGCTTTGTAAACTCTTAATCTTAGAAGTTCATGACTTATACTACAAGTTCTTGGGATTTTTGTATTAAAGTTTAGTTATTCATTATTATTTCGTTCTGTAGATCTCAATTGAGTTAGATTATTGCTAACTGGCATACCTAGCAGGTTGGATTAGGTCCCATTACGATTAGTTGGATTTTGGGGTCGTGACACAGAGCCAGTGTTACAAGAGCATGAGGTGAGTTGTGATCTATAACACTCGTACCTGATGTTTGATGGCTGTGTGAGGCCCAATGATACGATATGTTACGTTATGTGGCTCTGTGATGCATATATTGTGCTTTCCAGATGCTTGGTAGGTTGTGGGTAGTCCTATTTATAGAGGAGAATATGTCAAAATTTTCAGAAATCCTTTAGAGTTAGTTCCCTTCCATAAATGCCTCTACGTTCGAATACAAATGTTCCCAAGGGGAGGGGGATGTTATATCACACATTTTTCATAATTAAGCTACATCGTGAGCTAGTCACCGTAAGCTTAGAGATCTAGACTATTCCTAAGTTTATAAGTGATTATGACTATGTTTAGTAAGTGTCAGAAGGGTTAAAGATTAAATGAATCAAAGGTACATGCTGATGTTATAACCCATGCTTTTGGAGTAATACTAGGAGTACTTAACATGCTAATAAGGTTGTGTTATGAGGTATTTGAATCGTATAATATTATTATGTTAATTGTTAAAGTCAAGCATAGTTGTAAACAAAAGTCGGCAAAAGTTATTGCGAGTTATGCTCATAAGTTTACTAAAATTCGGGTCAGATGTCACTAAGTTTTTCTCGTAATATACTTGGAGTTACTTGGTTATCCACTCACTGAATTGAAGGTCTACGAGTATAGTTTCTAGTATATTAAATCATTTGTCCATATGACGTCAGGGAACGAAGATATGCACATTTTAGCAGGACTGTACAGGCAGCCCCATTGGGACGCACATAGGTGGCGGAGATTATTTTTGATGTTATAAAGCAGGGAAGCCCTTTTCCCACCATCTCTTTCATCCAAAAAGGAATCTTGAGCTCCCTAAATGCTCCCAAAGCATCTCCTTATCATTCAAGAAAATGCCACTAAGGTTGTGAGGTAATTCTTCCTTTAGAAAGATCATAATACGCATATAAGCTTGTTCTTTTCTTGTTGTAGTTGATTTATGGATTCATTCAAGTTGAAGCATGCTCATGTTAGGGGTTGTTCTTGTTTTTTAAGGTAAGAATATTATTCTTCAACATGTATTTGAGAATATCTAAGTATTGTTTATGTTGTTAAAGTAAGAACTGACGGAATCGAATATCAAAAGTCGTATATAGCTTGATGTATTTGCTGGGCTATTTCGGAGTTGCTTCTACATTGTCTTATGTCTAGAAATCATGAAGTAAGACTTGAGTGTGTTGCATTTGTTGTTGCTATGTATCTTAAAACAAAGAAGGGTTTAAAGTGTAGCTTTACTAGTTGTAACGAGCTTGTCGCTCGACGTATCGTTTGTGTTGGTTGAAGGGCTAAATATGTGGTTGTTGGTTGTTATAATTGGTGTTGTTATTGGGAACCTGAGGATTGTAAAAGAAATAGGGAAGATGCTTCCCGTTCTATTATAGAATAAGCTTATCGTTCGGTATATGATATTTGTATAATTCGTAGCTTGACAATAGCATCATTATTATTGATTGTAGATTGATGTGCTGCTCAAGTTAAGCATATTTAATTGTTGAGCAATTGACGAAAGGTATGTAAAGGCTATTTCTCTTATTTTGATAGCATGAATCCATAGTTAAGTAGGTTTTGAACATAGTATACCCAAGAAAAACAATTCGTAAAGGTCCCACATTATGTTAATTCATCTTGCTCATGATGTAGCTATCCCTTGTTGGGAATTCCTATTCAATTTAGTATTATTCCATGTATAGATGAGAAATTGAGAGTATACATGTGTCATCATTGTTATTGTTTCAGAAAGTGTATTGTATTAACAGACTTATATTCTTATATTAGATCTTAATACTCAGTGTTACTGGTTTCTGGCGATTTGTTGTATTATTTGGATATTTATCTACGCTTATTCGACTTCTAGACTCATTCATTTTAGTATCGTTATTTTTTTCCGTTATTGTTTTATGAAAGGCTTACGTAGCAAGCTTTGGGCCTATCACAATCAGTGGTGGTTTTGGGTCGTGGCAGATCTTCTTCGTTATAACAAGCAAGATATAGAACAACTATCAAAAGTTGGATTCACAACGCAAAATCAATATGAAGTGATTTTCCAATACAACACATGCTTACAAAAAGAATGTGTTAATTAACATGAATTTGGACATTATTCATGGTGTTGTGATGGAGTTCGTGATGAATGTAAGAAGAGAGTTTGATATAGGAGAGAAATAAGTATAGAAGTCGGCTTTTTTCTTTTATGTTTCTTTGCTTGGCAAGCGAGATTCTAAAGTCCATTTGTCAAGAAATGGAAAGTCTCATGTAAAACAAGAAGTAACAAAGAGAAACTAAAAATGAAGTAAATAATCTAAGATTGCATATCTTATCTTTAAACTTCAAAAGGAGAAGCCACTTATCTATATTCAACTAATGTTGGTGTAAATCCGATAGTTTATTTGATATAAGTCGTAAGTACGTAATAAATATGTTTGGGTAGACACTTCAAAGTCAATTCATGATAGGATTCTTTAAGGAGTCTGCAATTTGGTACTTCATAGAGTCAGTATGTAGGGCCTACATAGCCCCTCACGAACTCTTTGGTGGTTTAGTTAACTATAAGGCCTACATAGCCCCTGCGAACACTTTGGTGACTTTACTTAACAATAAGGTCTATATAGCCCTTGCAAACTCTTTGACGGCTTTAACTACGAACCAAATCTAGTATAATTCCAAAACATAGATTCCTTAAAGAACTTTGTCGTGAATGTTGCATACATATTTTTATTATGTTTTATGACATACATTTAAGAAGATGTCATATTTACATGAATATCGATCAATTGAAATTAGAAAAGTGGCTTCTTCGGATATGCAATCATAGATAATTTTCTAAGTTTATAACTTACTTTATTACCTATTCTTTTACATGAAACTTTTTTATGCTTGACAAATGGATATAGGATCACACTTTCCAAGAAAAGAAACAAAATAGATAACTTTTATTTCCATTCATCTTTCTTTCTCCTCTTAAAACTTTCTTCTTACATGCCGCCATCACTAGCTCCCACATTGGCTCATTGAAGCAAGGAGAGAACCAATGGAAACCTAAAGAGCTAAACTTGAAGAAGCTGATATTTCTTCGATCAAATATTATTAGGATGGCTAAACAAAACTTCTTTTGTTCTTGCTCTCATAAGCACACGTTAATTAGGAAGAAGAGAAATTTTACTTTACTAGGTGAAAGTGGAACCCGGAAGAGTCCACTTGTCCAATAACCGAATGTTTCACATTATTAGTAATATTATGGAAGACATACAATAAAATTCTTATTTCCAAGAAATTATACGTATAAATTCTAGTCCATGAAAGTTGCATTTGTTTAGTGTAAATATCCATTGAGGTTCTTTTCACCTAAATTATGCAAATTGATCAAGAGTTTTCTTTAATTAAAATAAAGGGTCATTTCTTGGTGTGTGCATGCCATCCTTGCGCCATACTAATCTTATCGGATGTTCCCGAAGGAACAATTGATCAAGAGTTAATTAGAAAATTACACATATATACTAGCATGTAGTTGTTGGTTTTTTCTTCATTGGACTTACTTTTAATTATAAAAATGATAACAGAACAAAAATATAAAGACAAAAATTAATAGAAAACTAAGAAATGAATGATAACAAAGCAATTTAGTAACGTAAACTAATAACAAAATTATAAGCATAAAGATAACAAGAAGGGATCAATTAATGAGAACCACAAATAGTCATGTACGGACAAAACTGGTAGGACAAGGAAGAAATAAAAGCAACAAGATCCGTTCAACCAATAATTTTTTCCAATGTGAATTGCACAACAAGAATCACAAACGAGGTACTGCCTCGTATTCACATTTCACAATTTCAATTACTATCTTTCCTTTATACTGCCGTGCGAGCCTCACATTTAGATAGTTTTGAAAATATTTTTTCCAAAATAGCTACATGTACTTTAGCGCACATTATGTCGCTGCATGGCTTCAAGTGATTCCCTTACTAGCAACACACACATAAATCTCACCTTATGCTCCCGCATCCACATTAACCACTATCCTTATACCGCATATAATGATCCAACCGGTCGTTTTGTGTAATTGCGCTCGTTTCTCCTTTTGATGTTTCACACATGTGTGTTTACGATTTTATGATTTACGGGGTTTAGTTTTGTACCGGGATGATTTCAGGTTGATTTAGACCTTTTGATCCTTGGCTTAGAAGCCTAAGTTGTTTATATTGACCAATTGTTGACTTTTGTGAAAACGACCCTGAAACGGTATTTTGATGGCTCCGATAGTTTCAAATCATTATTTTGAACTTGAGTGTATGCCCGAAATTGAGTTCGGAAGTCCGTAGGTTGATTTGTGTTGTTTTGCAAAAATTTGGCAATTTAAAGTTGAAAAGTTTGACCGTAGGTTGACTTTTAGCTATCTGGTTTGAAATTTGATTTTGGAACTTGGAATAGGTCCATTATGCTATTTAAAACTTGTCTGCAAAATTTGGTATCATTTGGAGTTGAATTGATAGGATTCCAATGCTTAGTTGCAATTCTGGAAGTTCTAGAAATTTACTTAAAAATTCATGCATTTTGGTGTCCGATTCGTAGTTCCAAAATACATGTATGGACTCGTGGGATTATGGGTAGTTAAAATATTACTTTGGACCCGACTTTTAATCGTGCCGGCTTGGGTTTGACTTTTGTTGACTTTTTAGAATTTTGTAAAGATCAAATCATTATTTATTGAATTGTTTTCCCTTGCATTGGTTGATGATATTAAGTTAATTTTTGTTAGATTTGAGCCTGTGGAGGCATATTTTAGGGAAAAAGCTATTTTTGAGGGTTAAGTTGGCCTAGTTGAGGTAAGTATCTTGCCAAACTTTGTGTGGGGGAACTACCCTTAGAAATTGGTTTGGTTGTGTTAATTGTGTTTTGTGAAATCTGTGTACGCAAGGTGACGAATGGGTACACGGGCTATATTTAGTATTTGAATGGTTTAGACTATTTAGACTATTGTCATTCTTTAGTTTGAATTGCCTTAACATGTTATATCTTTCATTGTTAATCCACCCTTTCATGTGCTAATCTACCCTTACATGCTTCATTTGATATTGTGAACACATTGTTTCGCCTCTTACTCTCTAATGTGCTCTTTCATGCTTTAGTTGAAGTTATTGTGTTCCTTGTGTTTTGTTACATCTTTAAAGTGTTGAACTACTTGTAATTGAAGTTATTTCATGAAATATCTTATTGTTGAGTTATTTATGTTGAAGTTGAGAAAGTCGTTATCCCTTTGAAGCAAAGTTGTTAATTGTTGAGATATCTTTCTTGTTGAATTATTCACTTTTGTTTTGTCATTGTCGAGATATCCTTCTTTTTGGGCTATTCACTCTTATTTTGTTATTGTTGAGATTATTGAGCAATCTGATTTTGCCTTGAGCTATTTGTTGTGGAAACATTGATATTGTTGATTTTTTTGGTAAGTTGTGGCATATGGGTACTCGTGGTGCGAGTTGTGATTTTGTTATGATATTGATACGCATGCGGTGGTATAAGTCTTGCGGTTGACACGCTTGCGGTCAAATAAAGTGGGCTTGGTACGCGTGTTGCTAGTAGTGGAACTACTTGAAGCCAGGCAGTGTGATAAGGTGGGCTAAAACGGGGGTAGCTATTTCGGAAAAATGATTCTTAAAAACTAAATGTAAGGCTCCCGCGGTGATATAAGTAAAGATTGTTATTGAAATTTTAAAAAGTGAATGCGAGGCGGTACCTCAGTTGTGATTCATGTTATATTCGAGGTGGTACCTCGGTTGTGATTTTTATTGTATATGATGCGGTACTTTGGTTGTGGTTCTTGTTGTATACGAGGCGGTACCTAATTTATGATTCTTGCTATTTATCTCATGTTGTAAAGAGTTATTGATGGAACACTTCTTGTTGCTTTTATTCTTTCCTTGTCTTATCAGTTTTGTCTATATTTGACTATTGTGGTTATCATTAATTGCTTCCTCTATATTATCTCCATACTTACAATTCTATGTTTAGTCAATTTTATTGACTTGTTCCGTATCATTTATCTCTCTTCTTTCTATTACTTCTTGTTATTACGTTTTCATTCTAATTATTATGTTCTAGTAAGTGTCTTGACCTGGCCTCGTTACTACTCTACCGAGGTTAGGCTTGATACTTACTGGGAACCATTATGGTGTACTCATACTACGCGTTTGCACATCTTTTTGTTCAGGTACATCTACCTGTTTTGGACATTAGTTCTCGATTGTAGCAGTCATTCGGAGACTTCAAGGTATACCTGATCGGCATCCGCAGGCCTCATAGTCACCTTCCCTTATCTTTTTATTCTGTTATATTTCTCATTCAAATAGTGTTGTACTAGCCATTCTAGATAAATCTGTAGAGCTTATAACTCATTTTCACTCGTTCTGAGAGAGGTGTTGTTGAGATTCTATTATGGAAGACTATATGAGTTTTATCAGTTTTACTTTATGATTCCTGTTTGATTATTCTTGTTGAGTTATTATTAAATGTTAGGTTTACCTAGTCTTAGATACTAGGTGCCATCACGACATCTTAAGATGGAAAAAATGAGGTCGTGACACTGCTGCATGCGCATCAATATCATAACACATTAACAACTCGCACCACAAGTGCCCATATGCCACAACTTGCCAAATATAAATAATATTAGTGTTTCCACTATAAATAGCCCATGGCTCAACCACAATTTGCACAAGAATCTCAACAATAACAAAATGAATGTGAATTTCTCAACATGAAAGACATCTCAACAATTAATAAATTCACCTCAATGTGATAACGACTTTCACAACTTCAATACCAATAACTCAACAAGAAGATATTTCATGAATAACACCTTCAAGTAAAAGTGAGTCAAAATTAAAACTATTACAAGGCAATAAGGAAGACAATAACTTCAACTAAGACATATAAGAGCAAAATAACAAGTAAGAGGTACAACAAGTGTTAACAATGTCAAATACAGCATGTAAGGGTAGTTTAACACATGTAATGGTTGATTAACAATAAGGAATATAATATGTTATGACAATTCAATTAAAGATATGGAATGAATCCAAATAACCTAAACTGGTAAATTATCACATATAGCCCGTGTACCCACTCGTCACCTTGCGTACATGACTTTCACATAATACAAATGGCACAATCAATCCAAATCCTAAGGGGTAGTTCCCCCCACACAAAATTAGGCAAGATGCTTACCTAAACTAGACCAACTCAAACCTCAGAAATAGCATTTCCCCTAAAATTCATCTCCACACGGCTCAAATCTACCCAAAAGTAACTTGATATAATCAACCAATGCGAGGGAAAATAATTACAATAGATAAAGCTTTGATCTTTAAAAAATTTAACCTCGGGTCCAAGGGTAGATTCCAATTACCTATAACCCTACGATTCCATACATGTGTTTTGTTTTCAAATCAGAGTCCAAATCGACTCTAAAAACTCAATTCTTCATTTGTTTTTCAAAAACTTGACAAAATCTCTAAAATTCACTTTGATTCACATAAATTTGATGTTAAATATTAGATATATTCATGAAATATAGTAAAAACTATTAGAATTACTTACCCAATGTTTGTATATGAAAATCATCTCTCCAAATCGCCTTCTACCGAGCCTAGATATCTAAAATATGATAACATAATATGAAATCCAGACTTTCTAACATTTTGTTCAATTGCAGAAATCAAATTTACGACACTAGCTTCGCAATGGTGAACCCTTGCAATTGCGGCTATTGATACACTGAGAAAATGTCGCAATTGCGACTCTGACTTCGCAAATGCAAAGTCTATTCTCCTCGCATATGCGAGAAAAACTTCTCAAATGCGACTTGTCCTACCCAGGCCCGTATTTCGCAAATGTGAAATAGGCATCGCATTTGCGATACCTGTCCCTCCCCTGCAATGTTGGAAATTGCAAAGCTGGTGCTTGCAATTACGACATCAGAGCACCAGCACACCAGATTTTCTATTTTCACTCCAAATCATTCTGAAACACGTCCGAAAAACAAAAATCAACATACGAACCTACGAATTTGATTTCAGGCATACACCCAAGTCCAATATTACGAGAAGAAACTATTGGAGCCATCAAAATACTGTTCCGAAGTCATTTTCACAAAAATCAATGTTTGGTCAATATTTCTTACTTAAGATCTATGTCAATACCCAAAGGGTCTAAATCAACCCGAAATCATTGAAGAACAAAACCAACTGACCCTATAAGTCATAAAACTATAAACACACATGTGTGAAGCATCAAAAGGGGAAACATAGTGCAAATACGCAAAACGATAGGTCGGGTCTTTACAATAAGTCACTAGAAAATATAACTAGGACAATGCTCATTTCTAGTGTTCTTCCAAAAGTGTTCTAGGTAGAATCCATAAACATTTCATGTTACTTTTTGAATATATGCATGGTGAGAAACTCTGTCATGATCAAAAATTCCATTTCTTAGTGGTGATGGCACCAAACCCCTACATGCTAGATAAGCCAAACAATAAATAACACAACCCAAACAAAAGATCATCAATAAACCATAAATGAGATGGTGGAAATCCAAACAACTATCCCAAGGGCTGGTAGTACAGTTCATGAGCGATTAAGAATAAGAATATGAATATGAATATAACTATGATAGGAAGAAATATTACATCATCTATTTAAAATTTACATAAACAGAAATATAAGTCATAAACCATTATAAACAAATTGTAGCTTGTATCTAGAACACTAGTACATCTCCAATGCTGGACTTCATCTTCAAGATCCACTGTAGCTCATCTTCAATATCTACATGCATGGTGTAGACATGTAGTATGAGTACAATCGATCTAATGTACTAACTAATATCAAGATTAACATCAGTAAAGTAGTGACGAGGTTTTGAGTCAAAATATACTTACTTCATCAAACCTGAACAATTCATGAATATACATGTATACAGCAACAATACAAAAATTCTAACAATGAAGTACAAGTAAGCCATAATTGCACTGAGAGAAGATATGCGCGAGCATCGTAAACAAACTAACATTTCACTATATAGAGAAGATATATATTTGATATCAAATAAACCGTCAACAACTGCATATAGAGAAGATATGCATGAATAAACAAGTCAAGTTACACAGATTGACATATAAAAAATATGTACCATGAATCATTTCATTAATTAAAGAAATATATAGAGAATATATGCATTTGATATCAAATAACCCATTAACAATTGCATATAGGGAAGAGATACATAAATAAACAAGTTAAGTTATACATATTGACATATCGATAAGATATGTATCATGAATCCTTTTATAAATTAAAATAATATATGGAGGCGATATGCATAAAAGGAATATATAGATTCCGGAGCTAGCATATAGAGAAGATATGCGGTAAAAATTATGTATACGTCGAAGAAGCTTACATATAAAGAAGATATGCAACAAAGTAAACCCCGGGCTCACATGGTCAAAACCCGAGTCTAGAGGTAGATCCCATTTTTTCTTAACCCCACAAATCCAAATATATGCTTAGTTTTCAAATCCAAGTTCAAATCATAGCTCAAAACCTTAATTTTTCACTCTCTTAGGTTGTAGGAAAAACCCCCAAATTTCATCCTAAGATTTCATGTTGTAGGTGTTAATAATCCATGCAGATTCTTAAAATAATACCATAAGGGGTCGTTTGGTATAGGGTATAAGAAGGTATAGTGCTGGTATAAAAATTTAATACCACCTTAATACTTTGTTTGGTTAGCAAACCTGGTATAAGTTATCCCGGGATTAAAATTAGTACCGAGATAACTTATACCTTTATGCAACAATCATTTTTAATACAACATACCAAAAAGTTGATAAAAACAATACCAGGATAATTAATACTGGCATAACTAATATCAGTATAACTTATCCCAGCATAACTTATCCCGGCATAAGCCATATTCAAACCAAACGGCCCCTAAATGAGTAGAAATTACATACCACTTAGTATTGTATGAAAATATCCATGCAAAATCTCCCTCTCAAAGTCTAGGGTTCAAACTATGAGAGAATGGGCTAAAATTCCAAAAAATTCTAACTTAAAATTGTTTGCCTAAGGGTATACTTTGCGAACGTGGTCCATGCCTTGTGTTTGCAAAGCACAAAATTCATCTGCTAGAATTTCCCCCTTTGCAATTGCGAAAGACCCCTCGCGATTGCGGTGCACTGCCTGACAAACCAATGCGAACATGACATGACACCCGTTAATGCGATGCCTTAGCTGGATAGCTTTTTTCACGGACGCGACCATGTCTTCGTGAACACGAAGGCTTCCTCCCAACTCCCAGCACCTTATTTGCGAATGCAACTGCCCCATCGCGAATGCGAAGAGCTAAATTCCTCCAGCTCCAAATCTTTCATTGCGAACGTGAGACTCCTCTCATGATTGCGATGAACACCAGACACCAGCACATTATCCAACTCCAAATATGGTTCAAGTGGTCTGAAACTCACTCGAGTCGTTCGGTACCCGGTCTAATCTACCAGCAAGTTCATAATAACTACCTGAAACTTTCCAAATCTTTCAAACACATACAATATTATCACATTTACAAATCAAGGATCAAATCACGAGTTGCACTTCTCTCAAGTTCTAGAACTTCTAAACCAATGTCTAATTCATGCATAAACAATTCAGATCACAACTAATCTTTGTATACTAGTTCCATAAAACAAAATAAACCTATTTTAATTTTCAAAACAACAATAGGAGTCTGATATTATCAGAGTTAACGATCGGTCAAACTTAAAAACTCTTCAATTCTTCAAATTTTCAACTTTCAACAAATAAAGCCAAAACATTGTAGGAATCCTCGAATCCAAATATGAATAGACACTCAAATCCAAAATTACCATACGAACATATTGAAACTATCAAATCCTAATTCCAAGGCCGTTTTACTCTAAGGTTAAACCTTAGTCAACTTTTCCAACTTAAAGCTCCCAAATTGAGAATCACGTTTCCATATCAAATACGAACATATTGAAAATCAAAACCAACCATATAAGCAAGTGCTAATGCATCATATGAAGCTACTCAAAGTCTCAAACCAACGAACATAAATGCTAAAGCTCCAAATTAGCGGTTGGGGCGTTACAATTTTCCGTACTTAAATATACATTCATCCTAGAACGTGCCAAGAGTCGTGCCAAAGCCGTCAAATAACTATATAATCTTATCATACACATGCCCATGAGTTATCCCATGCCACTTCAATCCATACAAGTCCATTAACACAATCCCGACTGAAGATTCTTCCTTCGACCTTAATCCTTAACCCTTAGCATGGAATATCGATATTCGAAACTCCCTCTAGGATCCAGTTCTTGAATATATATACACTATATCAATCCCCACAATTTGCATGAAATTATAAATGTACTCCCATATGTAACCACATGATGTACCCCACAAACTATATGCCCATAGCCAAATCTTCTACCCATATTAACTACTCGTTATCAAATCTAGTACCATTAATATACTTCATATCAACTAAAAGCTCATTTTAACCATTTGAAGCACAGCAAATTAAGAAATAAATATGTAGAAACTCACACTCACCAATCACATCAACAAGTCATAGAGATCTCTCATCTGACAAGAACCATTGCCAATTCTAAGACGACTAATGACATTCTTCTTCCATACGTAACTTATCCAAATCTGATTTTTACCAATCCTAGGTCCAATGAACTTGTATTACCCCAGTACAAGATGCTCGATTGACATGTCACACCAAATTCCACCTAGAACCTCATGCAATGCAATCCGTGCGCTCAAAAAGCAATAACTCGAATATGACCAACAATGATAAGAGAAACAAATAAGAGAACTATCCAACAAGTTCAAAAAATATAAAAACAAAGAATCACGCAATGAACCCATCCCATAAGGGTGGAACAAAACACACATAATACGAACAGGGAATTGTATCTAATAATAACTCCGATACAGCGCAGAACCCAATCCAAACATATAAATCCACATGGAGATACCCATAATCCATAATTATCATACTTACTAAACACATATGTACTGATAACAAGCACGTGAAGTGCATAAACATAATCATGGGGAGGCAACTAGCATAAAGCACCTGTCACGACCCAAACCGATGGGCCACGACGGGCAGCTGGTACCTTACTCAACCGAGTACCAACGTAACGTATCTTTCTTATTACATCATCATATACATATGACATACGGGCCTAATAGGCCAACATGATCATTTATAAACTCAAAACATAGGCCGACAAGGCCGTACAATCTTTTATGTACACGACATATGTCTATAAGCCTCTAAGAATACATAAATATCATAAAGGACGTGACAGAGTCCCGCCATACCAAACAATATACGTCTAAATCATACTAACCAAACGAGCAATTTCGAAGCAAATAGAGCACATCAACATCTTCTATTAAGCTGATAGCCTACTTAAAGGGCTCTCAACCTGTCTATCAGGACCTGCGGGCATGAAACGTAACGTCCCCAGGCAAAAGGGATGTTAGTACAAATAATGTACCGAGTATGTAAGACACATAAATAAATACATAAGAGACATGGAAGACATATAGAGTACATGACTCAACCTGTAAGTCTAAATAACTTTGTAAATCATAAATTACTTTTAATGTCATGCATATTCATATGAGTGTCAAGCCATGCGTAAGTACATGTTTCATAATATCATCAACCTCTAAGGGCATCCCATCATATCATATCAGCCATTGTGGGCAAAATTATCATCGTATACCAGCTGATCAAGTAGTAGCGCGTATATAACGCCATAACCTTTCCCATATATATATATATACACGTATATAACGCCGTTTGAATCATATTTTAGCCACAGTGGGCAACATCATTATTATATACCAGCTGATCAGGTGGTGGTGAGTATATAACGCCATAACTCATCATCATATACCAGCTGATCAGGTGGTGGTGCATATATAACGCCTTAACCTTTTACATATCCCATATACATATATATACATACATATATATACATACATATATATACGTATATAACGCAATCTAGTCATAGGTTAATGCACATGAATGCAATGCATGAAAAGTACGTTAATAAAATCTTTCGGAGCTTCATAAGACCATTTTGCCTTTGAGTAATATCATAAAGTAAACTCTTTTCAACTTTCATATTTTTCTGAGACCCATGAACAAATGATAAAATATTATGACACACAAAAATTCAAGTACATAGATATCTCTTATATTTCTATGAATAGAGTCACTCATGGATGCATTTGCACATTTCGTTCGTATCGTATGGATCATGCCAAAAAAAAGAAGGGATAGCCTTAACATACCTGAACTGATTTTTCTTGACAATTCCTCCACACACGCATTTTTAGAAAACACGTAATGGCGGATCAAAGCAGGGGAAAATCCATATGCTATTCTTGAGAAGGATTGCACCATACTTCCTTAGAATCGCAAAATCTCACGTTACTGCTCCAACCATTGTAAATCACGTATGCAATCTCTCTACAACGTGATTTTTTATCTTCTAATTTTTAAGGGGGTAAGTAAACATTAGCTTGTATTGCTAAAGTAAATGTTTCTATGCAATTTACGTGAATAAGGCTTAAACAAATGTTAACCTTGTATGTTTTATTTATTCCTTTTCCCAATTTTTAGAGAAGGATTTGGGGAAGCATATGATAGAGATATAGCTTTTGCTAGTTCTCTTGAAATCTTTGGAGGAGAGTACACTGTTTCCGTTTCATTTGGAGTTCAATTTTTGTCCTTAACTTTCCATATGGCTGCTACGTTTTAGCTTTAATGTTTATTCAAAGACTTCAATTAATCCACCACTAATTATTAATTAACTAGGTAATGTCCCATTACCCAATAATTGACCAATATTTAAAATACTACTCACTTTTCACATACCTTATACACCTTACTATCATGGTCATGTGGTACCTTGTATGACAATAGCCCATAAATACCGAGTATTTTAACTTGGCCGTATTTGATACCAACATGTCAAACTTGGACGAAAACTCACTTCCTTTGACTTTCTTCCCCTCTCACCTTCACGAATTTACTCATTACTTATTTGAAATAGCGTAATGCTTATAATCTCAAAATAATGTTATTACCGAACTTACGTTGATTAACTTACGACGAAATTTTAACATACAAAAATGTGGGATGTAACAACATTCCTCCATTGGAACATTCGTCCTCGAATGTTGACTGATGTACTTATTTTTTTTCATAACCTATGGCTTTTGTGAATACTTTAGTACTCTCCTTGCCATCTAGGCAACTGTCCTGTGAATAAATCCAAAGGCCACGGCATTCCCCCCTTTATACCTCTCTCCCATACCATGACTTGTGATCGAAATTCTTTCAATCCCGTAACTGTTGCTACCTTCTATCATGCAGCCTCTACGATACTGACCTTGTAAGTGTGCCTATGCGACTCTTCTCTCCTTTTTCCTCCAGCTTTTAGCCAGTCTCTAGGCCTTACTTTGTAAACATAGACAGAGCTTAATAGGATGTCTCTCTGGGTATCTATAAATATACTGAAGTTCTTCTCTCGGTACTTTGTAGAACTAGCGAATATTGTTTTATCTTATTTCATAGACCTGATTATCCATTCGTATGACTTTACTACATCTATGTAGGTCATACTATACCATAAATCCTACATCAATTTATCATTACCGAGGTTTGCAACCAACTCCAAGTTACTCCCGTTGCTTATCCTTAAGACTGATGGTCTAATCTTATCTCATACTGTTGAATTTTTATCCATCTATTGTTGATTCACCTTAATGTTGGTTCATCATCTACCAGTGATAATTTGATCTCTTATGTAACACCACCACTAGGGCACGCATCTCATCGGGGACATATAGAGTAATTAGATTGATCTACCTAGGGGTAATACTATACATCCATAACCGTACTTTATAGCATCCAATGTGACTCACATTATATGAGTATTTTAATCTCTTACAATTCATGAAATCCTCTTCAAGTCATTACTCAATCGAGGGCCTAAACGTCATCCTTTATCTATCACAATCACACCTTCATTCTACTACCAGGGCAACATTTCATCTTTACTAAATGCTACTAGTCTTGGATTTCTTTGATTTCATTCAGGCTATATTGAGATTTCAATAACTTAGAGGAACCCTCAGCTCCCTTGTTTTCACGGGCTTAATCCCGAGGACTTATCTATTTTTGTCACCTTCTCACATGACCTTTTCTTATCCTTACTCCTGTCTTTCTAAGACCTTGTTGTTCTATCATACCTTAGCTTGTGATCGATTTCCTTATGAGTTATGGAACATCAAGCGAGACATTGCATCGTCTCTAACTCTTGTTTTACTCTCTAGTTAGACCTTTCAGTACTTAGAAACCATAGGTTGGAAGGTATGCTACTGTCGATACAGCTATTGATACTGAATTCTCGCGCTTCTAGCTTACTATCTATAGTATGGACTATTCACAACCTTCTGTATATGAGTATCTCGTACGTTGTTCACCTTTACCTTACTTACCTTACAATCTTGATTACATCTTGTATCTCTTTCATGACCTTTCTTCCATATAGGTACAATTCACATCCATAACTTGAAGCTCTATTATAATACTTGCACCTCTGGTGCATATACAATCTAGTGGGAGCTTCATACTGAACTTCTTAATAGGATGGTACTCTTATAACGGACTTTATAGAAGAGCCATAATAGAATATGGTTACTGTATTATCTCTCATGTACCTCTGATATCTAAGAGTAATCCTGCAATATTCTCAATCACGAGGTCTATAATTTTTTGGGTCCAATAATCAAATTCCTGATTTAATTCGTTGATGTACCTTTTTAGTTTCCTCTTCCTTCTGCTCAGCCTTTATGCTTAAGCTATCTTCCGATCTGCGGCTCATGGTATTACATTAGCCTTTCATGGATGCTATAGAATACCCAGGATGTAATCTTCTTATAATTCAATTTTTTATGTATGACCTAGACTGAATTCTTTCTTTTAACTTGTATTAGAATCTTCTACGGCTTTTGTTTGTCAACATATATGTATACTCCAAAATCACAATTGCATTCATAACATAATCAACTCTGGATCATTGATCTAATAGTTCCTTCTCAACTTTCTTTAAACACAAACTATTACTTTTCCTAGTCTTTTGCCTTCTTGTTGCATGCATACTTAGCTTATCTTAGTTCCCACGCATGCCATAATTTTTGTGAAACTCATTTGATCCCGAATATCACTTTTGACTTTACTTCCCGTTCGCGAGCCACGATAGGTGCCACTTTATTTTACAGCGTGCATACAAAGTTATAGTGAGATTTTTTTTTCTTTTTTACAAGACCATTTTTTTTCTTCGAGTTACCACGTTTAAGTTGAAGACTTCTTCCTTATTTCCTCAGTTAGTATTTTGTCGTAGTACTTAGGGAAGACCTTCTGACTCTTGTAACGTTGTGAGCTTATTACATCGCATACCCAATGGAATTCTTGATGTTCGTACTCACCTATAATTATCCGTAATTCTTGCCTTCACGTCCTTGTGCTTGTAGGGTTGTTTCTGAACTGATATTTTGACTATTTTCCCAGTGGTACTCTATTTTATTTTCATGATATTCATACGATGCCTTTAACTACCCCAAGTCCTATCTGAATATTTCTCAAGTAATATAATGACATCATTGCGAGGCTATTTCACTATATTAGGTTTTACCATGTTTATCTTGCACAATCTGCTAACTCATCTGTAACCTCCTGTTTAGCTATAACTAGGCTCTTTCTAAATCAACTACCAACTACTCGTTGTCTCATTCTCATACAATGTTTCGCGTAATATTTCTTGTGTTATTTCTTTTTTCTTAACTTATATCTTGTACTGACTCTTTATTTATCAATAACATCCTGGGCAGGAACCCCTTACTTCCTTTCCCTGGCATCGTGCTTGCTTAATGTTCTGGAATCGTAGCATATACGTAGGAGCTGAATAAGTGTAATCTCATTCCTTTTTTTGTTTTTACCACATGCTTCCATTATCATTCCATGATTACTTGAACCACGAAATTCTGACATTATGCCACATCACTCTATATTCCACCCTTTAGGGAAGCGTCTTCCTGAATGATCATTCTCTAAATTTCTCATGAATCTTCTTTTGTCGTCCATTCTATTATTAGTGGAACAAAATATGAAGTTCTTATGATGGCAACTATCACAAGTCACTCAGTCCCTAATTCATGTTCAGTTTATCTTGTTCACCATCCATACTGGTTCTATTACTCTGGGGTCTCACTTTTCCTCTTGGTAATCACGCTAGAGTTGCAAATGTATTTCTTGAAATGAGGACATGATTGTATGACCTATACTCTTTTGTTGTCCTAAGGACTGTCACTTCTCGTTTCTTCCTTCACTTGACTATAGATTTTGTAATATTATCATCTTTTGATATACCGTTGTCATCCATGTATCACATATTACTCATAATGCATTATTAACTCTTTTCTAATTTCCCAACATTTATGCCTATCACTTTATTCTGAAAAATTGAACAAGACTTTCTTTTGCTCTTAGCTTCCCTTTGCTCTATCCAATGACTCTTCAAGTTGCTTAACGTTCTCGCTTTACTAGGGATGTGAGCCACACTAAGGTAATATTTATCGTTTCGTGGCTTATAGTGCATGTCTTTGTAGTACTCATATCTGGCTGCACTATTTCAGGGTGCACCATCTGGTGTCTCATAAAGATATCTATTAGCATATTTGCAATATCCTTCGAAAATGTCAACTGACGCAAACAATTCATCCATCATATCTTCTTATACTACTTCTGTTAATCCCCATAGGGCATATATAGAATGGATGTGACCAATTGTATATACCTCTGTTACTATTTAATATAACTCAAAAGACTTATGTTCCTCTACCTCAATTATAAACGCCGTTAGCCTTCATTAATTGGGTGCCTCGTACTCTTCTTCCTCTTGCTTTTTTGCTTGTTGAAACTTGTATTTATCTTCTTAATCTCTCATTGTCTTTTACCATAAAGATGAATAGACATTCTTGCCTTAAGGCTTCTTATCAGGAAGCTTAATTTCAGTACACCCATGATCTGCTAAAGACCACACTTATACTTATCGTAGGCATTATACAAAAATCCAATTCCTCTAGCTCGGCTTTTCCACAACTATCTCTCTTCCCAATCCTTCTTTCTGAATGTAGGTATCGTCTTATTACGAATAATAAAAAAAGAATTTCGGAATTTGGGTTCTTATAAGTGAGCTCAACCATACGATCTAGAGTAAGATGAAAGAGTGACAATGCTAAATGCCCTGTAGCCTCCTGCTTATAAGTGTGGTGCACGACACACCCATAAACAAGACTCTACTAGACACGGCTTGTAGAAATCCCTAGGAAAGAACTGCTTTGATACTACTTTTGTCACGACTCAAACCAATGGGCCACGATGGGCACCCAGTACCTTACTCAACCAAATACCAATGTAACGTATCTTTCTTATTACATCATCATATACACATGACATACGAGCCTAATATGTCAACATGATCCTTTATAAACTCAAAACATAGGCCGTACAATCTTTTATGTACACGACATATATTTACAAGTCTCTAAGAATACATAAATATCATAAAGGACGTGACAGAGTCCCGCCATACCAAACAATATACGTCTAAATCATACTAACCAAACGAGCAATTTCGAAGCAAATAGAGCGCATCAACATCTTCTATTAAGCTGATAGCCTACTTAAAGGGCTCTCAACCTGTCTATCAGGACCTGCGGGCATGAAACGCAATGTCCCCAGGCAAAAGGGACGTTAGAACGAATAATGTACCGAGTATGTAAGGCACATAAATAAATACATAAGAGACATGGAAGACATATAGAGTACATGACTCAACCTATAAGTCTGAATAACTTTGTAAATCATAAATTACTTTTAATGTCATGAATATTCATATGAGTGTCAAGTCATGCATAGGTACATATTTCATAATATCATCAACCTCTACGAGAATCCCATCATATCATATCGGCCACTATGGGCAAAATCATCATCGTATACCAGCTGATTAGGTGGTGGTGCGTATATAACGCCATATCCTTTCCAATATCCCATATACATATATATATACATACATATATACGCATATATAATGCCGTTTGAATCATATTTTCAGCCACTGTGGGCAACATCATTATCATATACCAACTGATCAGGTGGTGGTGTGTATATAACACCGTAACCTTTTCCCATATCCCATATACATATATTTACATATATACGCGTATATAACGTCGTTTGAATCATATTTTAGCCAATGTGGGCAACATTATTTCAGCCATTATGGGCAACATCATCATCATATACCTGCTGATCAGGTGGTGGTGCGTATATAACGCCGTAACCTTTCCCATATCCTATATACATATATATACATACATATACGCGTATATAATGCAATCTAGTCATGGGTCAATGCACATGAATGCAATGCATGAAAAGTACGTTAATAAAATCTTTCGGAGCTTCATAAGGCCATTTTGCCTTTGAGTAATATCATAAAGTAAACTCTTTTCAACTTTCATATTTTTCTGAGACCCATGAACAAATGATAAAATATTATGACACACGAAAATTCAAGAACACAGATATATCTGATACTTATATGAATAGAATCATTCATGGAATTTGTGCATTTGCATGTTTTGTTCATATAGTATGGATCATGCCAAAAGAAAGAAGGGATAGCGTTAACATACCTGAACCGATTTTTCTTGATAATTCCTCTACACACGCTTTTTGCAAAAACACATAATGGCAGATCAAAGTAGGGGGGAAATCCACATGCTATTCTTGAGAAGGATTGCACCATACTTCCTTAGAATCGCAAAATCTCACGTTACCACATCAACCATTGTAAATCACGTATGCAATCTCTCTGCAACGTGATTTTGTATCTTTTAATTTTTAAGGGAGTAAGCAAACATTAGCTTGTATTGCTAAAGTAAATATTTCTATGCAATTTACGTGAATAAGGCTTAAAGAAATGTTAACCTTGTATGTTTTATTTATTCCTTTTCCCAATTTTTAGAGAAGGATTTGGGGAAGCATATGATAGAGATATAGCTTTTGCTAGTTTTCTTGAAATCTTTGGAGGAGAGTACACTGTTTCCGTTTCATTTGGAGTTCAATTTTTGTCTTTATCTTTCCATATAGCTTGCCATATAAATGATCTACTATTGTGAAGACATTCATGGGAAGACATTATTGAGCTAATAATGTAACACCTTGCTACTTCATGTATGAGTCACAAATCACTTATTGGACACCTTGCTATAATAATACATGAGTCACTTATGCATTGTCATGTGGTTGCCACGTTTTAGCTTTAATGTTTATCCAAAGACTTCAATTAATCCACCACTAATTATTAATTAACTAGGTAATGGGAGACTTCAATTAATCCACCACTAATTATTAATTAACTAGGTAATGTCTCATTACCCAATAATTGACCAATTACCCACATAATTAAGAATTATTTTCACTTACTTAAAATACTACTCACTTTTCACATACCGTATACACCTTACTATCATGGTCATGTGGTACCTTGTATGACAATAGCCCATAAATATCGAGTATTTTAGCTTGGCCGTATTTGATCCCAACATGTCAAACTTGGACGAAAATTCACTTCCTTTGACTTTCTTCCCCCTTCACCTTCACGAATTTACTCATCACTTGTTTGAAATAGCGTAATGCTTATAATCTAACAATAGTGTCATTCCCGAACTTACGTTGATTAACTTACGACAAAATTTTAACATACAAAAATACGGGATGTAACATCATTCCCCCCATTGGAACATTCATCCTCAAATGTTGACTAATGTACTTATCAGTTTCATAACCTATGGCTTTTGCGAATACTTTAGTACTCTCCTTGCCATTTAGGCAACTGTCCTGTGAATAAATCCAAAGGCCATGGCATTCCCCCCTTTAGACCTCTTTCCCATACCATGACTTGTGATCGAAATTCTTTCAATCTCGTAACTGTTGCTACCTTCTATCATGCAGCCTCTACGATACTGACCTTGTAAGTGTGCCTATGCGACTCTTCTCTCCTTTTCCCTCCAGGTTTTAGCCAGTCTCTAGGCCTTACTTTGTAAACATTGACAGAGCTTAATAGGATGTCTCTCTGGGATCACAACGTGCGTGTGAATAATCAAGTAGCCTCAAAATCCATCTTACCATAAGAGAGTAATACATGAAACATATCAGAGCATGAATAAGTTTAATTCTACTCGATGAAACACTTATAGCAAATGTTGTGTTGAGTAAGCAAATCAATTCCAATGTAGAATACAATTTCTTATTAGGCTTACCAATTGGCCCTCTGACCGATCCTAACCATGCCAAAATAGGTAAATATCCTTCCAAAGATCCAAAGTGACCGTATCCAAGCAACATACAGTCAACTATCTAACCTTGAACATACTTTTGTAGTCCGCTACCAATAGGATAATCTGCCTCCACAAATATCCAATCTCTAGACATCGAGAATACAAAAATATCCACACCTAATCTCTAACTCTCCCACTTAAATAATTGCCCCATCATGCATACACAATCACCTCATGATAAATGCTCCCATAAATCATCCGTATTGAGTAGCAAAACCTGAACATCAACGGTTACTAGCCATGCTATTTCTGTAGTACTAGTCAAGCATATGCAACTCAATACACAATGCATCTTCTACAACATACACTATTCTCAGGCGATACAAGATAGTGCTTGAATTCTCTTAAATATCTGAAATCTCTCATGCTGTCTAGAACTTATGATCTTCCTTTCAAAATTTAGTGGTAACCTTTTCCATGCAATGTCAATCCAATACGGCTCACCACATCTATCATGCTACCATACTAAAATACAAGAATCCCATTATCAACTCTGAATAACAAGTAGGACGATCCTCCTCATAAACACTTCATCGACCCAAAAAATACCACTTTGCTCATTTCAGGAGAGGATCACAACACACAACAAGCTTTCCACACCTGTAGAAGACATCAAACTCAAGTCTTAGAAACCCATCATAAACTCATCGAAACCCATTTGCATATAACCAAGCTATCAAAACTGAATACCTCCAATTTAACCAAGTCACGCAGATTGCCAAACCCAAAAGCCTTGCCATAAAAGCACATGTGAGGCCTTATCATACCAAAGGAAATGATCATTTCTATTACCATGCTGATCTAAGTTCTTCAGATTCCTCTTGACTTGCCATCAAGGTAACGTTTAACTTCCCTAATACACTGTGAACCTTGATAAAACTTATCCTAAGTGACCCCAAAAAGAAACCAGATTATCTTAAGATTCGTGAGCCACTTTATTCTGTTCATGCCCCCTAAAAGTACCTCCACCCGAAATGCCTGCTCTGAAGAGACTTTTAATGAATTTAAAGTTGTTCTTTACATTTCTCTTTTACTACAATGTAGCATTAATAATGATATAGAAATACGGCAAGTTTATGCACCATCCAATGCATATCTAAAATCTTTAGCCACACAAGAAAATCCGAAAAATACTTAAGTACTACCTCAAGAAATATAAACCCATTAGAATTATTATTGTGAGCCGTCAACTCAACTCAAATCTCTGATGCACAACCAATATACGCAAAGTGACTTGTGCTTTATTAGCACATAAATACATTAAGATCAACCTCATCCTTAAGTAATCGAAGGTATCATTTCACCATGCATACCATATCCACAAGGAATATCAAACCCGTGTCACCTCACAATCTCCATATATTATTAAGGTGTAGTACATCATGTATCTAGTAAATGCCTTGCCTAAGGCATTCTCGATGACACCTTTCTCAAATCATAGCTAGTCCACAAGTACATCTTAGTCCAAGAACTACAAAAACACATGCTCAAGTGACCTATTAATCGATGGTAGACTCCCCCACTTGGCTTGAAGCCACAAAACACACCATCTGATAACCCACAATACTTTCCTTCTTAACTGCCGTGACCTCGTGCTATTATCCAGTTGAGTCTCCTCATAAGCTCATGTAGCACTAATCATCCCACCTTCCAAATCATATGCCAAGTGCAAACTCATTCTTATGGCAGTCGTTCCAACTTCCTGGGGTGATCCAAAGTCTCATCATAGTACATATATTTCACTAGGTAGAAGGAAAACTATTCATAGAAGATTTATAAGAATCATACAACCTCGAACCTTTTTGAAGGAGATAACCCGCCCACTTAACACCAAATCAGCATCATCATATGATCTTACCATGGCACAACCATTATGCAATCGATTTATTTTTTTGAGTCTAAATTCGTTAACAAGATATAAGAATTCATTTCATTCCATAAATGAACAATTTATAGATCCGCCAACAAATCCACCTCTTAAGACTATACAACACACTGAGACGATAATCAAGAATCCATAGTCCTTCGCATCCCAAACAAATCCTTCTCGCACATCCCAACTATCTAAGCATAGTACTTAGTCACATACTACTCATCACATGGCTATCTTCCAGCTCAGTGATCCAACAGTCCAACCACTAGGGATGCCACCAAACTTTTATGCTGAAACTACCGAGCCATATATACGGTATTCACCTTGCCATAAGTCCTGTAGATTGGACTACCTTCATAACATAGAATTATATTACAGCACCATATAAACATCACAAGCCACTAGTACCCTACTGATATCGAGTCCTCATCACCACATACAAAATAATGGAAAGAAATAAAAGATGTAAAATTCGAGCTGAAATAAAATAGCACGATAAAGAAGGAAATAAAGGGAAGTTTTCTAGATATCATATAGCTGGTCGAAGATAAGTTTGGACTTCAACATACTGATCCACAAGACACTACTAGATACTTGCTCATGACTCGTAGAACCTAAAAAAATATAACTCTGATTCCAACTTATCTCGACCCAAAATCACACTACTTAGTCGTGATGGCACCTAACCCCAATATTCTAGGTATGAAAAACCACAAATAACACAACTGAAATAAAATATCATCAATAAATAATAAATGCCCATACAACTATCCCAAGTACTACTAGTACAGGTCATGAGCGTCTAGGAATAAAAATATAAATACAACTCTGATATGAAAAAATATTACATCATCTATTTTAAATTTTTTCATAAACAAAAATATACGTCCTAAACTACCATGAACACGTGCTAGCTTGTATCTAGAATGCTAGTATATCTCTGATACTGGCCTTTGTCGTCCACAACAAATCAGCTCCAAAATTAGCACGCATGGTGTAGAAGTGTAGTATGAGTACAATTGATTTCATGCACTCAGTAACTATCTAGACTAACCTCAGGGAATTAGTGACAAGGTTTTAAGTCAAAAGATAACACAACAACTAAACCAAAATTCTAAGCATGAAGTACAAGTAAGGTCATCGGTACACAAATAGAAGATATGCACAATCATCATAAACAAATTACTATTTTAGCATGTAGAGAAGATATGCATTTTATGTCAAATAAATTGTCAACAGTTGCATATGGAGAAGATATGCATGAATAAACAAGTCAAGTTAGACAGATTAACATACATAGAAGATATGCACCGTGAATCATTTAATTAATTAAAGCAGCATATAGAGAAGATATGCACTAGATATCAAATATCCCATCAATAGTTGCATATAGTGAAGATATGTATGAATAAACAAATCAAGAAATACAGATTGACATATAGAGAAAATATCTACCATGAATCATTTCATAAATCAAAATAGCATATAGATGAGATATGCTTAAAAGCATGTATACATTCTGAAGCTAGCATATAGAGAAGATATGTTGTAAACATAATGCATATATGAAAGGAGTTTTCACATAGAGAGGATACACAAAGTCCAAAAGTTGATCAGTTTACCATAATCTATGTATACGTCATCAAGGATAAATATGAGAGGACGAACCTAGAGGGATCGATATATATCCACATATTGTACTGACAGCTTACATGCAACGATTGTAACAACTGTACGGACAATTCACCTGCTATTATAACTCAACTTGCATGGACCACTCACGTTTTGCTAATCCAATTAACCACACAGAAAGCATATACAAGACCACATATGTATGAATAACGAATATCAAATCACATCTCATGGACTGAGTAAAAACAACATGATTGTTTACCTTGAAAATAGTAATTACAATTATATTTGATTTGTGGTTCTAAAAATATGTGATCTATTTTTATGCTAGTTGTTAGGCAATAGATGCCAAGTGTGAGACGAGAAAATAAGATAAGAACTTGAAGATAATATGTTTAGGCAAATCGGGCGACTGAGAATCGGATCCTCGAGCCTGACTATACGGGGCCTCGAGGTCGAGCTCGATGCTGAGCTATGAACGGCCGATGAAGGGCTAACAGTTTTGAGAATTTTGATGAAGGCTCTTTATGATTAATAATGGGCGATAAATGATGAACAATTAATAGAACATAATGAATATAAGCAATAAATGTAAGTAGTGGAATCAAGATAGTATGTTTAAGTTAGAGAGCAGAGAATGTTCTTGTTCTTGTATTGAATGTTGTGAGTAGTATCTGCTCCTACATAAATAACAAAGATTCCCTTTATATATCCGGGGGATCCCAACATAGTACAAGTGCATTTATTACAAAGATACATGGCTGGTACAACCATTTAATGCCACGGTACGGGCTTGAACTAGCCTAATAGACTTGGTTAGCTTTAATCATGTGCTTTGGGAATCTCTCACTCGTTCATCATAGCCGTCAATTTACTCTGCCCTGGGGTCGAGCATATAGGACACTCGGGTTAGACCCTTGAACTGGACTCGAGCCTTTTGAAACGGGCTTCGAGATATCATAATAATCATAAAATTGGGCTCTCGGATTTTAGCCATATACAGATTGTCCCTGCGTTTCTTAAAATAAAAATAACAAGAAATGGTTTTTACACTGATCCCCTTGAGCCTCTGATGATGACATCATACTTATGACATCAGTTTTGATAACCAAGACGTCCCATCGGTACATCTTTCCATAAGCATGTAATGTAGCGCCGGTTTATTCTATCAAAGCGATAATATCACCGCCGATCCGTCTCCCAAAAAAGCATTGATTGCAACTGCCGATACGTTTCCCAAAGTCATTGATTACGTCGTTGGTTACACTGCCACCTTCCAATAAATGGAAGCTTTCTTTAATCAAACTTCATTCGGTCA
This sequence comes from Nicotiana tabacum, assembly GCF_000715075.1. Lineage (NCBI taxonomy): Eukaryota > Viridiplantae > Streptophyta > Magnoliopsida > Solanales > Solanaceae > Nicotiana > Nicotiana tabacum. Next base: position 87,638,910 of record NC_134080.1, read on the forward strand.
TTCTTCAATAGCCTTCATCTCCTTTCTTTTCTTCATCCTTATCCGACTCTATTTCCCATGTTTAATGCCCGTGGCCGAAAGGTCACACGGTAGTGCCTTCGCCAATTATGTTATGGCTCTTTATTAGAGCTTTCTCCTACTAAGTGGGATCGCACTGATTTGTTATTATTGTTGTTATTGTTGGCCCGAAATAATGAGAGAGGAATCTCAAATTATCTTCGTATCAAAGGATATGTGGACCATAAACTGCTGCTCATCTCTCTTAACTTCTACCTAGTATGGTGCTTCACTCCTTTTTCTTTCCATGTAGTGAGGTGGTGCCATCTACTAGCTTTTGCATCCCACACCGGTGCAATGTATCAAGAAGTGGCTTCCCAATAGTAATGCTACCGAGACCTATACTCACCAAATGTTTCACCCCGCCACTTCATCTTTTCGTATTTTTTTCTTCTTCATCTTTTTCTACATCATCTTCATCTTTTTATGCATCTTCTTCATCTCTTTCTGCTTCTTCATCTCTTTCTGCTTCTTCTTCATCCTTTAAGATTCCATTTGAAAGGCCGAGATGAGGCCCCCTATGAAGTGGTTCTTGAAGATATTGCCCCCGAAGGTGTACCCCCGAGAGTAGATTAGACTTTTAGCTGTATGTATATATGTGTGTGTATTTTTTTGCTTCTTTGTTTATGTGTAAGGACCCTCTGTGGGCTTTTGTAATCACGTGTAAGGACCCTCTATGGGGTTTTGTAATCATCGTTTATTAAAACAAAATGCTTCTTCAATTTGTCTCTGTTTTGTGCTGAATTTCACTTTATTTACATTTGTGAAGAATCTGAGCACATGACTCCACTGATCGGTCCCAATATCGAGCCCAAGCGTAGGTATTCACTCGGTTTCTGATTGATTAGTATGATATTCCCTAAAACCCTATACCATTCCTCGGACTGAGCCCGAATTGAATCGATGCAAACATAGGCCGTTGGGACCCCCGAATTCGGATTGAGTGAGAATAGGGCTTCGAATCTTAGAATTAAACATAGCCTTTTAGGCCCGGTGATAGTCCTCGAGGGGGAATTTGCTCAAACACCTGAGAATAAATATAGCTCTAAGACTTTCACAGATAGTCCCCGAGTCAGAGTTATCTTTAGCTCTAGCGGCCTAAAAAACTTGATTTGAACTTAGAATGAAGATAGCCTTAAGGCGTTATTGGCAGACCCCAAATGAGGATATGCCTGGACTAGGATGGCCCTTGGTCTAATGTAATCGAGAGGGAGTTTAACTTGATCTGAAGACGAAAACAACACTAAAGCTTTATTATCAATTCTAGAATGAGAACTAGCTCGGGCTCAGGAAGCTTGAGGGCCAAAGAATCGGTGCTTGTAATAGCACAGGCCCCCGAGATGGGGTACCACCTCGGGGATAGGCTTATACGGATAGCTCCTTAGAGCTTATTTTTCGTTTTGACAGAGATCCTCGATATTGGGCACCATCTCGAGGCTTAGAATGATTTCGATGGCTTCTTAGAGCCTACTTTTGTTTTGATAGAGATCCTCGAGATCGGGCACCATCTCGAGGCTTAGAATGATTTCGATATGGGATTTTTTGACCCCTCAAACGCTGTTCATCAAAAATGATTGTGGTGATCCTCCCGGTATATCTCCCGGTACATCTCTCCAAAAGTGCTAATGGCCTAGTTGGATTTAGTTGTCCTTGCAAGGTAGGCGGATAGTCGCTACTTGCCCTATATATGAGTTTATTTCTCTTTTTTTTTGAGGATTTCGCTATTTTGATCTGCTATCCCTTTTCATAGAGTATTTCTTCCTCGCGTCAGCTTTTCCATCATTTTAATTCAATGTTTTCACTTAATCCTTCATTTTCCTTCCCTTGTTTTATTATAGCCATGGCTTCCATGCCTAAATCCGTTCACTAAGAAGAGGAGGGGTCTACTTCTTCTTCACACTCAATTTGTAGTACACTACCGGCGTCTAGTGATCCAATCTCAAGATACTTTGTCTCGAGGAGGGACCTTTCGCTAGAGAGGCCTCCTAATATCGAGGGCCATTGGGACCATGCATCAAGGTTTACTTCATCAATAGGAGAGGAACACCTCAAGGCAGTAAGGAAAGACTGCAGATGGGGAGAAAAGGTGGCACTGCAGGTACCCTCTCTGGAAGAGAACATTACAGCTTATACAGAGGGGTTTTACACGTATATATGTACCCCTTAACATTGGGCCATATTTATAGAGTCGTTCTTGACTTCTGTCGAAGATATCAGGCTACCCTGGCAAAGGTACACCAGTCGTTCTGGAGGATAGTGCTGATGATGAGGTTCTTTGTGGAAGAAGCTGGGCTCGAGTTCACACTTAGCCATCTCATCATATTGTACCGCCCTTTCATTGTCAGGGCTAGATAGCTTTGCGATGCCGATCTACTAGACCCTTTGTTATTGATGATGAAGAAAATGGGGACCGAGGATTAATGAATTGGTTCATCCGAGTGAGGACTGTCGATGTTATCCCCGTAGAGTTCCTACCGTTTCCAGAGGAATGGAATGTGACACGTAAGTGGTACGCTTGTGTTTTTGTCATTTTTTGCTTATGATGGAGGTTAATTCTTTAAAGACGCTTTCTTTTTCCCCTTTTGTAGTAGCCCCGTGGATGCCATATGAGGTTCCCGACTTGGTAGATTGGGCTTGAAAGCTAGCGGCCCATTCGACCTCTGACGAGCATAAATGGCGAGACCTATCCAAGGGTAGATGGGAGGAAACACACCATGGTATGTGTTGTGTGATTGGCTTTCTTTGGAGGGAACTTTGTATATACTAACCTCGTCACCGCAGGTATTAGAGAATTTTCTGAGGGGAGATCATTCTCCATTGGAGAGGAGGAGGGGTCGTCGGCTTCAAGACTAAGGAATAATAATAAACCGAAGGAACCCTCGCGGCGCGAAGGTCCTCATAGCAAGACAAGTACTGCCCGGAGGCCTAGAGAAGATGTCTCAACCGAGCCTGCAACACCTGAGGCGTCCGGCCTTGAAAAAGAGGTCCCTTCTTTGCCACCATCTTCTCTTCCCGTCGAAGGTACTTCGAGGCCAGGGGCTGCCTGGATCAAGCGATGCCTCGAATGATCACATTCCTAGTGGTAGCAGTTCTGCCGGGGCCGATGAAACCAGACTAGTAGATGCACGTTCGACCTTTGAGGAGGCTCAATGGCTCTATTCAGTGGTGAGTTTTGGCCGATTGTATTAGTTTTTCGATCTTACACTCCTACTTTCTTATTGAGCTCCTTTTTTTGTAGGCCTTTGACAAGCTCAAGTCTAGGCTGCTCCACTATGAAGCCAAGTTGAGGAAAGCCTTGGATGGGGAGAAATCCCTCAAGCTTCTTTGTGATAAGAGTGGAGATGAGTCGGTATACATGCGGTATGAAGTGAACCGAAGCCTGAACTACGAAAGCCACCTTTAGAAGTAGGTAACCTTGGTTCCGAGGGAATGCATGCTTTTTATTCTAACCTTAGCAATTAATGTTTTGATACATTAGTTGCAAAGAAAGATAGAGGATTAGGAACCCCTTTGGAGTGAGGTCAGCCAGGCCAAGCACATGTGTAACGAGCTAAGAGCTCAGATAGATGCCCATGATGTGGCCAAGAATAATGTTCTGGCCAAGGTTTCTGCACTCGAGGTGCAGTTTTGGAATGCCCATGAGAACAGCTTGGTTCAGACATGCAGGATTACAAGGATTGAATTCGACTTTTTGGAGATGAAGGTCGAGGTCGTAAATGCCCGGGCTAAAGCTGAAGGGATTTGGGCTAAGGCCGACAAGAAAGTGGTCGTCTACTTAAAAGACGCTGATGATTTTCGAGCAAAGTTGAGAGATGCTTCCGATCGAGAGAGCAGAAGCAATGAGTTTGCCCAATGCAAATCTCGGAGGGAAACTCTTGAAGAGATTCACGCCAGAGGATTCGATCTGTCGAAAGGGATAGTGCAGGCCAAGGCGAATGAATATGATACCAAATTTCCCTTATCTGATGCCGAAGATAGTGGAGAAGAGGCAGATAGGGCCGCAGTCCCCGAGGGGAAAATAGACTAGGCTTTTTTGTATTTGATTCTTTGTGCAGTGTTCTTATAGAACTTTGTAAAAGTAGCCTTACATTGTTTTATACATGCACATATGTAACGAAATCTTTCGGTTTTATCCTTTCATGAATCTCTATTTGCTTGTGTATATCTTTCTTTGTCTTGAGTTTTAACGTTTTTTGTCAATGATTAACCAGATGAATTGGCCTTTGCGAAAAAACTCTCGGGTTTGTAGCTCGGCCATGAGACTTGTCGGGGTGGCTCATAGGCTCTTATGTGTTGGGTCGGTACGACCTATTAATATAGGCTGGCGATAGTGGCTCTTACGCATCGGGTCGGTACGACCTCTTCATGTGGGCTGGGGGCAGTGGCTCTTACGCATTTGCCCTTAGGCATTTTTAGTTAACTGTTTCGGGCTCAGTTTTCGAGTCATATTTCGACTTAAGCTCATTGTCCCTTATGTTTTTAAGCTATCCCTTAGCCTCTTACGCGTTGGGTTGGTATGACCTTTAATTTTAAGATGGCGACAGTGGCTCTTATGCATTTGCCCATGGGCGTTTTTGGTTAACTATTTTGGGTTCAGTCTCCGAGTCGGATTTTGACTCGAGTTCATTGACCCTTAAGTTTTTAGGCTAGCCCTTAGGCTCTTAAACATTGGGTCAATACGACCTTTTAGTATAGGCTAGCGATAGTGGCTCTTACACATTGGGTTGGTACGACCTATTATGTAGGCTTTATTTTCCATCGCTAAAGACCTTTTAAAGTATTTGTGTTCGCCCAACTCTTCGACAGTTTGATAAGAACCTCGATTGTGAGCCGTTAGGTAGCGGTAATTGAGCACCTTGGGAGGTTTCGCTCAACGGTTGAGTTGTTTTGAATCCTGTTGTTTGAAGCTGATATGATCGAAGCTCTTTTGCTTATGCCGAGGGAAGCCTGGTTAACCTGTTCTTTTCGAAGTTTTTTGGAAGTGATTGAAGGTCTGTGATTTTATTGCGATGTTCGGGCATCCCCGAGTCACGCTAGTTTGGCTGGTGCAGCCTTGTGACTGTAGTCATTATGTTTAGCTGGAGCCTTTCAGTCCCCGAGTGAGGTAGTTTCGGCATCTATATCGAGGGTATGCATTTTTAGGGGTCTATATAAGTTCGAATATACAGCCTTAACTTTAAGATCGGGATTTATGCCTTTTGTAAGGGCTTATAAATTTTAACATGCCTTTCTTGAGGTCTTATAGATTTTGTTACTTGGTACAAGTATGATTCATGACATTCTTGAGGTCTTACAGATTTGGTTACTTGGTGCAAGTATGATTCATGCCTTGCTTGAGGTCTTACAGATTTAGTATTGCCTTATGAAGGTCGTATGAGCTCGGGGTTGCCCGCATGAGGTCTTAGAGCCCTGACTTTCAAATTGATGGGGTGACAATCGGTGACGGTCCCCGAGACGTCGAGCATTTTTCAGCTGTGGAGCTATTTTTTATAAACTTGGTGTTGCCTCTTTGAGGGCTTATGATTTCAAAGTTTTCTGACCTGGAGGTCTAGTTCCTTACGCAAGTCCCCGAGTATTCGGGAAATTTTTGGCTTTGGAGCCATTTCTTGCAAAAGCATCAGACTTCTTTGAAGCGTAAAGCGTTTTGCTGGAGGAGGAAATATTCTTTAATTACTTGGAACAAGTATACATGTTTTTGCCATCAAGGGCTCAATTATTCTATGCGCACACAATTCATTCAACTGTTTGGCCCGGTACATCGTTTTCCTATCGACACCCTTGGCTTATCTTGACTTCTCCGAGAAGGCGAACTTCCGGGGGGATGCCCCAAGTGTACGAGGTTGATTGAAGAGAAGCCTTGAATACTTGTTAGGTTCTCTTTAGGTATCATATAGATGTTGCCTCATTAAAAACTTTATGATAAACCCCTTCTTGGGATAAAACCCGATCGAAGGGAAAAAGTGCAATGTATGCTTTGAAAAGTTAAGGTCTTCGAGCTGGGCAGTGCTTCGACCATTTTGATCAGACATCTATAAAAAGGTTTGTGTAAGATGTAAAATTCGGGGAGATGGTCATACCTTAGTAGCGATGACGCTTCTTGCTTCGATTTGCCTTCAATGTTTTCTCCGGAGACACGACACAGTCCCTTGCTTATTTTATCCGAGTATAGCCGAGAATGTATCCCGTTAGCATTATTTCATTGTTTGCTTATCATGTGGTTCCTTCGATGTCGAAGACGTCGATGCTGGTGCTACGTCGTGTACTGTGAACATCTCTCTTGATGTGTGTTGTTCTCTGTACATGGTTTTTACTCCATCCTTTGTCGGAAACTTCATCATTTTATGAAAGGTTGATGGTACTACTCTCATGCAGTGTATCCATGGCCTTCCGTACAAGGCGTTGTATCTCATTTCTCCTTTGATGACATGGAATTTGACATTTTTGGTCGTGCCGGCCACGTTGATCAGGAGGATGATTTTCCCTTTCGTCGATTCACTCGCCATGTTGAATCTGTTGAGGACTCGAGAGGCGAGCATGATTTGGTCGAGCAGTCCAAGCTACTCTACTACCCTTGACCTGATAATATTGGCCGAGCTACCTAGATCCACAAGTACATGTTTAATTTGAAATGTATTCACAAGAAAAGAGATTACTAGTGCATCGTTATGAGGCTGAGACAGGGTCTCAATGTCCTTGGCGCTGAATGTGAGAGCATCCTCGAGTATGTAACCTTGAGTTCGCTTTTCCCTAGTGATGGATATTTTTGTTCTTCTGATGGTTGGTTCCTATGGGATGTCGATTCCTCCCATAATCATGTGGATGACATGTTGTGGCTCATCTATTTCATTCTTCCTATTCGCCTCTCTTTCTCGGAACTAATTTTTAGCTCGGTCAATGAGGAACTCCCGGAGGTACCCTTTACTGAGTAGCTAGGTTACTTCTTCTCGGAATTGTCTGCAATCTTCGGTCCTATGACCGCGCGTGCCATAAAATTTGCACACTATGTTGGGGTTCCTCTGCCATGGATCTGATAGTACATGTCTTGGCCACTTGGTATCTTTGATTTTACTGATGGCAAATATGATGTCTGAAACATCAATGTTGAAGTTTTATTCCGACAGGCAGGGTGCCTCTGTCGGTCCTGTATGCCTATTGAATTCGACTCTGCTCACGAGTCCTCGCAGGTTCTGACCTCAATCTGTTCTTCGATTTTTTCAGGGTATGTTATGCCTTGGGGCGTTTCTCCTATCTTCGGTGTATAGTTGATACCTTTCCTTGTTTGGCTTTGGCTCCTTTCTTAGGAGTCTTCTCGGATATACCTAGCTCGAGAGGACTCCCACTTGGTCGTCTTCGACCCTAATCTTTGAGTGATATCGGTTGTGGACATCCGACCACGTCACGGTAGGATATTCAACCAAATTCTGCTTCAGTTGCTTCGAAGCCACCGAGCTTAGCTCATTCAAGCCTTGGGTGAAGGCATGTACTGCCCAGTTATCGGAGACTAGTGGTAATTCAATTCTCTCCATTTGAAAGCGAGATACAAACTCCCGCAACTTCTCGTTTTCTCTTTGTTTGATTTTAAAGACGTCAGATTTCTTTGTAGCCACCTTGATGGCACTGGCCTGTACCTTTCTAAAAGAATCTGCCAGCATGGCAAATGATTCTATTAAATTCTAAGCTAGGTTGTGATACAATATCATGGCCCCTTTCGAGAGTGTTTCCCCAAACGTTTTTAGCAGGACGAATTCGATCTCATAATTTCTCAAGTTGTTTCCCTTCACCGCACAAATGTAAGAATTGATGTGCTCGTTGGGGTTCGAGGTTCCACTTTATTTTGGCAGATTAGGCATTCTGAATTTCTTCGGGATGGGCTTTGGAGTGGCATCTGTTAGGAATGGTTTTTATACAAATGTCTTTGAATCAACACCCTTCAGAATCGGGGATGCGCCTGGGATCTAGTCTACCCTCGAGTTGTAGGTCTATACCTTTTTGTCATTGGATTCTATCATCTTTTCGACCGACTCAATCCTCTTTGTGAGGTCTTTGAGTGTCTTCACGATAGCGAGATCGGCTACTGACCCACTATTGCTCGACCTTTCAAGTACATGTTCGGTTCGAGGGGCCGTTTTTTTGGTGTCTTTGTAGTTGAGTAATATCCAGGTGTTGTGCCTGAAACATCTCAAAAATAACGTGAAGGCTAACCTCTTGTTCTTCCCGAAATGGGGTTTTCTGAGCTTCTTGTTGATCTCCTTGGCATATGCTCCTGTTAAATTGGGAGCTTATATCGACGTGTTGGGCATCACGTTAGACCACATCCGCAGGGATTGGCTCTAGCGCATCCTTATGGTATAGTGGTGGTGCGCCAATACCTGGAACAACTACACCATTCTCTCCATGGTCCTCAAGACCGTTGTTTTCATGTGCGTTCACTGAGTTAGACATTTTGACCTGAAATAAAAGATTCTTGGACAAGAAAAGCGTAAAAGATAACTTGCGTTATGTAGTAAACCAGCAAGAAAATAATCACTATTATTTTTAGCCCCATGGTGGACGCCAAACTGTTTACCTTGAAAATGGTAATTACAATTAGATTTGATTTTGTGGTTCTAAAAATATCTGTTCTATTTTTATGCTAGTTGTTAGGCAATAGATGCTAAGTGTGAGACTAGAAAATAAGATAAGAACTTGAAAATAATATGTTTAGGCAAACCGGGTGGCTGAGAATCGGAGGCTCAAGCCTGACTATCGGGGCATCGAGGTCGAGCTCAATGCTAACCTATGAATGGCCGATGACGGGCTAACAGTTTGAGAGCTTGCATGGAGGTTCTTTATGATTAATAATGAACAATAAATGACGAACAATTAATAGAACACAATGAATATAAACAATAAATGTAAGTAGTGTAATCAAGATAGTATGTTTAAGTTACAGAGCAGAGAGTGTTCTTGTTCTTGTATTGAATGTTTTTAGTAGTATCTGCTCCTACAAAAATGACCAGGATCCCTTTTTAAAAATTAGATGGAATCCCAACCTAGTACAAGTGCATTTATTACAAAGATATATGGTTGGTACAGTCGTTTAATGCCACGGTACGGGCTTGAACTAGCCTAATAGACTTGGTCAACTTTAATCATGTGCCTTGGGAATCTCTTGCACGTTCATCATAACCATTGATTTACTCTTCCCTGAAGTCGAGCATATAGGACCCTCAGGTTCGAACCTCGAACTGGACTTGAGCCTTTTTAAAACGGGTTCCTTCTAATTAGTGCATTTTCCACTACAACTTATCTTTTCCATTTTTTTAATCCCTCTTAACTTAGTGCTTTTAATTTAATTCAGTAGTGCCCTTTCTAAACCTTATCACTTATTAGCAGCCACCTAATTCAATTATTGAGGTTCCCTTAGGTTAGATTATCCAAATTAGCCCCATGACCCTGTTATTATTTCAGAAAATCACAATGGTCAAGTTGACCCAAGTAGGTGAACAAATTCTTTGGGCCTTCGTTGAAACTGGGTTAGAAATGAATCCCCAAATTAAGTTAACCAATCGATCCATGATAAAACAGAACAAAAAACCAATTTGAATGGTTTCAAACCAAAACCTAATTAAATTACTGACTTTAAAGCTAAACTAATGAACTAGAATTAACTAAAATATCAAGTCGAGACAAGACTAATTAACAATGAGATAAAAAAAATCAGAAAATTCAAAAATCATGAAGGACAATTAAACAAGGTGAACAAATAACATAACAAAATCTGAGATTAACGTTCTAAAAACTAGAAGACGAAATTGAAAGGCCAAAGAAACGATTACAAATGCAGAACTAATCATAAGAAAAACCTAGGTTCAGAAACTAAAACCAATCAACAATACTAAAAAATATAAGAAAAGGGGTAAACGGATGGTAAAAACAAACACAGATAGCAAAAGAGAAACGAATACTTACCATTATTAGCTTGAAACCAAACGCCGAATGTCCTGATTTCACGAAACTAATGATGATCGCTTGTTCTTTGTCAAAAACAAATGAAAACCATCAATTTCGCGTGAATCAGCTTTCTAGATCATAAAAATGGAAATTTGGATCATGCATGCCATGGATTCAACAGAAATTAACTTTAGGGTTTAGGGATTTGAACTTTAGATCTAAAATTCGAGAGGTTTCGGTAAGATTCGAGGGAAACGAGTCATGGATTTGGAAAGAGGGGCTCGGGGTGGTTCTGGGGTGTAAATTTGGGAGTGATTGAGCCACCGGAACCGCCGTAAGGCGATTTCCGGTGGGCGGAGGGCGGTGGTGTGAGGCGGTGGAAGACAGGCGTGTCTCTAGAGTATATGAGAAACAATGAGGGGGTAAGGGGTCTGATGGGTTGTGACATATTAAAATTATTGATTCAATCAAGGTCGTTGGATGATTGGAATCTAACGGTTATGATTGAATCAATAATTAAAATGGGTTCGTTTTAATCGAGTGGGGTTGGACCAGTTCAGGGGCAGGTCAGGATTGGGTCGTGGGCGAGATTAGGGACCGTTCGATCAAGTGAGATCGACGGACCTGATGAAAACATACCAAATGGCGTCGTTTAAGATGGCCTGGGATGGACCGGATTTTGATACGGGTTTGGGCTGGATCGGGCAGGTTTGGCTGGGTAATTGTTTGAGCTTCTTAAATTAAATTGAATTTTGCCCAATTCCGATTTAATTCTCTTTCTTTTCTTTTCTTCCCTTTTTTCTCAAAATTAAAACTAAAATCCTAAATTAAATTATAAAAACACCAAATTAACTTAAAAATACTAATTAACTCTAAATAATAATTATCACAAATAATTAAATGCCAAATTAAAAGAAAATCACACAATTTGACTAAAAATACAAAAATATGTTATTATTTTTTGAATTTTCATTTTTGTAAAACACCTAATTATTAATTAATTCAAAAAATGTAAAAAATCAAATCCTAAATGCAGATACTATATTTTTGTATTTTTAATACGTTAATAAAATTAAACATGTACACAAACATATGCAAACAATCAGGAAAATAACATAATAATTCCTAAAAATAATACATAATTAAAGAAAAGACCTAATTTTGGAAATTCTTTTGGAGTAATTCATATGAGGAAAAAATCATGTGCTCACAGCGAGTTCCTTGTTATGTCATTTGAGCTGACTAATGCCCCAGCAGCCTTTATGCATCTGATGCATAGTGTGTTCCGGTCGTATCTTGACTCGTTCGTCATTGTCTTTATTGATGATATTCTAGTGTATTCCTAGAGTCAGGAAGATCATAAGCAGCACCTGAGGACTGTGCTTCAGACTCTGAGAGAGAAGATGCTATGGCGATGGATATTCAGGCCTTAGCCAGCCAGTTTGTGAGATTGGATATTTCGGAGCCCAGTCGGGTTCTAGTTTGTGTGGTTTCTCGGTCTTTCTATTTTATTGTATCAGGGAACGACAGTATGTTGACCCTTATTTTCTTGTCCTCAAGGACAAGGTTCAACACGGTGATGCCAGAGATGTGACTATTGGTGATGATGGGATATTGAAGATGCAGGGTCGGATTTGTGTACCCAATGTTGATGGGCTTCGGGAATTGATTTTGGAGGAGGCCCATAGCTCGCGGTATTCCGTTCATCCGGGTGACACAAAGATGTATCAGGATTTGAGGCAGCACTACTGGTGGAGGCGGATGAAGAAGGATATAGTTTGATTTTTAGCTCAGTTCCTCAACTGTTAGCAGGTAAAATATGAGCACTAGAGTCTGGGTGGGTTACTTCAACAGATAGAGATCCCGGAGTGGAAGTGGGAGGGGATCACCATGGATTTTGTAGTTGAGCTCCCACGAACTTTGAGAAAGTTTGATGTTATTTGGGTAATTGTGGATCGGTGGACCAAATCCGCTCATTTCATTCCTATGTGTACTATTTATTCTTCGCGGCGGTTGGCGGAGATTTATATCTGGGAGATTGTTCGTCTGCATGGTATTCTAGTGTCCATCATCTCAGATAGGAATACTCAGTTTACATCACGGTTCTGGAGGGTCGTTCAGCATGAATTGGGTACTCGGGTGGAGTTGAGTACAGCATTTCACCCTCAAACGAACGGACAGTCCGAGCGCACTATCAGATTCTTGAGAATATGCTTCGCGCATATGTGATTGAGTTTGGAGGGTCTTGGGATTAGTTCTTTCCATTGATGGAGTTTGCTTGCAACAACAGCTATCAGTCCAGCATTCAGATGGTACCGTATGAGGCTTTATATGAGAGACAGTGTAGATCCCCGGTGGGCTGGTTTAAGCCGGGTGAGGCTAGATTATTGGGCAAGGACTTAGTTTGGAGAAGGTTAAAGTTATTCAGGATAGGCTCCGTACAACCCAGTCTAGACAGAAGAGTTATGCAGACCGGAAGGTTCGTGATGTTTCCTATATGGTTGGAGAGCGAGTTTTGCTTCGGGTTTCACCTATGAAAGGCGTTATGAGATTCGGGAAGAAAGGAAAGTTGAGTCCGAGATTTATTGGCCCTTTTTAGATATTGAGGTGTGTTGGGGAGGTTGCCTATGAGCTTGCCTTTCCTCCTAGCTTGGCCGAAGTTCATCCGGTATTCCATGTTTCGATGCTCCGGAGGTATCACGGTGACCCATCACACGTGTTAGATTTTAGTTCAGTCCAGTTGGACAAGGATCTATCTTATGTTGAGGAGCTAGTGGCAATATTGGACATGCATGTTAGAAAGATGAGGTTAAAGAACTTTGCATCCATGAAAGTTCAGTGGCGGGGCCAACCGGTCGAGGAGGCGAGCTTGGAGGCTGAGCAGGATATGCACAGCTGTTAGCCTCATCTTTTCACTACTTCAGGTATGTCTCTATGCTCGTTCGAGGAAGAACAAATGTTTAAGTGTAGGAGGATGTGACCACTCGATCGGTCGTCTTAAGAATTAACGCCCCGATCCCCTATTAACTGCTTTCCCTGTGTTTATTCTGCTGTTTTGATTTGCTGGGATGTTCGATTTTGAGTTTCGAAGAGTTTTGGGGCACTTAGTCGCTAAATGAGAGCTTAAGTGTTGGAAAGTTGACCGTAGTCGGAACAATGTGAAGACGGGATCGAAATGGAAATCAGATGGTTCTGTTTGCTCCATTGGGTGATTTCGGGCTTAGGGGCGTGTTCATAATGTGTTTTGGAGGCCCGTAGCTAATTTAGGCTTGAAATGCCGAAAGTTGAATTTTTGAAGTTTCTGATTCAATAGTGAGATTTTTATCCGAGGGTTGGAATGGAATTCTGGAAGTTGGAGCAGCTCCGTAGTCTTTAATGTGACGTGCGTTCAAAATTTCATGTCATTCGGACGAGGTTTGATAGACTTTTAGATCGAAAGTGTATTTTTAGAGCTTTTGGAATTCATAGGCTTGAATCCGATGAAAAATAGGTGTTTTGATGTTGTTTTGACCGTTCTGAATGTTGGAACAAGTTTGAATGATGTTTAAGGATTGATTTGCATGTTTGGTTGAGGTCCCGGGGGCCTCGGGTGTGTTTCGGATGCTCAACGAGTCATTTTGGAACTAGAGAAATTGCAGAAAAATCTGTAGCAACACAGTTCTGGTTTCTTTCTTTGAGTTCACGAGTGGGGTCTCGCGTTCGCAAAGAGGAGATGGGGCTGGTGAGAAATTTACTCTTCGCGTTCGTGAGGCTGTAGGACTTGGTGCCTACACATTCACAAAGTCAGTCTCGCGTTCGCATAGGGGAAGAGAACTGAACATCGCGTTCGCGAAGAGGGAGACTGGCCAGTGGAACTTTAGTGCATCGCGTTCGCGATAGTAGCCTCACGTTCGCGAACAAGGAAATACCTGGGCAGAATATAAAATTTCAAAATCGAGGGTTTAGCCATTTTTATCAAAACTTAAGCTTTGGAGCTCGGATTTAAGCGTGATTTTGAGTGATTTTCAGAGATATCGATTGGGTAACGACTCTTAACCCCTTCTTGCTTGTAACCTACTAATCCAAAACTGAATTCATCCTTTAATTTCGGAATTTGTATGAAAATTGGGAAAAAGTTCTCAGACCAAGGAATTGAGTTTTGATTGGGGATTTGACATTGGATTGTGAAATTTTTGATATGGTTAGACTCGTGCGAGTGTGAGGATTCTGAAAATATATTTTTACCCGATTCCAAGATGTGGGCTCGAGGGGCGTTTTGGTTATTTTACCTAATTTCGAGTATTAGCTTAGAATTTCTTTGTAGAATCAGTTACTTGAAGTGTTATTTACGTTATGAAATTGAATTGAATAGATTTGGGCCATTTGGAGTCGAGTACTCTTGGCAAGAGCGTGGTTTCGGAAATCATTATTATTGATCCGGTTCGAGGTAAGTGGCTTGTCTAACCTTGTGTGGGGGACTTTCCCCTTAGGATTGGTATTGTGATAATTGAAATGCCTTGTACGTGAGGTGACGAGTGCGTACTTGTGCTAATTGTTGAAAATCCGGCTTTCATTAAGTAACTTTAATTGTGTTTTCCCTTTCTATTTATTCTACTTGCACTTATAAACCTGCTGTTAGTTAGAGAAACATTCTAATTGACTTAATTATTTTATTTGCTTTAACTGCCTTATTTGTATTATGTGAAGCATGTTAGGTTAGAATTGTCTAGGTTACCTTGTTATGAAGTTGAATTTATTTGAGTATTCCTTGTGCCATTGTTGTGTGTTTTACTTTGGGACTACAGGACGACATCCTGGGAGATTCCCTGTACGTATTTACGATTTGAGCTGAAGTGCGAGATACCGAGAGATCCCCATCACGTACATTGAAGATACCAAGAGATCCTCGAGATACCAAGAGATCCCTATCATACATTGAGGATACCAGGAGATCCTCGGGATACCAAGATATCCCTATTATACATTGAGGATACCAAGAGATCCTCGGGATACCAAGAGATCCTCAGGATACCGAGAGATCGCCAGCATATATTGAGGATACCGAGACATCCTCGGGATACCAAAAGATCCCTAGCATATATTGTGGATACCGAGAGATCCTTGGGATACCAAGAGATCCCTAACATATATTGAGGATACCGAGAGATCCTCGGGATACCAAGAGATCCCTGACATATATTGAGGGTAATAAGAGATCCTCGGGATACTAAGAGATCCCCGGTTATTTCCTTGTGATTGTTTTGCCTCTATTTCAGTTATTGAATTCCTTGTTTTCCTGTATTAAATTCTTATCGTTAGTTTTTAACTGTACTGCTTATCTTATACTGTCATGTCTTATATTCTTTATTTTATCTCTGTATGGCCCTGACCTTCCTCGTCACTACCCGATCGAGGTTAGGCTTATATTGTGTATTTGCATCATGTTTTCCTCTTTGATGCTTCACACATGTGTGTTTATGGTTTCATAACTTACGGGGTTAGTTAGTTTCGTTCCGGGAAGATTTCAAGTTCATTTAGACCCTTTGGTTTTTGACTTAGAAGCTTAAGTTAGAAATGTTTATCAAACTTTGAATTTTGTGAAAACAATCCCACAAAGGTATTTTGATGGATCCGATAGCTTCGTATTTGGGCATATGCCCATAATCGATTTGGAGGTCCATAGGTTGATTTGTGTTGTTTTGTCGAAAATTGGCGATTTGAAATTTAGAAGTTTGATCATAGGTTGACTTTGGGCTATCGAATTTGAAATTGGATTAAATTTTGCATGATCATAAGTTTGATCATGCAATTTAGAACTTGTCTACAAAATTTGGTATCTATTGGATTTGATTTGATAGGATTCGGACGCTTAATTGCAATTCTAGAAGTTCTTGAACTTTACTTTTAAATTCATGTGTTTTGGTGTCCGATTCGTAGTTCTAGATGTTATTTGTGTTTTGATCGCGCGAGCGAATGATGTTTTTAGACTTGTGTAGATGTATGATTTGGAGCTCTGAGGGCTCGGATGAGTTTCAGAATGATTTGGAGTGAAAACAGAAAATCTGGTGTGCTGGTTCTCTGATGTCGCAATTGCAAGCACCAGCTTCACAACTGCGAACATGGCAGGGGAGGGACAGGTATCGCAAATGCGATGCCTAGTTTGCATTTTCAAAGTATGGTCCTGGGTAGGACCGCTCACATTTGCGAAGTTTTCTCGTATTTGCGAGGAGGACAGACTTTGCATTTGCGAAGTCTGAGTTGCAATTGTGACATTTCCTCAACGTATCAGTTGTCACAATTGCGAGCCTTTCTTCGCAATTGTGAGGGTTCGCAAGTCGCAGATGCGACATCTGCAACTGAACAAAAGGTTAGAAATTCGGGATTTCATATTATTTTCATATTTTAGAACCCTAGTATCGGTAGGATGCGATTTGGAGAGGAGATTTGTCATGACCCAAAATTCAACTAGTCGTGATGCTACCTAACCCAACCCGCTGGATAAACTAATTACCTTCTATCCAATTTCAGTAGAATTTAATGAAACAATAAAGGAAATAAAATATCTTAATCTTATACATTTCCCAAAGATTGGTAGTACAAATCATGAGCTTCTAAGAATAGAGTTTACAAAGCTGAAATAATGTAAATACATAATCTTTTTGAAAAGTACATAAACAGAGTTTTATGAATCTAAAGCTACCATGAACAAGAGGCAGCTACTATCGGAACCCAAGTACATCTTTAATTCCAACTTTCGTCGATCACAGCAACATCAACAGCCAACATCTGCACACAAGGTACAGAAGTGTGGTATGAGTACAACCGACCCCATTTACTCAATAAGTAACAAACCTAACTGTAGGTTGAAAGTAGTGACGAGTTGGAACAAAGGTCAGGTCTAACACCAATTTCCAACAACAGTTCATAACAACGTAAGACAAATAAATAAAGAAGTAGCTCAAAGATAAAATGCACAGTTTTTCATAATTTTCCGAAAATAGTTCCACTTTTTAAGTATATCGGTGAAAACCCAACTCCTTTACCGAAATCGTCAAAACTACAAGTTTGAAAAATGTGAGTGTTCCCAAAAATCCATTCAACAGTAAATATGTTGTTTCATTTTCTCTCGAGATAGCAAGTGTAAAATACCTCTCAATGCCCATATGTCAATATATGTGAGAAGTCATGAATCACGTGATACCGTACAACATGAGAAAAATGCATCTCTATGCATGTATGTCATCTGCATGTCTAATGCGACACGAATAAGTGATAAAACTATACGCATACTCTCAGAGTATCAATTTACTTAGTCCTCCCAATCACTCAGTCCTCACAGCCACTCAGTCCTCTTAGTCACTCAATCCTCTCAATCACTCAGCACTCGCACTCAGTAGGTACTTGCACTCATTGGGGTGTGTTTAGACTCTGGACGGGCTCCTTCAGCCCAAGCGCTATATCAAGCCAAATATGGCATAATTCAAAGAAACATGTTGCGGCGTTGTTAAACCCCATGTTTTAGTACGTAAAGGTACGACATAAGTAATTTGATGAAAACTCAGAAATGAGATATTACATCCCATATTTTGGTACGATTAAAGTTTCGTCGTAAGTTTGGAATTGGAATTATTTTGAGGTTACAAGTATTATGCTATTTCAAACAAGGGATAAATAAGTTCATGAAGGTGAGAGGGTAAGCAAATCAAAGAAAATAAGTTTGGTTGAAGTTTGACAAGTTGGGATAAAATACGGTGCGAGTTATAATACTCGGTATTTATGGACTAGTACCACACAAGGTACCACATGACCATATTAGTAAAGTGTGTTAAAAGTAAGTGGTATTTTAAGCAATTTGAGATAATACCTAATTATGTGGATAATTGGGTAATTATTGGTTAATGGGAATTAACAAATTAATTAAAAAAATAAGTGGTTAATTGTTGGATAAGGATGGGCTAAAAAACATGGCAGCATTTCAAGATTTAGCCAAGTGACTCTTAAGTCATGAGATTTGGTGTCACAATTAAAAGAATTTTTGTCTTAGTCATTAGGAAAATAGGGCCCGCACCCAATTATATAAAAAATCTCTTAAGAGCACAAAACCAAGGTTGATGACTACATGAAGCATGGATAAGAACGTTACTGCTTCTTCAAAATCATAAATTTTGCATTCTAATCTTTAGTATGTTTATGCAAACAAAATCTCTTAGCATCTTAGCAACATGATATGTTGCAATTTTAAGGGAGAACGATACAATCTTTCGCAAGAATATCATATAGATTTTTCCCTACTCCGATCTCAATGTTACGTGCTTTGTTGCAATTGATGTATATTAAAGTGATTGTCAAGATAATTGGCTCAGGTATGTTAAGGCTATCCCTTATTCTTTTTTGTCATGATCTACACAATAGAAATGAAACGAGAAAATGCACAACTTTCATAAATGACCCTATTCATAGAAATACTAGAGGTGCCTATGTTCTTGAATTCCCATGTGTCCTATTATTTTATCACATGTTCATATGTCTCAGAAAAATATGTAAGTTGAAAAAGTGTACTTCATTATATTACTCAAAGGCATAATGGTCTTATGACATTCCGAAAGATTTTATTAACATACTTCTCAAGCATTGCATTCATGTGCATTGACCCATGACCAGATGGCGTTATATACGCGTATATATATATATATGTATATGGGATATGGGATATGGGAAAAGGTTACGGCATTATAAACGCATCACCACCAGATCAGCTAGTATACGTTGATGATTTTGCCTTCAGTGGCTGAGATAATAGGATGAGATGCCCTCAGAGGCTTGATGACATTATGAACACATGAACGACATGATATTCATACACATATGCATGACACTATAAGTATTTCATGATTTACAGAGTTGTCCAGACTTACAGGTTGAGCCATGTACTCTATATTTCTTCCATGTGTTTTATGTACTTATATATGTGCCTTACATACTCGGTACATTATTCGTACTGATGTCTCTTTTTCCTGGGGATGTTGCGCTCCATGCCCGCAGGTCGTGATAGACAGGTCGAAAGCCTTCCAAGTAGGCTATCAGCTTAGTGGAAGATGTTGGCGCGCTCCATTTGCTTCGGAGTTGCTTGTTTGGTTAGTATGATTTAGACATGTATTGTTTGGTATGGCGGGACTCTATTCCGACCTTTGTGAAAATTATGTATTCCTAGAATCTTGTAGACAGATGTCGTGTACGTAAAAGATTATATGGCCTTGTCGCCCTATGTTCAGTATACGAGTGGTTATTTTGGCCTTATAGGCATGTACATCATATGTATAAGTTTGGATTACATGTTGGATCGTCCAATGTCGAGTATTTCTCCATGTTTTATTGTACTTATCTCATGACAACCTTTTTGGCTCATTTACCTATGATAGTATGATACGAAAGATACGTTAGGTAGGTATTCGGTTGAGTAAGGTACCTCGTGCCCGTTGTGGCTCATAGGTTTGGGCCATGACAAAAGTGGTATTAGAGTAGTTCTGTCCTAGGGAGTCTACAAGCCGTGTCTCGTAGAGTCTTGTTTATGGGTGTGTCGTGCACCACACTTATAAGCAGGAGGCTACAGGGCATTTAGGAATGTCACTCTTTCTTCATACTATATATCGTGTGGTAGAGCTAAGTTGTAAGAATTCAAATTCCTAATTTATATTTTATTCGTAATAAGACGATACCTACATCCAGAAAGACGGTTGGCGAAAGACATGGCTATGAAAGAGTTGAGTCAGAGGTACTCGACTTTGCATCATGCTTATGATAAGTAAATGTAAGGTATTCAGCAAATCATGTGCGTACTGAAAAGTATAAGCCTCTTGATAATGAAGATTATTGGTATTTTCAACTTAGACAGAGAGATATAAGCATTTTGAGTTTACCTTCAATAGTAACAGAGGTATGTGAAATCGGTCATACCCATCTCAGTTATACCCTATTGGGGGCTAACAGGCGTAGATTATGAAAAGGACGGGATATTAGGATTCCGCTGGGGTTAGAGTAACCCAAAATGATGGATGGATTATTTACATCAGTTAACATTTCTGAAGGGTATTGCAATTGTGCTAATAGATATCTTTATGAGACACCCAGATGGTGCACTATAAAATAGTACAATTAGATATGAGTATTTCAAAGATAGGCACTAGAAGCCTTGAAAGGATAAATATTACCTTACCGTGGCTCTTGTCCCTAGTAGAGCGAGAATTCTTGGCAACCCAAAGAACCAATGAATGAAGCAAGGGAAGCTAAAAGCAAAAGAATGTCTTGTTGAAGTTTTGAAAAGAAAGTGATAGGCAAAAATATTAGCAGGGAAAACAGAAGAGAGATAAGGAAACATTATGAATAATGTGTGATACATGGATGACAATGGTAGAGTGTTACATAATCTATAGTAAAATAAAGAAAGAGATGAAAGGTGATGGGCCTTAAGACAACAAAAGTGTATAGGCCATACAGTCACATCCTCATTTTGAGAAATAAGTCCGCAACTCTGACGTGATTAACAGAATAAAAAGTTAGGCCCTAGAGTAATAGAAATCAGTATGGGTTGGTGAACAAGATAAACTAAATATGAATTAGGGACTGAGTGATTTCATAACGATCGACATCATGAGAATTTCAGATTGCATTCTGGTGATAATAGAATGGACAACAGAAGAAGATTCATAAGTTGTTCAGAGAATGGTCATTCCGGAAGACGCTTCCCTAAAGCAATCAATGTGAACAAAGTTAAGTTAGGCGACTGTATGTGCCAGTTATATTAAGTGTAGCCCTCGTGAGTAACGGACTTTGTTATCCTTGGTACACAAGAATTACCGCAAGGTGAGTAAGGGTCATCGATGATGTGAAAGGACGCCAAAGATGAAAAGGAAAAACATCTATAGGTAGGTCGTTGTAGCTCCAACTCTTAGTACTCCCCTAAAGGGGGGAATATGGAATGATGTGGCATTAAGCCAAAATCAAGTGGTTCTAGTAACTATGAAATGGTAAAGGAAGAATCCGATAAAAAATGAGAAAAGAATGAGATTGCACTTATTTAAATCCTACATATATGCTACAATTTCAGAACATTATGCAAACAAGATGTCAAGGAAAGGAAGTAAGGGTTCCTGCCTGGGATGTTATTGATAGATAAGAAGCCAACACGTGATGTAAGTTAAGATAAAATAAATAACCCAAGGAAGATTACGCGGAGTATTGATATAAGAATAGGCCAACGAGTAGTTAGTAATTGATTCAGGAAGAGCCTAGTCATGACTAGACAAGAGGTTACGGACAACTAATTAGATCGTGCAAGATAAACAGAGTAAACCCCAACATGGGAAATTCAGCCTCACAGATACGACATCATGACCTTGAGAAATACTTAGGTAGAAGTTGGGGTAGTTAAAGATATTGTATGAGTGTTATGAAAATGAAAAAGAGTCCCACTAG
The DNA here is from genome assembly GCF_000715075.1 of Nicotiana tabacum. NCBI lineage: Eukaryota > Viridiplantae > Streptophyta > Magnoliopsida > Solanales > Solanaceae > Nicotiana > Nicotiana tabacum. Next base: position 87,660,351 of record NC_134080.1, read on the forward strand.
GAAGACAGTCAAAACTTCAATTCAGAAGCAACCGTACGAGCACATGAGTGTGAAGGTAAGTAACAAAGGATAATTATAGTTAAGTACGAGCATCGAAAAATTCTGTCAGGTAAGCAATATAACAAGCTGGTAACTTTGCAAGATCCAGAATGTCTTCCCTAAGTACTACAATGAAAGACTAGCTGAGGAAATAAAGAATAAGTCTTCAACCAAAGCACAGTGACGTAAAGAGGAAATGCTTTTGTAGCAATAGTCCCACTACAAAATTGTATGCATGCCAAAAGAAAGTAGCATCTACCATGGCTGATGAACTTGAAGTAAAGTCCAAAGTAATATTAGAGATCATATGAGTCTAATGAAACTTCCGGTACGTGAGAACTAAGATAAGCCAAGTATCCATACAACAAGTGGCAGAACGACCGGGAAAAGCAATTGCTTACAATTAAAGAAAGCTAAGAAGGAACGGAAGGAACTATTCGATCAATGATCCCAAGTTGGTGATGTTATGAATGCACTTAAGAGTTTGGAGTTTTGTACCTGCAGTATATACAACCATAGAAGACTTTGGTATACGTTAAAAGAAAGAATTGAGCCTAAGTCATAGATGAAGGATCGAATTGTTAAAGGATTGTATCATGAATATCCCTCAATGCCTATGAAAGGCTAAAGTAATAATAAATACCAGGAGCCACAGATCAAAAGATAGCTTAAGCCTACATAAAGGATGATCATAAAAAAAGAGGAAACTAAAGAGTTACATAGACTAAGTAAAACAGGAGTGGACCCTAGAGAATTATAGACCTCAAGACCACTCTTAAATAGCAGAGGTATATGAGAAATAGTACAATAACCATATTTTATAACGACTCTATGATGAAGCCAACTAAAGATATCAGCCTCATAAGAAGTTAGTATGAAGCTCTCACCGGATTATGTAAACACTTGAAGTGCAAGTATTATAATAAATCTTCAAGTTATGGATGTGAATTATACCTATATGGGAGGAAGGTCATGAAAGGGATACAAGATGTGATGCAAAATTTTAAGGTAAGTAAGGTAAAGGTGAAACCTAACTCGTATTTATGATTATAACATGAATCTATCATGTGTTTTGGCTCTAAATCAAGGAATCTTAAAGAAGAAAAAAATAATTTTTGCTTGAAAGATAAGAATGTACATATTGGGAGTTTTGAAAAAACTTTTCAAAAGTGAAAAATGGAGATTTGAACCATGATTTGGAGTCGGTTTCTGATGAAACTTGTATATTTGGAGTCTGTTTCTGATGATTTGATTGTCAAGATGGAATTACCTGTGTTGAGTTGATATCTCATATATTTGTTAAGTTGGTTGTAGCGTAACAAATTGATGTGAAAAAGGAAGTTATCATTATGCAATGATATACTTGATTTTTGAAAGTTTCTCTTGAACATTTTTGGCAATTGATACAGAATCAAATCATGTTGGGCACCTTTACTGTTGATATTTCGGTAGTTCCAGTAGTTGGAGAAGTTCGGCCTGTTATTGCTACACAATATGGGGAGGGTCATGCTATGTCATCAGAGGGACTGAAGGAGTTGGATAGATTCACCAAGTTATTTCCTATTCATTTTGGTGGTACACCTTCTGAGGACCCCCAAGATTTCTTGGACCATTGCTATGAGGTATTACGCAACATGGCTATAGTGGAGTCCAACAGAGTTGACTTTGCACTGCTTGAGATGCATGGTTCCACCAAGAGGTAGTGGCAGGAGTATGTTTGGGGCATACTAGCAGGTTCACCTCCACTCACTTGGGATCAGTTCTCACAGCTATTCCTGGAGAAATTCATCCTCTTTACTCATAGAGAGGATCTATGCCGCCAGTTTGTGTGCCTCCAGTAGGGTAGCATGACCTTTACCCTGTACGAGACCAGATTTGAGATTGCTAAGCATATTGAGAGGAATTCGAAGCCAGGGCAAAGAGGAAGCATATGAGAAGTCAGCACTACAACTGTCTCATGTTTCTTCAGATTGTCACGGTGCATACGGTTCTTTTTTGAACAGCCAGTATTTAGTGAACCTTCAGCTCCTTTAGTTCAACACAGCCACATAGTTACAATAGTGGTATTATACTCGACAATTGTGCCAGCATTGAGGTTTCTTTGAGTGTGGTGATGTAGGTCATATCAGGAGGTACATTCCTAGGTTGAGGAGTAGTAGACTACCGTAGGGTACTCGTGCCATGATTCAGTCACCGGTTGCTCCACAACCTGCTCAGCCAGCTAGAGTCAGGGGCCAGATAGCCCGAGTTGGTGGTCAGGATGTTAGAGGTGGGCTCCAACCAGTTAGGGGTCGTCAGAGAGGTGGAGGTTAAAGTGGTAGGTCTCAACCATGTTTCTATGGATTCCTAGCTAGATCCGAGGCAGATTCGTCCGATGCAGTCATCACAAGTATTGTTCTAATTTTCCATAGAGATACATCAGTTTTATTTGATTTACATTCAACTTATTCGTCTGTGTAATCCTATTTTGCTTCATATTTAGACATGTCTCATGATTCATTGAGTGCTTCTATTTATGTGTCTACGCCTGTTCGGTATTCGATTGTGGTAGACATATTTATTGCTCGTGTGTTGTATCTATTGGGGGTTATGAGACTAGGGTAGTGCTTTTGTTACTCAGTTTGATCGACTTTGACATGAGTTTGGGCATAGATTGGTTTTCTCCATACCATGCTATCTTAGATTGTCATACCAAGACTATAGCATAAGCCATGCCGAGTTTGCCTCAATTAGAGTGGAGAGGGACTCCTGGTCTATAAGGTCCCGTAAAAGTTTCCCTAAAACCCGGATTTCGTGATGCCGAAGTGGGCATAGGGGTTAATAGTAGTAGAAATTCTTCGCGGCCAAACTTTTTGGATTGAACAGTATACTGAGGAGTTGAAGGAAATATTTTTGCAAAAATAGGCATTTCTGCGGCCCATTATATAACCGGGTAATTACTCTGCGGGCCGTAGGATAGTCGCAAAGTGAAGCAGTCTTTTTGGCCAATTTTGAGGTCAGTTTCCCGGCCAATTATGTGATCGTATAACCATTTCATGGGCCACAATTTAGTCGCATAATCGTCCTTGAAATTTTGCGGAGGGAGGTTCTATAGCGCATTATGCGACCGCAGAATAGGTCTGCAGGCCGCATAATGGCCGCAAAGTGAAGGAGAGCAGCCCAGTTCCCAAGGCCACTTTTTGCGGCCATTTCGCGGACCGCATAACCATTATGCAGTCGCAGAACATGCTTCGAAGCTTTATTTTTGGGGTTTTTAAACCCGACCCTATTCCGTTAAAACACTCACCTTAGACCATTTTGAGCATATTTTTTGATAGCTTTAGAGTGAGGAAGAAAGTCCTAGAGAAAGAAAGTGTTCTTCGTCAAAATTTCTCTTCAATTCTTGCTTAAATCGGGAAGATTATCAGGAGAGGCACCTAGGCCTTATTTCCAAGAGCTAAGGCTCTATTACCCAAACTCCTAATTACAAAACGTAACTAAGATGGGCCATTAGTAAGGTAATTCATGGGACTGGGAGTGATTATCTTGCATGCATGTGTTCATAAGGTAAATGGGAAGGTTGTGAGTTAAAGATAGAAAAGAACGGGGTGTGGGTTGGTGGAGTCTTTCATAAAAAGGGCCATGAAACCTTAATAACACAAAGTGCTTGATAGAATGCTCAAGTGAGCTAGAATTATGATCGTTTTCCTATATTGCTAAAATAGATTGAAGTTGCTAATTCTGGAACATCTTACAGCTTTAAAAATCTCAATTAAGGTATGTATGGCTAAACTCCTTTTTTCTTAGCATCGAAGCTCCTGGTGTTTGTGTAGTTGGTGTAAGTCCCCAAATTAATAATACTAGAATTGACTATCCCCAATATGTTGTGTTGAATGATATATGTTCAATAGTTGTTCTAAATTCTTACCATGTCACCTTGACCTCTTAAGGATATGTTTAGAAATGTGGAATATGTGTCAAGAAAGGTTAAGACTACAAGTCAAAAATCAAATAAATGTTGTTATGCCAATTTGTATGAAAAGCCTATATGTGCTTAGGATTTTCCAAGTTTTTCCCTTATGTGTACGAAGGCCTTACATCATAGGACTTAATTCTATTGATGCTAATGTTATTTTATGTGTAAAAAAAGGAAACTTGAATTATGAAATACGGTCAAGTGCCAAGAACGACTTAATAAATGAGGCCACTCATGCCATGTATTAAAAGATGGGAAAACAATATGAAGTGATATGATTGATTGAAATTATGATATGTCAAGTGAGATGGCATAGCCGATCGAGCCGTGATTGGACGCCGTGTCGCACACATGGTGGTAACCTGCTTGAAATGATGATTAAAATTGTGGATATGGTTGATGTCTCAAATGAACTGACCTAGGCGATCGGGTCAAGATCGGTCTCCGTGTAAGAACACGGTGGTATTGTGGATTGTTGCATATGGTACTAAAGATTACCCAAACTAATAAGATAGAAACTGATTGAGAACTTATATGATCCTTACATAATGTTTTAGTATTGTTCGAAGCTCTTATTGAACTCAAGACTGTCTTCCCCCTTGTATTATTGTTCATTCTATCGAGATGGTGTTTTAGATTTACATACTAGTACTTTTCGATAGTACTAACATCCCTTATGATGGGGGTACTACATCTTTAAATGGATTTAGATGGTTCCATAGCAAACAATGTTGATCGCAGCTAGCGGTGCATCCTCTTCTCAGCAGTCTTGGTAAGCCCCATTTCATCATGGGGTTGTATATTGTATCTTGTATGTGGAAAATCTAGGGGCCCGGGTTCCCCGACGTAGGGTCGTCTCGTGGTCATACCCCTCGAAGCTCGCAGCCAAGGTCGAGACTCATCTTTGGGGTCGTAAGATATCGGCCCAGAGGATATCACATCCCGACAGCTATAGCGGGCTACGATAGGAAAAAGGGGAGTTCCCGATACACACAACTCAATCTGACAGAGTTGGCCTATTCGGGGCCTCTTTCAAGATGTCACGTCCCGCCATCATATTTCCACGCCTTCACGGCTAACACGTTTTGTACTATAGCGGATTTCCCTCCTATATAAAGGGGATCCCCACCACTTTGTAATACTAGGTTGATGTTGCTTCAACTATTTCTCCACAAGATCAATAATCTCTCTCTCTCTCCTTTTTCTCTTTAACTCGCTTGTTCTTATTGGCTCGAGGCCACTTTAGCATCTGCCATCCCCCATTTGTTATTCATTTATTGCTTGGTATTGGCCACAAAGAGTCTTGTTTAATCATATCTTAACTAATATCACATTCCTGACTGCCTCCGATAGCTCGAGATCGAGCCCAGGTATCGACCCCGAGGTCCCCCATCGACCAGTCCGATGCCAGGGCCGTAATCCCCTCGGTCTGATCACTGTCTCGTTTTAGCTTGCATTTCATCGTTTAACTTCATATTCTTAGCGTCATTTGCTCTAACAACTAGCATAAAAATATATTGCGTATTTTAGAATCCAATTTATAAATTTAATTGTTATTACCATTTTCACGGTAAACAGTTTGGCATCCGCCGTGGGGCTAAAAATAATAGTGATTATTTTCTTGTTGGTTCCATTACAAAAACCCAAGTTATCTTTCACACTTTTCTTGTCCAATATCTCTTTATTTCAGGTCAAAATGTCTAGCTCGGTGAACAGAATCGAGAATGACAACCTTGAAAACCACGGGGAAAATGGCGTAGCTGCTCCAGCTGCCGGAGCGCAACCACATAATCCTAATGATGTGCCTAGACCAGTTCTAGCAGACGCAGATTCATAGGGTATATAACAAGTCGATGAAACCTCACACACTGACAGGAGCGTACGACATAGCGACCGACAGGAAGCCCAAAGAACCCCAGTCTAGGAAGAACAGGAAGTTAGTCTTCATGTTATTCTTTAAATGTTGCAGGCACAACAGTTGGCCATCGCTCAGTTACAAAGCCACCTGGAGACTCCCAGCACAGCAGCGCCGGAAACGGCTCCCCCCACAGAGCAAATGCCCGAAAGGTTAAGCAATAATAAATCGGAAGCCAACCCTGCCATAGCAAAGAGGTTTGGGGATCTCTCCAAAAGGGTTGAATCGGGTTCGCGGAAGTTGATGCAATGGTCGTTCCCCGAGGAAGTGTCCCCAGAACCCATTTCAAAGAAGTCCAAAATGCTATAACTCCCTAAGAACAACGGGACCTCAGATCCCAATGAACACATCACCGCCTATACGTGCGCAGGAAAAGGCAACGACCCAAAAGATGATGAGATCGAGCCCTTATTATTGAAGAGACTTGGGGAAACATTCCCGAAAGTGACCATGACGTGGAGTCACAACCTAGCGCCCGATCCCATAAACTCGCCTACCGTACCGTCAAACTCCTTCATGAAGGCATATGCCAGAGCCATCAAAACGACGATAAAAAGGCCCGATGCATCCAGGGCCGAGCAAACAGAGAATGAAATGCTATGGGGATTCGCACCTTGTTTCCCGATGGAACGAATGGGATTATCCCCGGTCTTGGATGACTGGGCAATACAGGCCTTCACTCAAAGCCTAACAAACCAAGCCTGGCGATTCCAGGGTAGTTCAACCAAATCTTGATCAGGTACCCAGTCAAGACCTGGTCGAATGCCTATACCCAGCATTGGTCGCAAACCAGGGTCATGGATGCCCGTCTAGGAGCCTCCTCAGGCTCAACTTACCCAACTAGTTTCCTGGCAAAGAAACCAATGTGAAACAGAGCAAGGTACTGCCCGTGCATCATAAACAAGAGGACACCCCGAGATGCAATCTACCTCACGACGATCGAGGAATGGCCCGAGGGCAATATCCTCAAGTAATCATTAACAAAAGTGGATTCGACGAGGACACATAGCCAGCAAGGGCGCCTCACCCAGCAAAGTACAATTTCCTCATCGTTATATCAAACATCGTGCTCTCCATAGGCAAAACCGAGGATGTCAAATGCCTCGGATCAATTCGGTCGAATTCCCCCCAAAGAAATCGCAGCCTGGCGCTAGAACTACATAGCAAGTGCGGCGGCAAGGCAAAGGTAGCCACCAGATCCAAAGGAAAGATGCCAAGCTGCTCCGTCGAAATTGCCACCGAGAATTGATGAGCGACCAAATTCAAGTTCGGCCCCCAGCATGAAAGGCAGCCAGGAGGAACAAAACAAGCAGACCGCAATGCATCACCACAGTGATGGAGGAACGACGACCATTTACAAGGACTTGTAAAAAGGAGAGCAACATTTCTCGGCACCAGAGGAAGGCAGGCCTGGGGTTATACCCCCAGGGACACCCCTATAGTCAGCAAAGAGGATGCCAAGACCTCGTCTTGATCTCGCAATGATGTACTGGTAACCGTCTTCCTTACTCGACCCATTTTTGATAAAACATGTGCTTATAAGTTTAGGTGACTCGATCGACACTGTCGGACCGTCGCGTCGAAACATGACCACCTTACGAATTCTTGATAGACTCCAAATGGCGATCACTACAATAAGGGGGAAAGACCATTCCCCGCAGCACAACATGATTGGCCCAAATTGGAATACCGAGTTCCACGTCATCAAATGAGATGTAAGGCACGGACGCTTTATTCGGATGACCTCGGGCGTATAGCCCGAAGATAAGGTCGTCCCCACTTCGCCAAAAGGGCAAAAATTCCATGCAAGGGATGGAATTAAAACCATCGGCAGGAAGTGACACGGGACAAGAGGAAATCCCACATCATATGACACATCCCCAGTACCAACATCTCCATTCTCGAAAGAGTCAAAGGGTAAGTAAACCACATCTTCGTCCAAGCCCGATTAAACATGGTGGAGGGCTGTACAAGAGTCCACACCCCGAAATGACCAGAACATACCTAACCTCGAAACGTCGCCTACCTGTCCCACGGTAAGGAAGAACTGCTTCACTCCTTCGATATTTTTTCACTAAACTGTATGTAGACACCGGGTTAGGCTGTTCGGAGGATCTAACCCTACCCGGAGCCTTTAAGGCCTTAACTGGAGCAACCATGCTCTTTCCCCTTGGCTGGACTTCCGCCCCAAAGTGGGTTTCGCCAGCACGATAATTAGTGGAGCAACATGCCCCTGAGGAGGATCCGACAAGATCATAGGCCTTCTTCTGCAATCAAACGACGAAGAGCACCCCCTATATTTTGGAGGCACCATCCGCTCGGAAGTATCGGATAATGGAAGACTGAGTTTCAATAAGGAATCATGTATTGGACCAAATGGCCTAGGGAGCCCGCCCGCACGGGCCAAGCTCACAATGATGAAACGATATATATTTATGGAAAGAAATAAAGAATATCTTTCAACATCTCATGCTCCAGAGAAAAAAAAAATCAGCATACTCTCAGCAGGGATCCCTCCATCGAATGCGTCCCGAAATGCTCGAAAACTTAGCATCAACAATTTGGCACCTGCACAACCCTAGGTTCAGAACTCTGGGCTCATAAGGACCCAACGAGGAAGCTCTAAGCTCACGAATAATGGCCTATGATTCTAAAAGTCGATGACTTGGAGACTGTCACCAAATCGCCATGCATTGGAAAACCCAAAACTGTAAGACCCCAAGCGGGCGGACTCAGCGTAACCAGATCTATTCTACATAGCAACAAAAACCGTAAGACCTCAATAGGCATGACAAACTGTAAGAACTCAATAGGCACGACAAACTCTAAGACCTCAATAGGCACGAAAATTTTGTAAGACCTTACTAGAGGCGTAAAAACTCAATCCCGAAGTTTAGGCTATACGTCGCATTTTTAAGAATCCCGAACAGGCATACCCTCGGTCTAGATGCCTAAAATGTCACTCGGGATCAAAAATGGCTCCGGCCAAACACATATGACTACGGTCAATACGGCTGCTCCAGCCAAACTAACGCAACTCGGGGACACCCGACTTGTTTACCGTGAAAATGGTAACAACAATTAACTTTGTAAATAGGATTCTAAAAATATGTGATCTATTCTCGAGCTAGTAGTTAGAGTAGTTGATGCTAATAAATACTAAGTTTAATGACAAAATACAGGCTAAGACGAGGTAGTAATCAAACCGAGGGGCCTTTTACCCAGCTGCAAGATTGGTTTATGGGACCTTGGGATCAACGTCAAAGTCAAGCTCAAACTATCGGGGATAGTCAAAGAAGGGATAACAGTCTAAGATACAATTCGATAAGGCTCTTTTTGGCCAATACTAAGCTATATAATGAAGAAAAGTAAAAAGGCGATAGCTATGAAGACAGCTTTAGGCCAGTACCAAGTGATGAACAAAGAACAAACAAGAAAGTAATCAAAGATAAATGGCTTCGAGCCAATGGGGATAAGAAAATTAGAAAGGAAAAGAGAGAAGATATTAATGCACTTGAGTAGGATAATTAGAGCTATGTCTTACAAGGCGTTAGTGACCCCTCTTTTATAGTAAGGGGAAGCCCAAACTTAGTACAAAATACGTTGTCTGATAAAAGAGAATGGGATGTGATAGTCGGTTAGCTTTATGTTGTATGTGAGCTGACGTCAAGCCGCTCGAATAGACTTGATCGACCCCGGGTGCATTCCTCGGGAGATTTCTGCGGTCGTTGGGGCTCTGGCCAATATTATCCTTGGCAGATCATCGACAGGCCTTGAGGGAAGTAACTGACTCGAGATCCCGTGCTTCCTGGATCACCCTTCGAAGCATTATGTCAAGGGAAAATCGGCCCCCCAGATTTCACCGCGCACAGATAGTCTCCGCATTTCTTAGATGGAAGTGATAAAAATGATATTGACATATTATTTCCTTGTGTCCTTTAACGGCGTCATGCCGACGGTGCAACCCTCCTTTTACATGTATCGAGGCACCTCACTTTTTTGCTTCGTCAGGATCACCCGAAATGTTACGACTCTTCGTTCTTCGGAGTTTTGTCGTTGCTATCGGTTCAGCTTCTATGAATGCATTTTTTTTGGCAATCCGCTAGGCAAGCGCCAAGGGCTAGTTTTTTATTAATAACAGAAAAGAAAAATGCAACAATTAGGAAAAGCACAAATAAGAGGGACAATAGCACCGGTATTGTTACCCATATGCCTTGGCTATATAATCACTCCTCTGCGCCTCACATTGCCTTATGATGGAAGCCTCATGTAGAGGATTCATGGTGTAGCTGCCGTCAAAGTCTCATGAGGGCATATAATCTCATAGCCGTGTGGATAATTTCCAAAGGCATAGGACCAAGGCAACACAAACCGGGATAAACCTTACCTTATCTATGAATGTATTGATTATGCCTGCTGTTACATTTTTTGAGGGCGGTAATGGCGTCGTCGGTTACTTTTCCCTCCCAATAAATGGGGCTTCTTGTGGCTGGCTTTTTTTATTCAAACTGCCTTCGATACTTATCTCTTCTTCCTTTCCTGCTATCTTGAATCTCTATCATCTTGTCATGTTTGAGGCCCGTGGCTTCAAGATTTTATGCCATATGTGCCTTGACTCCTCTTTTGATCTCTTTTTTGGATAGACAAAGTTGTGCCGCTGTGATTCTACTATTGTTGTTGATGTTGTTGCTTTTGCTGCAGTCGTCGACAGATCGGGGTGATGAGGCAGAGGGACGATTCCCTCTGACCACGGGAGACACTTTGGATTATGCACCGTTGCTCAAGAAGGGGCTCGATTATACACTACTGCTCACCCTCCTCCCTCGGCACGGTGCGTTACACCCTTTTTGGATTCCTAGGGGTGTGGTGGCGGTTCCTGCTGGCTGTTACCTCCTAGGCCGAGACAACGTCTCAAGAAGTGGCTTGGTGGGATTGATACTGGCAAGGTTCATGACAACCAAATTTTTCACCTAGCCAATTCTAGTCTCCTTTCCTCATCTCATTTCCTTTTGAAGATTCCATTCTAAGGAATCGAGATTAGGTCCCCGAGGGCCTCGGACTTGGACGATATTGTCTTTTAGGTCATATGCCTGAGGGGACGACGACAGAGATGCTGCATATCAAAAAATAGGCTAGACTCTTAGGTTTTTGTTGTATGCATATCTCCTGATATTTTTTACTTTTTGTGTGAGGATCCTCTTGCGGGCTTTTGTAATCATATGTAAGGACCCCTCGAGGGATGTTATTCATGGAGTTTTATGAATACAAATATACATTTACTTGACTTCTGCTTTCGACTCTTGCCTTGCCTTTGTACGCTCTCATTTCCTTCGAGGCCTTTGAATGTCTTCCTCCGTTGTAGGCTGCTGATGCCAGGCTCGGACGCGAGCATTTTTCCTGATCTTCTATTGATTGATATGGCTCCTTTCCAAGCCTATCATAATACCTCAGGCCGAGCCTCAGTTGATCTGATAGGCTCGGGCTGGGGTCCCTTTGGACTAGATGTAGATAACTTTTTTAGAGCGTATATGATTGACTTCTGTTGAGGAGTTTCCTATACTCAGGTGCTATTTCGAGCCTTCCTAGAGACTTTGATTGATAAAAAGGCTTCGTGTACGGTCTTTCATAAACTGACCCTAGATAAGGCCAACAACTTCAGACTGCCGGATCCTTACCGTGAAGGCACTGATAATGTCTTCGGACCTTGTAGTAACCTTTGAGAAGAGGCTTTCCCGCGGGCTGGCGGGTTAGGGACGCCGGTGACTTCTCGAAGGTGGTCTCCGGGCGGAGGCCTGCTTGTATTTGGACCATCCTGACCAGCACCCGGAGCCTATTTCGTATGTATGTTAAAAATGACTGTTTCTACTAACTGGATTATTTCGGCGGAGGCCTCTAAGGCCGTGCGCCAATCTCGTGCTGGCGAGGGCGTTGCTGGCCTTCTGGGGCTTTGTCTTACTAGGATGGAGGCCTCCTGGATTGACCATTACCTTGACGCCAGAGATGGTGCTGACGGATGGCGTCCTTGGTTGGTTTTGAATTGTTGTTGCTCTTCCTATATGCAATGTGTAGCTGCTTTGGCCTCCTCGGGGATTGTCGGGGCCTGCCGTTTCTATGGTGGTGGTGGAGCGTGCCCTTAATGGCTATTTATTTGGGGAAGGCAGAGACCGGGCTCGGGTGAATCATCTCTCCTAGGTGTTTAACTACCGACACCACACCTTTAAAACCCGCGTTATTTGTTTGAAGAGATGAAAAGATGCCCTTCAGGTGGTACATCTCGCGCTTCGCCAGCTCTGCCTATGGTGATGGAGGATTTGGTAGTCGTGCCTCCCTTCCTCTACTGCATTTGTACGGGCATTGTCGGTGTCGGATGGGTGAGGCTGTGCCCCATCTGGGGGAGTCGTAGATTTCTAGGCAGGTAATGGCGATAGTGAGATATGCGCTTCATAATGCAACGAAGCTTTTATCGAGGCAAGGCGGGTCCATGCTTCTGAGGAGAATGCATCGACCGAGTCGGATGCTCCTGGAGCCCTTAATTCTGTGATCTTCTGCAAATCTTGCATTCACCCTCATAACAGTCAAGCTCACTCTCTTAGGTGACCCAAATTCAAATTGCAACACATATATTTCCTTGGTAACAGAGATCTTCCAGTAAACGACATAAAGAATCACGCGAACTCAGAACAATCAGTAAGAGGTAACCCACCTGTTTCCCTCAAACTAACATCTCTTTATACTCTTCCACCGACATGGACATTACGCAGTCACTTAATCTTCCTGAGTCTGAGCTCATATCACAATGTGAAATCCACTTCACTCCCCCAACTAGAAAATATGAAAAGATTCTTCACACACCTATAACGCGGGGTTATACCTCAAATGAAGATGGAAATAAAGCACCCAATAGTTCTTCTATCCTCCAACAGACCTTTCTCGTTGCTTCTAAATCATATGAATACATCTCGTAGTCATAACACACTAATCACATAACCATCAAGCCATCACTTCTACTAATAGGAACACTACCGAACATATAATTTCAAAAACACGTGCTCACATAATCAGCACCTCAGTGCTCAAGTTGCAGGCAAAACCCGGCCTCAAGTCCTCCAGAATAGCCCAACATAAATGCAGAAAATCACATCTCGCCCCTTGATCAAGGAATCACAAGCCATCTATGCACATCTGATACTGAGCACCCATGCGCGCATACGAACGCGAGGAAGAAATTCAAAGAGTTACTTTCTAAACTGAATCAAGAACGCACGATAAGAATTCAATAATGTGAAGTTTTTACTAAAGGTTTTGCAGCCTCCTGAGGATAAGTACAAACGTCCCCGTACTAATTCGCGAGACTCTACCAAACCTGCTCATGACTCCTGATACCTATGTATCCTCGGCTCTGATACCAACTTTTCACGATCCTAAACCCAGACCCAGTGATAATGGTGTCTCTCGTGAAGACAAGGCCAGTCGACACAACACCCAATCAAATTAACAGATAATAATTCATAATTAAGTCATTAAAAATGATAATCCCATAATAAATTGAAATACATCAACTACAAAAAACCAAACACAGCCCGACATCGGGGTGTCACCAGTCATGAGCATCTAACATAAGTCTAGGAATACAGAAAGGGACTACACAGTTTATTGCAAAATCCAGTACAAGGGAAAGAAATAATTATAAGAGGGGGAAACACTGGCCTGCGAACGCCGAGCAGCTACCTAGTGGACTCCGAAAATCTGCTGGAAGCTATCAACACTAGCTAGCAGGACCTGAAGCTCCAGAATCTGCACACAGGGTGCAAGGATTAATGTGACTATTCCAACACCATGAGTAATAACAATAAATGAAGTCTGAGCGATAAGAAATCATGTAAGACACAATAATATGCTATAAAGAAGTAGTCTAAAACCAGTAAAAGGCAACGAAATAGTGAAGTCTTATAAAAACACCTTAGTTCAAAATAAGCTTCTATAAAACACCTTTTTAATATTTAAACAAATAAATGAAAAGCAGCTAGAAAAGATAAAATATAAAATCCTCCCCTCGGGCACAATGTCAATAGAATTAGCCATTCGGGCAATAACCTAGAACAACACCGGCCCCTCGGGCATATCTCATATCACAATGGGTGCCCATGCTCACTGGGGGTGTACAAACTCTGGGAGGGGCCCCTTACAGCCCAAGCACAATATCAAGCGATCTCGTGGCATAATCAATAGGCTCTTGGCCTCATATCAAGCCACCTCGTGGCATATAATCTCAGGCCCTCAGCCTCATAATCATAAATCAGTGTATCAATGCTACGGAGTGCAGCCCAACCCAAAAGTATCCTCACAATACGGGCCCTCGACCTTACTCAGTCAGAATCTCATAAGCCACTCGGGCAACAGTAAAACATGATGCTCAGCCCAAAATATCATTTATAATATCAAAAACGAGTAAATATAGCTAAGTTATAAAAACGATAGAATATAGCATGACTGAGTAAAAGTATAAAGTCGAAACAGTGAGGAATAGTTTTAAAAATCCCCTAAGGGTCCAAAACAGCTGAGACGAGACCCAAATAAGGCATATAGCCCAAAATATGATGATAGCAAACAGTTTTCAATGAAATACGCAGTAAAACAGTCATTCGGGACGGACTAAGTCATAATCCCCAATGGTGCACGGCCTCACAATCATCCTCTAGCATGCGCGTCACCTCAACATAGTACAACGATGTGTAATCCGGGGTTTCATACCCTCAAGACAACATTTAAAATCAATACTCACCTCTATCCGGTCCAAACTCTAGCCCGCGATGCCTTTGCCCTCTCGAATTAACCTCTGGATGCTCCAAATCTAACCAAAATCAGTACATAACCATTAAAATATGCTAAGAGAACAAAGCCCACTCGAAAATATCCAATTTACATAAAAAATCTCGAAATTGCTCAAACCCAGCCCCCGGGCCCACGCATCGGAATCTGATAAAAATTACATCAATAGAATCCTCATCCTCTCACGAGTCTATACATATCAATAACATAAAAATTGGACCTCAAATGGCCCCTCAAATCCCCACTCAAAGGTCTCTTTATCTCATGCCCTGATTACCCATTCTGCACTGATTTTTGCCAATTTTCACCATTAATTAGGCCTTTAATCACATAATAACGTGTTGTTAAGTCAAGAATCTTACCTCCAAGATATTACCCATTGGTTTCCTCAAGAATCCCTCTCAAAAGCTTCAATCCCGTTCAAAAATGGTGAACAAAATGAAGAAGAGTTGCAGATTGGCTATTTAATACTACCCAGGTTTAACCCTTCGTGAACGAGGCCACACACTCGTGTTCATATAGCACAATTTTCTACTGACAAAAGATCCTCCTACGCGGACGCGAGGACCATCTCTCGAACACGATCCACCACTGAACGGACTTTCGCGATCGCAGCTCCCACTTCGCGAATGCGGAGCACAAATCCTCCCTTGCCTCCAGTTCCCCTTCGCGAATGCATATCTCCCCTCATGAACGCGTAGAACAAAATTCATCATCACACAAAATACCCTTCACAAATGCGATGAACAAAAATGTCTGCAACAAAAATCAGCAAAACTGCCAAGTCCGAAGTCCAAAATTTAATTCGTTAACCACCCAAAACTCACCCGAGGCCCTGGGGACATCGACCAAACATGCCAACATATCCCAGAACATCATTCAAACTTGTTCCAACTTTCGGAACGCTCAAAGCAATATCAAAACACCAAATTTGCATTGGATTCAAGCCTAAGGATTCCAAAATCTTCTATGTTCCGCTTTCAATCAAAAAGTCAATCAAACCACGTCCGAATGACCTGAAATTTTTTACACACATCCCAAATGAAAAATGGAGCTACTGCAACATCCGGAATTCTATTCCGACCCTTATATCAAAATCTCACTTATCAACCGGAAAACGCCAAAATTCCACTTTCGCCACCTCAAGCCTAAATGTACTCCGGACCTCCAAAATACATTATGTTCATGCTCCTATGTCCCAAATCACCTAGCGGATCTAACCAAATCACAAAAATTTCAATCCGATATCATACACTAACAAGTCAAAACTTTGTCAACCCTTTCAAATTTTAAGTTTCAAACCGAGAACTGTTCTTCTAAATTCATTCTGGTTACCCTGAAAACCAAAACCAACAATTTATATAAGTCATAATACATCACACGTGGCTAGTCATGCTCAAGAACTGGCGAGCGCAGTACAAAAGCTTAAAACGACTGGTCGGGTCGTTATAGGAGCCGATGGCCATTTTAGACTGGTAAGTTCATCAGTTAAGATCGAAGAATTTACCTTCAGTTCGTGTGTAGTGGAGAGGTCAGCCTGTTGAGGTAGTGACCTGGGTGTGTGAGTCTTATATGCGGAGCCGATATCCCCATCATTTCCCCGACTCAGGTACTTTTCTATGTTCGTTCGAGGACGAACGATTGTTTTAGAGGTGTAGAATATGATGACCCAAAAGGTCATCTTGTATTTTAGAACCCAATCCGGGGTTCTAAGGCCTTCAAGACCTCATTTTCCTTCTCCTCAATTTGCGTGCGCAGTCCGGGCGTGCTTCCGGAAAGCCCTTATGCGAAAATTTGAGAAAATGCCAATTTTGCCTTTAAATTTGAATTTAAGTTGACTTGGGTCAATATTTTAGGTAAACGGACCCAGACTCATGATTTGACAGTCCCGGAGGATCCGTAAAAAAATATGTTACTTGGGTGTATGCTAGGAATTGAGTTCCGAGGTCCCTAGCCCAAGAAATGAACTTTTGAAGAAAATTCTTTAACTGAAAAATGTAAGAAGTTTGGAAATTGAATAATGTTTGAATATGATGGTATGCGACCCGTATGTTGGTTTCGGAGTCCGGTACAGGTTTAAAATAATGTTTAAGTCTAATATGTGAAGTTTTGTAGGAGTCGGACTTGATTTGCTATAAATCGGACCCTCGGTCATGAAAATAGTGACTTTAGGTGGTCTTGAGGATTTCATTAATTTAGAGGCTAAATTCATAGTTGTTGATGTTAATTTGATGATTTGATTGCACGAGCAAGTCTGCATGATATTTTTGGACTTGCGTGCATATTTGGTTTGGAGCCCTGAGGGCTCGGATGAGTTTTGGATAGGCCGCTGAATGTTTTGAACTTAGGAAAAATTGTTGGTGTGTCGGGGCGCAAATGAGAGCCCGCAATTGCGAAGGACCATCACAATTACGAAGACTGGACTGTGCCGGGGACTTTGCAAATGCGAAGTTCATCGTTGAAAATGCGACATCCACAATAGCCGCAATTGCGAACAATGTTCGCATTTGCGAAAAGAGCAAGGCAGGCCTACCTTCGCATTTGTGAAGCCAGGGCCGCATTTGCGAACCTGTCATCGCAAATGTGATAACTGCGCCTGTGTAAATTCTAACTTAGACGGGATTTTCTTCATTTTTCAAATTTTCTCAAACCCTAAGCTCTCTTAGGCGATTTGCCAAAGAAAGGTTCTTCCACAAATCATAGGTAAACAACTTTTAACTCATTTCTTTCAATCTACTTCATATTTTTATAAGATTTTATCACAAATCCAGGGATTTTCATGGGAATTTGGGTGTTTTGGGTAAAATTTGGAAATTTCGAAATTTGGGGATTTAGACCTCAATTGAAGTCGGATTCCAAAACCAATTGCATATCCGGGCTCGAGGTTAAATGGGTAATCGGGTTTTGGTCCGAACTTCAAGTTTTGACCAAGTGGGCCCGGGGTCGATTTTTTGGGTTTTTGGCGAAAATGTTGGGAAAACAACAATTAAGCGTTGGGTGTGAGTTCTTTCGCATTTATTGATGTTGTTAAGCTAATTATGACTAGATACAAGTGAATTGGAGGTGAAATCTAGAGGGAAATCGATAGTTGAGCCTTGATTCGTGGCATTGGAATCGAGGTAAGTGTTTGGTCTAACCGTAGCTTGAGGGAATGGGAGTTGTGTCTTATTTGCTATGTGCTAGCGTTGTGTACGATGTATAGGTATGATGACGAGTGTCTATACATTGGTGTCAAGCATGCCTGTGAGTCGTAAGTTGTGACCGTTGTGATTCTTATTGAGTACTCTCAATGCCTAAATTGATGATTATCCATGTTTAGTAAGACGTATGATCATTTTTTCGGTATTTGTCCAGTGTTGAGTATTGGCTCTGGTTGAGGTTCATTTTGTGAAGTTAATTGTTGGAAAAAAAATTGGTTATAGCCGATTCCCTTGCTGGAACGTATTTATTTGTATTGTTGACTCCATTGCAGGGATATATTTATTCTTGTTGTTGATTCCCTTGTCGGGATGTTGTTGTTACCACTGTTTAGGGGAGGAAAGAGTGATAAAGCACGAAGGATGATGCCGTGAACATTCATACTTATGCATATGGTGAGGAAAGAGTGATAAAGCACGAAGGGTGATGCCGTGCACATTTACATTGATATTGATGCATATGTTGAGGAAGAGAAAAAAAGCACGAAGGATGATGTCGTGTACATTTCTAATATTCATATGGTGAGGAAGAGAAATAAAGCACGAAGGGTGATGCCGTGCACATTTTCATTATTGATTGCATGGTGAGGATTGAGAGTAAAAACACAAAGGGTGATGTCATGTATTCATTGTCGGTTTGTTGTGATTACTTGTTGCTATCAGTTCAAGTGCCTTAATTTTCTCATTCCGTTATTTATGTATTTCCTTATGTTGGTATCCCCTATAGCATGTTGCCCATTCCTGTTAATCTCTGTTTAACTTCTATTATTGTTATTCTGTTAGACGTTGTTTAAACTGCACAGGTTATGTTGTTTGTTGTGTCCTAGCCTCGTCACTAGTTCGCCGATGTTAAGCTCGACACTTACTCAGTACATGGGGTCAGTTGTACTGATACTACACTCTACACTTTTTTGTACAGATCCTAGTACTGGAGCATATGGACCATAGTTAGAGGTTGCTGCCTTCAATCCCGCGGAGACCCGAGGTAGTCTTGCAGTCGTCCGCAGGCCTTGGCGTCCCCTTCTATCTTGTTTATTTCTGTTCCTATCAATTTTGGAGACAGACATGTATTTTCTTTGTTCATCCCACTATTTGTAGTACTCGTAGATAGTCCATAAGATTATGACACCAGTTCTAGGTGAAGTATTATTATGGGTTTCGTATTGGTATTAGTTAAACTTTTAAAATTTTGTTCTTCCGCATTTCTATTTCCGCTGTTTACTTGCATTAACTTGGTAAATTGTGAAAGATAAATATAAAAAGTTAGAATAGTCAGTAACGTTGGCTTGCCTAGCGCGTTCAATGTTAGGCGCCATCACGGCCCCGACGGTGGGTAATTCGGGTCGTGACAGTAACTTGGTTCTAAGGGTATGAATCCTTGAATTTCATGTTATATGATCGGTGTTGAGGTGATGTACATCCTAGATGACGAGCGTGTGGGTATACACCGCAGTAATTATGAATTAGTCGATTTCGTGGGATTGTATAGTCACCTTATCTGAGTATTATTACTGTACTCTATGTGTTAGAGCACTTGAGTTGTGATTTATGTTAGAAATCATGTTTAGGCTATGTGTTGGTACTATTGGGACCCACATCGGTCGTTCTTTGTTGTTGTGTTATTTGCTTAATTCGGAATTATGTACTTAATCGCATTCATCATTGCATATCATATCTCAGTATCTGTTATTATTTATTGTCACATTATGTATCAATGATTTGGGCTGCTTGGTATGAGTGTTGTGAGCTTGAGAGACTAGAGAGATTGATGACTAAGCGAGGTCGGGACCTGTTTATGAGTGATATTGATGGGATTAAGCTATACGCCATAGCAGGTACTATTGACTCATGATGGGCTCGGGCTACACGCCATAGTAGGTATTGTTTATTCATGATGGGATTGGGCTGCACGTCGCAGCAAGTTTTATTAGCTGTGAGCACAAGTGTCGTATAGTGCTGAGTGACTAAGTGTGATGAGCAAGTATTGAGACAGTCAGATCGAGTACTCTAAGTGTGTGAGTAAGTGAGGTTCTTATTGTCTTACATCACATATGATATGCACAATTGCATGTAGATATAGAGAGGTAGTATTCCTCATATTAATCATACTTTGCATATTTTAATAAGCTTAACTGTTAAACCTGGAAGCATGTCTACATTCTTGTACTGTGTACCAACAGATTATGAGTTTCTCTAAGATATTATTGTCATATTTTCGGTCATTTCTGTACTGTTAAACTCTATATTTGGACTGTATTAGTTGAGCTCAGCACTGCTTTCAGCCCAAAGGTTAGGCTTGTTACTTATTGAGTTGGTTGTACTCATACTACAGTCTGTATTTTGTATGCAAATCCAGGCATTTCCAGGCACGGTGGTTTCTGATTTCTGGAGCTTTATCAGTTCGGAGATTGTGAAGGTAGCTTCCTTGGCGTTTGCAGACCTTGACTCTCCTCCTCTATATTTTATTTTTGTTTATACTATTCTACCTTCCTAGACAGTGTTTTAGTTGTCAGACCGTGTTATTGTATAGATGCTCATGTACTTAGTTACACCGGATTTTCGGAGATTCTGTATTAAGTTGTGGTGTCTTCATTCAGTATTTATTAGATTTTTCTCTTGAATTTATATTACTATGTTTTCCAAATTTAAAGATGCGTGGTCTTATTGTGAATGTCGGCTTGCCTAGTATTGCGTTACGCACTATCACGACATATGAGATTTAGGTCGTGACAATTCATGGGGTCGTGATGGAGATCGTGATGACGGTAAGAAGAGACTTTGAGAGAGGAGAGAGAAATAAGTGTGGATGTTCGTCTTTTTTCTTATATGTTTCTTTGCTTGGCAAGCGAGATTCTAAAATCTATTTGTCAATCAATGAAAAGTCTCACGTAAAACAAGAAGTAATAAAGAGAAACTAAAAACTAAGTAAATGATATAAGATTGCATATCTTATCATTATACTTTAAAAGGAAAAGCCACTTGTCTAGATTTAACTAATGTTCGTGTAAATCCGATAATTTATTTGATATAAGTCGTAAGCACGTAATAAATATATTCGGGTAGACACACTTCAAAGTCAAATCACGATAGAACTCTTTAAGGAGTCTGCAATTTGGTACTTCATGGAGTCAGTGTGTAGGGTAGCCCCTCACGAACTCTTTGGCGGCATTAGATAATAATAGGGCCTACATAGCCCCTTCGAACTCTTTGGCGACTTTACTTAACAATAAGGTCCATATAGCCCTTGCAATCTCTTTGGCGGTTTTAACTACGAAACAAATCTTGTATAATGCGAAAACATAGCTTCCTTAAAGAACTTTGTCATGAATTAACGTTAAAGTGCATCTATATTTTTATTACTTCGTCTGTTTCAATTTATGTAAACTTATTTCCTTTTTAGTTCATACAAAAAAATGACATTTTTCCTTATTTTGAAACAATTTACCTTTACACAATGATTTATAGTCACATAAAATATATGTGCCTCATTTTACCCCACAAAATCAAAAGTCTTCTCTCTTTTTTTAAACTCCGTGCCCAGTCAAATGAGTTCACCTAAATTGAAACGGAAGAAGTATGTTTCATGACATACTTCTAAGAAATTGTCATATTCGCTTGAATATCGATCAATTGAAATTAGACAAGTGGCTTCTTCGGATATGCAATTATAGATCTTTTTCTTAGTTCTTAACTTACTTTATTACCTCTTCTTTTACATGAGACTTTTTTGTGCTTGACAAATGGATAAAGGATTACACTTGCAAGGAAAAGAAACAAAAAAAGAAAATAATTAATTCCATGCATCTTTCTATCTCCTCTTCAAACTATCTTCTTACATGCCGCCATAACTAGCTCCCACATTGGCTCATTGAAGTATGGAGAGAACCAATGGAAACCTAAAGAGATAAACTTGAAGAAGCTAATATTTTTTCGATCAAATAG
Source organism: Nicotiana tabacum (assembly GCF_000715075.1). Classification (NCBI taxonomy): domain Eukaryota; kingdom Viridiplantae; phylum Streptophyta; class Magnoliopsida; order Solanales; family Solanaceae; genus Nicotiana; species Nicotiana tabacum. The sequence continues at coordinate 87,682,228 of NC_134080.1, forward strand.
TATTAGGATGGGTGAACAAACATTCTTTTGTTCTTGCTCTCATAAGCACTGTCAATTGGGAAGACGAGAAATTTTACTTTACTACATGAAAGTGGAACTCCAAAGAGTCCACTTGTCCAATAATCGAATGTTTGACATTATTAGTAATATTATGTGAGACATACAATAAAATTCTTATTTTCAAGAAACTCTACGTATAAATTCTAGTCCTTCAAAGTTGCATTTGTTTAGTGTAAATATCCATTTAGGTTCTTTTTACCTGAATTATGCGAATTGATCAAGAGTTTTTATTTTATTTTTAAAAAAGGGTCATTTCTTGATGCGTGCATGTCATCCATGCGCCATACTAACCTTATCGGATGTTCCCGAAGGAACAATTGATCAAGAGTTAATTAGAAAATTACACACGTTTAGCCCAGCGTGTAGTTGTTGGTTTTTTCTTCATTGAACTTGCTTTTAACTATAGAAATAATAGCATTTAAAACGAAAATATGTGCTACTTGTAGTTATACGATTGCATTCCAAACATCTTGTACGAATATTTTGTTGAGAATGTGTTTGACTTGAAAATTTCATTGTGGCAGTCAACGCTGGCGTGTCAATAAAAGTCTCTCAATATTGTAACGAACACCAGATTACATGATATTGTAGGTGAAAAGTTAAAAGAGAATTTGGAGACAAATAATGCAAAAACTTGTTCGATAATCATATCCAATTTAAGAAATTCTTATTGATTATGAGAATCGCTCGTCTTAATTGCCCCTTACGTAATTCGTAATTGCTAGAATAAATAACTCCAGATAAGAGGCCTATTATATAGCTTATCAACTATACTTTCCTAATGTTATTAGTACGCCCTCCATTGCACTGTATTTGGCAAAGTTTGATGGTACGGAGTTTAAGATTTTATTTATTTATTTAAATTTGTAGTTGTTTACCTTGAAAATGGTAATTACAATTAAATTTAATTTGTGGTTCTAAAAATACGTGATCTATTTTTATGCTAGTTGACAGGGCAATAGATGCTATGTGAAAGACTTAGAAACAAGATAAGAGCTTGAGAGCTAGCAAGGTGATAATCAAACCGATTAGTTAATAGCTTGGGCCTCAAGCTTGCCTATCCGGGGGCCTCGAGGTCGAGTCTGATGCTCGGATGGGAGCTATCGAGAGAAGTCGATGGATGACTAACAATTATAATAAAACCAATAACTGCTCTTTATGGCCAATAATAAGCAATAAATGAAGAACAATAAATGGAGAACAATAAATATAAGTAATAAATGTAAGTAATGAGATCAAGAGAATATGTTAGAGAGCAGAGACAATGTTCTTGTGTATTTAGTATTGAGCAGCAGATGTTTACAAAATTATAAGGATCCCCTTTATATATATGAGGGGAATCCTAGTATGGTACAAGTGCATTTATTACAAAGATATGAGATTGATACAACTATTTAATGCTTTGGTACAGACGCATGTCAACCTGCCAACTCCCATCAAGTGCCTAGGGAACTCCCCATTTTTCTATGGCTGTCGTCGACCCATATTGTCTCTGAGCCAAGCATTTTAGAGACTTTACGAGATCGCACTTCGAGACCTTCCTCGGGCTTTAAGAGGCGCATCTTTCGAGCTTCGAAATGATCATAAAATCGGTCCCTCGGATTTTACAGTATACAGTAGTCTAAAACAAGATAAACATAAATATGTATATATATTATTTGTGAGGCTATAAAATCTTCTCATTAAGAGTAAAATGAGATGTTTAAATTGAATTGTTTTCAAATTGAAAATTTTATCATTCTTTTTAAAACGCACTAAAAAAGAAATGTTACCACATAAATTAAAATAGAGGGAGTAACTGTCACGACCCGGAATTCCCACCCTCGGGAGTCGTGATGGCACCTACTAATGTGAGCTAGGCAAGCGAATCTTTAACAGCTTACTTCATTAACAAATCACTTCTTTTAACGATTATCAGTGATAGCATGAAAACATCGGAATTTGATGAATATACGGAAGACTTAAATTAACGAAACTGAACAATAATACGGAAATCAACATATGCCTCTACCAAAGAACTGGTGTCACATTATTCACGAACTTCTAAGAGTACTAAATACAACCGTTTGAAAGAAAAATATAAATTGTTTGTCTCGAATACATGAGATAACAGACTAAAATAAAGATAGAGGAGACGCCGGGCCTGCGGACGCTTGCAAGGCTACCTCGGTGTCTCACTGGACTGAAAGCTGGCTCCCGCGCTGTTGCTGTTGTCCAAGACCTGGATCTGTGAAAAAATGCACAGAGTGTAGTATCAACACAACCAACCCCATGTGCTGGTAAGTGTCTGGCCTAATCCCGGCGAGGTAGTGACGAGGCTAGGACCAGACTCCAGATAAACATGTGCATTTGTATGCTATATGGAGGAAAAGTAAACAGGTAATAAGCAATCAAAGCTGGGAAAGGGGAAACATGCTCTGAGGGTAGCAGATGAAACAGAATATCAAAGATTAGTAAGGAAACTACAAATTAACTTCGAACACGGATAAAGAGAAATAAGGCAACTTTCACTTTCAGTTTCATCTTGTTGCACGCGTGCAACCCGATCCCATTTCTCATATCATATGGTAGGCGTACTACCCTCTCCCATTTAAGTATATCTTGTGGTAGGCGTACCACCTACTCCCATTTAAGTATATCTTGTGGTAGGCGTACCACCCGTTCCCATTTCTATATATCTTGTTGTAGGCGTACCACCTGCTCCCATTTCATTATATCTCGTGGTAGGAGTACCACCCCCTCGCATTTACATTTCATCATACAATCACTAGAAATCCCGGCAAGGGAATATAAATAATATAATAACTTCCCGGCAAGGGAACAACAATATTGAATTAGTCATCCCGGCAAGGGAGAATCAGCTATAACCAATCTCAACTCAACTTGTAATCAGTTCAATTATTGAAAATACTCAGTCATTGAAGATCATTAAGTAAAGCACCCAAGTGTCATTTAAGAACACAACAACTTTCAATTTAAGACTCAAGGTCATTCTTGACACCAACGTATAGATACTCGTCACCATGCTTATACGTCGTGCTCAACAATAAGCAAGTAGCAAGTATGACTCAACTCCTAATCCCTCAAGGTAGTGTTAGACCAAACACTTACCTCGATGCCTTGATAACCACTCAAGTCTCAACTATAGCTTTACCCCTTGATTCCACCACCAATCCGCTCGAATCTAGTCACAAGTTACTTAATTACATCAATAAGTACTAAATGAATCAACCCCGAGTCATGAAAATAGGTTTTCTAAAGTTTTACCTAAATGTCATAAATCACCCCTCGGGCCCACGTGGTCAAAACCCGAGGTTCGGACAAAAACCCGATTACCCATTCCCCCATGAATCCAAATATATAATTTGTTTTGAAATCGGACCTCAAATTGAGGTCCAACTCCCAAATTTTAGAAAACCTAGGTTCTACCCAAAATACCCAATTTCCCCCATGAAAATCTTTGATTTGAAGTTGAAATCATGTTAAAAGATGATAAGCAGTAAAGAAAATGAGTTAGAAATCACTTACTAACGTTTTGGAGAGGAAAGGTTGTTTGAAAAATCGCCTCTTATGTTTGGGGTTTTGAAGAAGTGAAAAATAACTGAAATTCCCGTTTATTTATATCCCTCTCAGACCCCCAGTGCATACCACATCAAATGGACTGCGGCCGCACAACCTGCACCGCGGACCGCATAAAGGCGATCGTGGCCGCGCTGGCCCCTCCCTGAAGACCTGCAGTTGATCACCCTGTGCGGACCGCACAAGGGCGAATGCGGCCGCACAGCTTCCACCGCAGACCGCAGCCGCGCTGGCCCCTCTGCGATCGCACGCAATTTCTCGCGGACTGCACTAGAGGGTTCAGAGACTGTGGCTTCCTGAACCTGCAACACCTTACTTTCTAAGCCTAAGGCATCCCTAAACCTACTCGAAACTCACCCGAGCCCTCGAAACTTCAACGTAAGTATACACACAACCTCAAAAACATCCTACGGACATATTCGTGTACTCAAATTACCAAAATAACATCACGAGCATCGAATTAAACCTTGAGATCAATAAAATTTCTCAAAACTCTTTTAAACATCAAATTTCTCAATTAAGGTCTGGATCATGTCAAACGACGTCCGTTTAAACCAAATTTCACAGGAATGACTCAAGTCATATATTAGACCTGTACCGAGCACCGGAACCAAAATACGAGCCCGATACCATTGCTTTCTAATCAATTTTCACTTCAAATTTCCTTAAACAATTTCTGAAATCAATTTCACTTAAAAAATTCATTTCTCGGTCTAGGGACCTCGGATTCTGATTCCGGGCATACACCTAAGTCACATGTTTTCCTACGGACCCTCAGGGACCGTCAAATCACGGGTCCGGGTCCATTTACCCAAAAATATTGACCGAAGTCAAATTTATTCATTTTAAAGTCAAGACTTAACATTTGTTTACAGAATTTCATATTTATACTTTCCGGCTACGCGCCCGGACTACGCAAGCAAATCGAAGCGACTCTAAATGAGGTTTTCAAGGCCTCGGAAGCACATAATGTGTAAGAAAACAGGTGATGACCCTTTGGATCGTCACAGTAATTCATATTAAAACATAGGGATAAAAGTAACCTAATTGATGTTAAAAAAAAATTATACTGATATTACTTAAACTCTTTCCGAAATTTGAATATTCTTTAATTAGAAAGGGTTACTTCTTAGTTAGAAAAAATTACAAAGCATTTGGTGACAAAGAAAGTTAAAAAAAAGAGTTAACATATATCCGTCTTTAATTCTTGACGACTGACGACACATAAAGGAAAAATGATATGGTATAGCTGCTGTAAAAACAATAGACGAAAAAATGTATAAAATTTGTATATTTTTTTGTATATACATACATTCTGTATGTTATATACAAAAATTATATATATTTAATACATTTTTTCGGCTACCAAATGTACATAATTTCTGTGGGGGCTAAAGTGATAATACCCCATAGATAAAAGGAAACGGTTTTCAAGTCGCACTTCCCATATATCTGTATTGGGGAAAATTAAGTTTATATACAGAATTAAGTATTAGGTGAGATGTCATGACACGTGGCCTAGTAAGACAAGTGATAGTTGACCAAGAATAGTTTAAGAGGCACGAGCTTCAATAGGCACGGGCAAAGATCCAAGGAAGTCAGAAAGGATAAGTGCTCGAACCTATTGATATTTGGGAATTGCACCAGAAGAATGAACCTAAATAGCAAAAGGGGTACGGATACGAATTATTGGTAATTATAGGCATTAATTACGGAAAGCGTTATGAAATTTGTATTGAATCAGTTATGGTTACCAATTATAACGTTACATTAAATATCATTAATTGTTATAAAGACTCTATTATGAGAGGAGAAAAACATACTACTTAGAGATAGCTATATAAGGTGAAGATTGAACATTTGTAAGGACACAAAATACTATTGGAATATACTTATTTACTTTGCTCTCTTCTGCTCTTATTATTAATATTAAAAAGTCAACTTCATTTATTCATTGTATATTTGATTATAGTAACCCGAGTTTTTTTAAAATAATGCTTTGACTGAAATTCCTATTTTTGGTTAAACAAATTGGTTCCGTTACCGGGAATCTGATAATCATTTGCTATCCAAATTAATTCTTTCATAAAAAAGAATCATGTCAAATGTCAACGACAACAACCAACATAATTTACCACTACAAGATCCACAACATCAAGTGAATGATGCGGATGATGGGTCCCCACCTCTCTTGCCGCATGATTCTCAGCGACAGTCATGAGAAGGGACTCCGGATGGATATGAAGCAAATCAAAATGACAAAGTTGCGAATGAACAAGCACTTGATGATGCTCTAAAGAAATTAATTGCTCAATAAGTCAATAATGTTCTCCGGGCTTTTACCAGCCAGTTACCGGTTGCACAACCGACACCAACTCCAAATAACAATACTTTGGAAAACCCACGTTCTGGACTCGGTAATTCAGGCAGTGGTGGAACTCCCAGCGAGTCTCGTAATGGCAAGCCAGGTAACATAGTTAATTCAGATTTACAAAGTTTAGTATTAACCTTGCAGAAACAGCTCAAGGAGCAAAGCGATCACATAGATCAAATATCGGAAGTGCCACTTGTAATGAAGGAAATAGATATGGATAAATATTCACAACAACCTTGGAAGCCCAGTGCTGCTCATGTGCCAATTCCGAAGAAATTTAAGATGCCCGATATTCCAAAATATGATGGCATTACTGATCCACGTGACCACGTAACTGCGTTCACAATTGGTGTGAAGGGCAACGACTTAACCAAACAAGAAATTGAATTACTATGGTTAAGAAATTCAAACACTCACTAAGGGATCATTAACATGGTATTCTCTCTTACCCGAAAATTCTATAAATTCTTTTGCTGAGCATGCAGATTCATTTATCAAAGCACATTCGGGAGCTCAAAAGGTCAAAAAAAGAATGGAAAATATTTTCAAAATAAAGAATGGAGATTCAGAGCTACTTAGAGAATTCGTAGATAGATTCCAGCGTGAAAGGATGATGTTACCGCGCGTACCTGATAACTGGGCAGCTATGGCTTTTGCCAGTAATTTGAATGAGAAAATCTCAGAAGCCATGAAATGACTAAAGGAAAGTCTACGTGAATTTCCAGTGACAACCTGGAATGATGTTTGCAATAGATACAGCACGAAGCTAAGGGTAGAAGAAGATACCATCTCCTGGTCTCAAAAAGATGAGAAGGTGAGTTCGAGACGTGCTGAAACTGAAAAAAGGTCCGGTAAAAGCAGATACAAGCCCTACATGGGCCTAGCAGGAAGAGACTCAGGTTCAAAGCAGAACAATTCAAAGTATGATCATAGATAGAGAGATAGAGAGTTGGGTTCATCATCAAGGTTTGGGAATGATCGAAACGCACGAGAGACGTGAGATGATGATAGAAGCTTGAAGGCAAAATTTGGCGGTTATAATTTTAATATCAGCACTTCAGAGTTAGTAGTAGTATTAAGAAGCATGTGTGATAAGGTGTGGTGGCCAAAAGAAATGATATCAGATCCAAATATGCGTAATCCTGATTGTTTACCGTGAAAATGGTACAACAGTTAAATTTGTAAATGGGACTCTAAAAATACGTGACCTATTCCCGAGCTAGTTGTTAAAGCAGTTAATGCTAATAACACAACGTGTAATGGTAAAATGCAAGCTAATACGAGGCAATAATCAAACCAAAGGGGCTTGTTGCCCGAGCTCGGAGATGGTCGATGGGACCTCTGGGTTGGCGTTGGCATCGATCTCGGACTATCAGGGATGGCCGGGGATGGGATAAAAGTTAGAGGTAAGATTAATCAAGGCTCTATATTGCCAAAACTAAACGATACGGTGAAGAACAAGTAAGAAAATAACAAACACGAAGGAGGTCCCGAGCCTTCGAGGATGAACCACTTAGAAGAAAAGAGAGAGAGGTATTATTGCACTTGTGGGGGAAATGGAGCAACATCAGCCATTTGCAAGATGGTATGGGCTCCTATTATATAGGCGAGGGAACCCGGCATGGTACAGAGTGCATTAAATGTAAAGATACGGGGATGGGACGGCTAGACAAGACACCAGGACCTATTGATTCTAGCTACTTGCCTCGGGAGTCCCCCGTCTTTGTAACCTTTGCTGGGCCGCGAACGGATCCTTCAACCTCAGAGCCACTGCTACCGTGGATAATCCTATAGATAAGGAGCTCGATCACGATCCCACAACCTCGAGGTGCTGTCACAACATTCCAAATATACCTCTAGTGTGGGAGATGGTCCCCTCGATTTCACCATACACACTGATCACTGGTGCAAGTTTCATAATGATTATGGTCATAAAATGGCAGATTGTAGATTACTACAAGGTGAAGTAGACCATTTATTAAAGCAAGTGTATCTTAGCGAGTTATTTAGTAAAAAAGGTAAGCAAGCATGTATGAAGAACAGGTAGGAGCCCCCTAAAACTCCTTCTCCAAAAAGGACCGTTAACGTTATAAGTGGGGGAGAAGAAATTAACAGCGTGTCATATACGGCTGCCAAGAAAATTTCAAAAGTTACAGTGACACACGGGACACGGGTTCGACATGTTTTGGAAGAAGAAAGTATTACACTTGATGATGCAGATGTGGATGGCGTACTAACTCTACACAACGATGCACTAGTAATATCTCTACTTGTGCATGACACTAATGTTAAACGAGTTTTGATTGATCCAGGTAGCTCTGTGAACATCATTTTATTGAGAGTATTGAACGAAAGGCAAACTGAAGATAAGGTGGTACCCAAGACGCATACTTTATTTGGCTTTGACAATTCAAGCGTCGTAACAAAAGGGGAGGTAATACTTACTACATTCGTAGAGGGAGTTGTCAAAGATGCAAAATGTCAGGTGGCACAAATGGATATGGCTTACAATGTGATTCTCGGGAGACCATGGATTCACAAAATGGATGATGTGCCATCTACCCTACATCAAGTCATTAAATTCCCATCATCATGGGGAATACGTCAAATCCGTGGTGATCAATAGACACCTAGGAGCATCAACTTTGTAGCAGATTCAAGGACAAAAAATAAAGAAAAATAGCAATTACAGAATCTAGTTGAGGATACTACGATACAAACCTCAACTGAACATGTGCGAACAAATGTGGACTCAAGGCCCGATTCCATCCAAGAACTGGAAGAAAATGAAAATATCAAAACGGCGATTGAAGAGTTGGAGGCTATAGAATTATTAATACAATGGCCTGAAAGGAAAGTCTTCATTGGGGCCAACTTAAGCCATGAAATGAAAGGTAAGTTGATTGAATTTTTAAAAACTAACGTGGATTTCTTTGCCTGGTCCCATTCTGATATGACAGGAATACCCCCGGAAGTAATGACTCACAAGTTAAATGAAGATCCATCGTATCCACCTATCAAACAAAAGAAGAGAAAGCATGGATCTTTCAAAAATTAGGTGATTCAAGATTAGGTGCAAAAACTTTTAAAAATTGGGTCTATCCGCGAGGTAAAGTATCCTAATTGGTTAGCTAATACTGTAGTAGTACCAAAAAAATAATGGTAAATGGCGAGTTTGTGTAGATTACACCGACCTAAACAAAGCTTGTCCTAAAGATTCTTTTCCGTTACCACATATAGATCAACTAATTGATGCTACTGCAGGACAAGAATTATTATGCTTTTTAGATGTATATTCAGGGTATAATCAAATCAAAATGGATCCCCTAGATAAAGAAAAAACTTCATTTATAACAGATAGGGGGACTTACTATTACAAAGTAATGCCATTTGGCCTAAAAAACGCTGGTGCCACATATCAAAGATTGGTGACCAAAATGTTCCAAGAAAATTTAGGGAAAACTATGAAAGACTACATAGATGGTATACTTGTCAAATCCCAACAATTAGGGAATCATATACAACACTTGTCTGATACATTTCAGATCTTGCGTAAATTCAATATGAAGCTAAATCCCGATAAATGTGCATTTGGCATTTCATCGAGTAAGTTTTTGGGATTTCTTGTTTCTAACCGTGGCATTGAAGCAAATCCCGCGCAGATTAAAGCTATTGAGGAAATTCCTGATATGCTTAAAAGTAAGAAAGAAGTACAGAGACTGACAAGAAGAATTGCAGCCTTGGGAAGATTTATTTCCAAGTCATTAGAAAAATGCTTTAAGTTCTTTTCATCTCTTAAAAAGCAAGATTAGTTCGAATGGTCTGAGGAATGTCAACAAGAGCTCAAAAACATGAAAGTATACTTGTCAAATCCACCGTTGCTTGCGAAACCAAAAGATGGGGAAAAGTTACTTATTTACCTAGTTGTTTCAGAAGTAGCGGTGAGTGCTGTTTTGGTTCGTGAAGACCAAAGTAAACAATCTCCGATTTATTATGTTAGCAAGTCATTATTAGATGCTAAGACACGTTATCCTCATCTAGAAAAACTTGCACTTGCATTAATTATGGAATCTAGGCAATTAAGACCTTATTTTCAATGCCACCCTATCTCCGTAGTAACTGTTTATCCCCTGCGTAAGATATTACACAAACATGAGTTATCAGGTAGGTTAGCCAATTGGTCCATAGAATTGAGTGAATATGGCAACACATACCAACCTAGAACTACAATAAAGTCACAGGTGTTGGCAGATTTTTTGGCTGATTTTAGCCAAGGAATGCAACTAGAAGTAGAAAAAGAGCTACAAGTATTCAACGAGTCTAATCTAGGAACCTGTACCTTATTTACTGATAGCTCGTCGAATTTGAAAAAGGCAGGTCTAGGAATTATTTTGGTACGACCTACAGGTGAAATCATACGACGAGCCATAAAATGTAACCCTATAACTAACAATGAGGCAGAGTATGAAGTTGTAATTGCAGGTTTAGAACTGGCACGCGAACTTGGCATAGAGTATATCGTAATCAAAAGCGATTCGCAGCTCGTAGTTAACCAAATGTTGGGGACTTATACAGCCAGGGAGGCAAGAATGCAGCAATACCTGGAAAAGGCACGTGATCTGGTTAGGCAATTCCAAACCTAGAAAGTCGTGCAGATACCAAAAGAGAAAATGTTGAGGCAGACGCTCTAGCTAATCTTGCATCTGCGGCAGAAGTGATGAGTGGCAAAAATGCTTCTGTAATTCATTTGTTTCATTCAGTAATTGATCACGACAAAAACGAGGTAAATTTCAATAACCTAACTTGGGATTGGAGGAATGAGATTGTCACTTTTTTGCAGTATGGAACTGTCCCTGAAGATAAGAAAAAGGCTCAAGCACTTTGTAAAAAGGCAGCTCGGTACTGTTTAAAGCAAGGCAATCTTTATCGTAAAATGTTCGGTGGTCCCTTAGCAAGATGCCTCAGGCCTTCTCAAACAGAGTATGTGATGAGAGAAATACACGAGGAGCATTGTGGAAATCATGCGGGAGGAAGATCTTTAGCAAAAACTATGATTAGAGCTGGCTATTATTGGCCCGAAATGGAAGAATAAGCAGAAAGTTTCGTGTCTAAATGTGACAAGTGACATAGATACGGTAATAATATGCATAGACCTGCAGAATTGTTACATCTGGTTATCGTACCATGGCCTTTTACGAAGTGAGGGATGGATATCTTGGGTCCACTACCACAATCAAAAGGCAAGGTAAAATTTTTACTAGTACTCACTGATTACTTTACTAAGTGGGGTAGAAGCAGGTGCTTTTAAGTAGGTATGAGAAAAAGAGGTCGGAGATTTCATTTGGCGAAATATCATATGTCGATTCGGCGTACCTAAAGAAATCGTATGTGATAATAGCCCGCAATTTGTAGGTGCACATATCACAGAATTCTTTCAAAGTTGGCAGATTAAAAAGATTACCTCAACGCCTTACCATCCTATGGGTAATGGATAAGCTGAATCAACGAATAAAGTCATTATCAACAATTTGAAGAAATGATTGGAGGAATCCAAAGGAAATTGGTCATAGGTGTTACCTGGTGTTTTATGGGCTTATCGCACAATAACAAAAACAAGTACGGGTGAAACACTGTTCTTGCTAGTATACGAAGCTGAAACCTTGATCCCAGTCGAGATAGGGGAGCCAAGCACGAGATATACACAAGCGACTGAGGAATCTAATGAAGAGGAAATGCGAATAAACCTGGATTTACTTGAAGAAAGAAGGGAAGCTGCATTCATAAGAATGGTAGCACAAAAGCAAGTTATGGAACGATATTATAATCGGAAAGCTCGCCTAAGATACTTCAAGATTGGGGACTTCGTACTGAAGATGGTTTTTCAATCCACGAGAGCGGCTAATGCGGGAAAGTTAAGTCCAACTTGGGAAGGACCGTATAAGATTCACGGGATCGCAGGAAAGGGAGCATACGAGCTAGAAACAATGGATGACAAGATTTTACCTTCACATTGGAATGTTGTTCATCTGAAGAGATACTATTTCTAAGGAAAAGACGTATCCACGGGCAGGTACCCTCATTTTAAAATTTCATTTTTGAATTGTTAAAATTTTACTGACGATTTTTAGATGATAGGCAAAAAGCTAACCCGTACTAGATGATGAATCAAGACCTGCAAGACACATGGAAAAGTATAAATTTCCGATCAGGGGATACAACTATTCTGATAGAAATTCAAACGGGTTAAGCAGTCTTCATCTATAATTGTACCTCCAAGTCCCTATGTTTTTTCCTTTTCAGGAAAAGGACCGAATGATAGTAGTAGTCAAGTGCTCGAGATTTCATACTTCAAAGCTCAAATACTTGGGGGACTATATAATATACATAGGACATATGTAAAAATAAGGCAAAGAAGACTAAGTATAGTCAAAGTTCAAGTCGAAGCCCAAAAATTCTATTTATCGAATGAGTCAAGTGCAGAGCAAAGTCACGAGCCAATAAAAATCCTTATGATATCTAGGTTAATGGCAATGTATAGAAATGGGTTATAAAGAAAAACCTTTAATTTTATTTTGAAATTTGTTGTAAAGAAAACAATTACGAAAAAGTTATAGAAGTTATTTAAGTGCATGTAAGATGTTATTTAGACTTAACAAAGTTCAGATGAAAACTTTATCAAAGTTATTTCAAGAAATATGTGTGTTCCTATTTCTTTTATCGTATGTTTATGCTATTATGAAGTTGAGACGTCTTCTTCATTAAGTGTCAAATATAAAAGGGCCCTCTTTTATCAAATTCATGTTTGATTCAAACATCCATGAAATTAATAAAGCAATTTAGGAAACAAAAATGCAAATAAAGAGTAAAACATAAACCCACGAATTAACTAACAAGTCCTTAAGCATAAAGGCAAGAACGAGCAAAACAGAAGCTCAGAATAACTAAGTTAAAATAGAAAACATCTTAATATTAAAAAGTTTAGAGTAAGTATGAGCCTAGTCTTAAACTATTTGTCATTTATACAAAATGCCCTGAAAAGGTTTGGGGACCTGCCGTTTGTAAAAACTAAACCCCTAAATGGGACCGGGGGTTAAAACCACATTCCACCAAAAGAAAAAAAAAGAGAACTCACATTCCATAAACTTGTCACTGAGGAGCTGAAGAAGGATCTACAGTAGAGTAACCAGAAGTAAAAGGTTCGAGTTGGCCAGAAGGAGTTGGAGCATTCACGTACCCATATCATCTTTAATATACTCGGGAGTATCAGCCATGTGAGAGGGAAAATCTTGACCTTGCTGAATCTTTTCAATAGTTTCTTTTATTTTAGCTGACTCAGCTTTCAAGTTAAAGCCCTCTTGGCTAGATTCCATGAGGGTATCATGGCGTGTGTTTAACATTGCCCAACTCACTTCAATTGTAATCTTGTCCTCGAGAATCTCATAATCTTTCTCCCATTGATCAATCTCGTTTTTTAGCTTTTCATTCTCAGCCAAGGCAGAATCATAAGAAGCTTGAAGAGGAGCATGTGAACTTTTTGTGAAACGGACCTTATCAGAAGACTCATGGAGATCTTCTTGAGTGTGAGTTAAAGTTTTCACAAGTTCACCATCGTAAACTTCTTTCGTACTTAACAAAGCCCTCAGTTCTCTAATCTCTTCACTGGCCTTGGAGAGTTGCTCAGAAAAAGAAGTTTCGAGGAGATTCTTTTCTTTGCCAGCTTGGTTTGAGGAAGCCTTCTCAACCACCAATTTTAAAGTTAAAACCTTCAATTGCTGCTCTAAGGTGCACTTGCTCTCTTCTAACACTTCAATATCTATTTGAAGTCTTTCATACTGTTCTCTCCAGTTGTCCGCTTCATTTTGATAGTCATGCATTAACTGCTACGTGTGAGAAACCCTCTTCATCATCTCTGTGCCGACTAGATTGATCTGAAAAAGAAAAAGAGAGGTAAGAACCTTAAAAGGAGAAGAGCGTAATAAAACATGGAAAGGGATACCTTTAAAGATGACTGCACTATGTCATTCCTCCAAGTCAAAGAGTTGTGATTCTCAAGCTTGGATCTCTCAATTGGACCAATCAAAGATTTCAACCACACATCAGCCTGAACTAATTTTCTCAAAAGATTACCATCAGCAGGAACCTTGATGATAACTTTCTTCATAGCTCCACTTCCACTTGAGGAACCAACCTCAGTATGATGAACAATTGTGGGAGGAACTGTGGAAGGAGTCAAAATAGCTTGGGGCAGAGTAGCAATGGCAGTAGTCACAACTGGGAAAGAAGAAACTGGACCCAAATTTTCACTATCAAACCCACGAGCAAAAAGCTGATCAACAAAATCACGAGCAGCTGCGGGAGTGTCATCATCAGAGATCACCAAGGTGGCTTCAATAGGCTCGGTTAAAGAAACATAATGGGGAGGAGACACTTCATCATCTGAAATAATGCGCCTTCTAGCCCGAGGCCTTTTAACTAAGGAATTCTCGTCATGTTCCACCTCTTCTCCAGAGTCTTGGGTTGCATCAGCTTTCCTTTTCGATGAAGAACCCAAGATTATCTCTTGAGCTCTTTCCAAAGAAACTCTGGAGGCCACAACTACATCAACACTAATACCACGAATGGGAAATTCTGATAAAAAAAGGATCAAAACAAATTCCAAAGGAAAAAGTGAATGAAAGTACGAAAGATATAAGAGAAAAGGTATTTACTATGCGTTTTCACTTTCCAACCAAACCGATGAGAAAGGTTTTTCCAAAATCTACCTTCCATCGGGGCAATATTTAATAACCTTCCTACCTAACCATGAAAATTGGGAATCTCATCAACAGTTCCCATGGTTGCTGGAAAAGAGGAAAAGGTTAAATGGTAGCGAGAAAAATGTAGAAAAAGTTATAAAAAGAAAACTTACGTGCAAAATTCCACTTCTCAGGAAATGGAACATTTTCTTGACCCACTAGACCAATAGTGGGGGTAGCAACAAACCTGGCATACCAGCCACGGTCTTTATCATCCTCTAGGCTAAACAGCACTCTCTTACTTCTCGCTACTAAAGTAAAAATCCCATGGCGGAAAAGTCTGGGAGAATAAAGGTGAATTAAATGGAAGAAAGTAAAATGCAAACCAGCCATATTGGCCAAATGCCTTAAGCATGCGACAACCCTCCACACAATGGGGTCGATCTATACTAAACAAACGTCGAAGAAACGGCAGAAGTCGATAATAACAGGATCAATGAGGGGTTTGAAATTCAGTGTAAAAGGGTATGTATACACGAAAGGAAACCCATTCAAGTAAGACGTAATCCGTTGGTTTGGATTGGGAATTATAATGGGGAAGCCATGAATTCAATAGCAATCCCTACGAACAACAGAAATCAAACCTTTAGTGATTTGAGATGGGTAAATATCAACACGATCTAGAGAAGGAACTTGGTTTCTGATGGATTCTCTATCAGTGTAAAAAGAAAGTTCCACAGGAACAATTTCCTCTTCCAAAAGGTTCACGAATAGGTTCATTAGAGTCTTTATTTCTGGATGAAGACCTTTGAGAAAGAGAACCTCTAGTTTTAGAGGGTGGAGTAGAACTCGTTGAAGGAAAAGAAGGGCCACGTGAAGATGAAGATCCTAACCTACAAAGTCTTCCCCCTCTTCTACTTCTAACAGGAGCAAGAGAAAGGTTATAAACAATGGGGACTCTTCGAGGTTAGGGTTTGAAGAAGACACAGTAGTATGAGGAAGAAGAAAACGAGAACTAGATATTCTAAAACTTTTTGTGAAAAAGACAAAGATAAAAAGTTATATTTATACTTACAAGCAACCGTCAAAATAAAAGGCATAATGATGGAAACGTCATGATGGAAGATGTCACTTCGTAATTGATGAAACCGTAAAAAAGACCTAAATGCGTTGAAAAGTCGCAGAAACAATCGGGGGATGCCACATGTCGCGAACATTAAATGTAAATGACATGTGAAGCATCAGTTCCAAATAAGAAATAATGGCGGAAAATATTCCTGCTTTAATGAGATCCACTTCCCAAATATTATATTGAAGAATAAATGGTAAGTCGGGGGACTGTCTGTATTGGGAAAAATTAAGTTCATATATAGAATTAAGTATGAGGTGACATATCATGACACATGGACTAGTAAGACAAGTGACAGTTGACAAAGAATAGTTTATGAGGCACGAGCTTCAACAGGCACGAGCAAAGATCCAAGGAAGTCAGAAAGGATAAGTGCTCAAACCTATTAATATTTGGGAATCGCACCAGCAGAAAGAACCTAAATAGCAAAAGGGGTACTGATACGAATTATTGGTAATTAATAGGCATTAATTACGGAAAGCATTATGGAATTTATATTGAATCAGTTATGATTACCAATTTTAACGTTACATTAAATGTCATTAATTGTCATAAAGACTCTATTATGAGAGGAGAAAAACGTACTACTTAGAGATAGCTATATAAGGTGAAGATTTAACACATTACTAGAAATCTGGTAAAAAGCGACCACAAAAAGCGACCAAAGTTGGTTGCTTGTAGGTCAAAAAGCGACCAAAAAGCGTCCAAACATGCCTGGCCACTATATTGCCGGTCCCTTTATTTTAGGGACCAAAGTTAGTCGCTAATTAGCGACCAACTTTGGTCTCTAAGGTAAAAGGACCAAATATTCCGGGTAAAGACTATAGCGACCAACTTTGGTCGCTTTAATATTTTAATAATATAATTTTGGCAACCAAAGTTGGTCTCTACATGTGAATTACGTTTTATTTATTAGTAATCAAAGTATAGCGACCAACTTTGGTCTCTAATCAAAATATTATATTTTAAAATCTGGAAAATAAAGACCAAAGTTGGTCACTTTTTATTAATTTTTTTAAAAAAATCGCTAATTTCAAGAATTTAATTTTTTTTAAATATAAGCGACCAAAGTTGGTCGCTATATTTCCAGAAATTGTTTTTAATGGAATAGCGACCAAAGTTGGTTGCTTTTTGAGAAATCTGGGCTAATTAGCGACCAACTTTGGTCACTATTTCCCAGAAAATATTTTTTTTTAATAGAAAAGCGGCCAACAAGCGACCAAAGTTGGTCGCTCTTCTGGGTATTATTTTTGCAGAAACTGCCTGTTTTGGCAGCTACACCACCTGCCAGCATACCAAATCCCTATTACAAGCAACAACAAAAACAATACCAACAACAACAACACAACAACAACAACAACAACAACAACAACAACACAAAAACAACATTAAAACGAACAAAGTATAAAGTTCAATAGAACTACCACATTAAGATAACCAAACTAAGTTAATTCTTATTACAAGTCCATTCGAAAATCGATTCTATTTGTCTAGTTTAAAGTGTATAAAAGTCAATGAGTGTTTTGTACATCATTATCATCACCGTTTGATGAACTTTCATCAGCAAGATGGTATCTAGATGGGTCTACTTGTCGAGGACGGGAAGAACGATCACGGCGAGGACGGGAGGAACAAGCTATTGGAGGACGGGAGGAACGAGCACGGGGAAGACGAGCCTCTGGCGATGAGTCATGAGATCGGGGAATCGAAAAACCTCCAGAAGCTAGGAGAGATTTGAGCTGCTCTTGCATGCCCTGGCACTGAGCGACCACGCCAATGTACTGAGCATCTCTAAGCTTTTCTCTTTCCTTGGCCGCTTCTAGCTCGGATGTGAACTTTGTCACAGTCTCCCGCATAGCGGAGAGGGTCTCCCCATCAAGTTGCTCGGCTTGCAAGAAAGTCCCTATTCCTTGTATTCCACACTTATAGCAATGGAATTTCTTAGTAGGAAGCCCGTATACCTTCTCCAATTTTGGACCGCCTGCAGCCTCCGTTCACATTCTTTCAGCATCCTCGTTCGAAGGTTGGATTGGCTCGCCCGACTCATTAGGTGGTTGACTATGTATGAATTCCTCCACTTCAGTTGTGCAAAGACCCTATAAGAAAAATTACATTGAATTAGTATTTCAAAATTTATATAAAAGTAAATCAAAATACTTAATGAAAAGTGAAAACCTACATGTACAGTCGAGGCTCGTCCCTCGACCCACCTTTCTTGATCCGTCTCTTTCTTCTTCTTCACAATATGAGTCTCCTTGAATAGCTCATCTTGGTTCATCGTACTCCCCCACTTTTTTTCCTAAAAACTCATAAATTTTAGTTAATAAATAAAATAGATATACTTTGAAAATTAAAATAAATTAAGCAATTACATACCATTCTTCTTTTTATTGTCCCTAGGCTGATCGCACCTCCAATGTGCAAGGATCCTCCCTTCTCAGATGCACGAGCTTTCTTTCCTTTTTCGCTCTTCTCTAATAACTTTTCAGTAAGCGATTGCCTTTGCAAATCCTCCCATAAATTCTGAAGCAACCAGTCAGGCTTCTGGTTCAACTTGCTAGCTTTGGAGAAAGTATGTGACAACCGTTGCGAGCTTTGAGACGAAAATTTGCAGCCATGTCCGTGCTACAGCGGTGTTCCCATACACACTTGCTTTGTATTTCAAAAGTTAAATATGATATGGAAATATCATAAATACAAATAATTATAATGCTTAAAAGAAGATTTATACCTTAAATTCATTGAAAATTTGCTCCTTCAGCGAGAATGAGAATTCACTCCAAGACACATAAGGCCCATCATAAAGCTTTCTTGTTGTTTTTGTGATTATCCTTGTAGTAATATTACTCGGGATGAACCTGCAATTTAATAAAAAAACACATTAATATCTTAGTAAAAACTGTACAAAACAATAAACGTAAAAATAACAAACAACTCTTACCCATCACCTTCAGGGACTATGATGATCCTGCCATATTGATCATAATGCACCTCCTCATCAGCATCAACATCACCATCCAAAACATGTATTTCAGAGGCATGTGTGGAAGGTGTAGGGGGTCAGAGCTAGTATCTCGCAGTCAAAGGCCTGAAATAGATAGAGTCCCTGATGAAGATGGATGTGATCCCTATGACAGCGACATAGCTGTATGGACCGCCAGTGGATAAGATACTGATTGCTGTAACCCAAGTGGCTGTGACACTAATGGCTATGATCCATGTGTATGTGACATGGATCGATGTGATCCATGTCTTGTTGATGGGTGTGATCCACATGGTAGTAAGGTAGGTGGACTGTATGATGGACGTATAGTCCTATGGCCCTGTGATGAAACACCTGGTGTGTGCATGAAGGTGTAGGGCGTGTGATGCTGTGGCAGCTCAGAATAGCCTGGGGTGGAGGCAAAGACAAAGGAATAGGCATAGGCACATCAGAAGAGGGTGGAAAAGATTGAGTATTATCTTCTACCCTCCTCTTTTGTTTGCTATCCTTTTCTCGACCCCGAGAACCACTATGGTCATTGTTACCATGACCCTTGCCTATCATCTGCATAATATAATACATATGTATATTGAAACATATAAATAAACTAGCTATAAACGAGAGTTATTAAAGAAATCAACTTTTTAAAGCTCATCGACATATTGTTCCTCATCAGAGAATTCTTCTTCCTCACTAGTTTGAGCTTCATCAGTTGATTCTTCTTCCTCGTTTTCTATAATTCTTACTTCATTTATATTAACTTCTTCCAATATGTGTTCAGGATGTTCCAAATAATTTTCTAAAAGTTCGCCCACCATTTGGTGAACACTAGAGATATCGTTTTGTTATGCAACATCTATCACATTCTCGACTTCCACCCTACCTACAGGCTTAGTTTTGGTTACAACCCACCAATCGTTTCCGCCGTAATGGATAAGGAGCATAAGACACTTGCCTAACATTATGTGCAATTATTAAAGGATCATAGCGATCATACTCCCTCGTATGATTAACCTCAATTATGTTGTATTGATTGTGTACTCTTGTACCTCTTGTTGGACTTGGGTCAAACCACTTGCATCTAAAGAGTATCAATTTCTTAAATGGCCAACCTGTATATTATAGTTCTATTATTTCTTTGAGCACACCATAATAATCAATATCTCCAACTTGGTTGCCATCACCACCATGAACCCACACCCCACTATTGTTGCTATTTTAATTTTTAGAGCAAT
Organism: Nicotiana tabacum; assembly: GCF_000715075.1. Classification (NCBI taxonomy): domain Eukaryota; kingdom Viridiplantae; phylum Streptophyta; class Magnoliopsida; order Solanales; family Solanaceae; genus Nicotiana; species Nicotiana tabacum. Next base: position 87,702,323 of record NC_134080.1, read on the forward strand.
CCTCTGTATGAAACTTATAACCATTCACAACGTACTTAGACGTTGTTGTGACATGAAGCCCAGGTACCCAAGATATATCTTTCAAAAATTGATTTACACCATTATTTGGATCATTTACCTACATATTGTTAAAAAATTCATAAGTTAGCATAACTTCCAAACATTGTTTACCTACATAGTGTTAGAATATTTTAAGGATAAACTTACAAATTGTTTGAACCACGTATCAAATGTCGTATATACAACATCATGTCCAAATTGACCCATGAAGTGACTGTGACACCTCAAATATTTTTAGTAGTTGCATTGAGATGTAATCACAGTAAATATTATATTTTGATAACTACTAAATCAATAATTACTTGAGAAATGATACAACTTCGGGACAATGTAGCAACATATGAAGTGTAGCTGACTTGTACTCCATATCATTCAAACTTCTCTTTCTAACATCCTTAGAACATCGACCTGGTTGATTGAATATGGACATAGGAGGATATAATGGATCAGTCACACATTTGACCGCGTGCCTATTGGGCCTATTCCTAGCACATGGCACATTACTCTCAAAATAATAAGAACAAAAATGAACAGTTTCCTTTACAAGATAAGCTTCGCATATAGATCCTTCAATCCTATTCCTATGCTTAACAAATTGTTTGCATTTGCCAATTGTTCTACATAATTTCAGGTTAGCCAAGAACATTCAAATAAAACAGAAAATTACATCAAACTTATAATATTACCTCTCAAAGGGATACATCCATCTGCATTGAACAGGCCCTCCAAGTCGTGCCTCGGGTACAAGGTTGATTGGAAGGTGTTCCATCACATTAAAAAACCCACATGGAAATATCTTTTCAATCTTACTAGAAGTTACACGAATGTTCTGATCCATCCGGAGTAGGTTTTCTTCCCTTAATGTGGAAGAACACAAGTCTTTGAAAAACAAACTAATCTCTGTGATGGGTTTCCAGATTCTTTCAGGCAAACCACAAAATGCAATAGGCACTAAGGTCTCCATGAAAACATGACAGTCATGACTTTTTAAATGGCTCAACTTCCCTACCTCCATATCAACTTTTTCCCCAAGATTCGATGCATAACCCTCAGGCATCTTCAATTTTGTTACCCAATCACAAATTTGCCGTCTTTCCTCCAAAGTGAATGTGTAACTTGCTTTGGGCTTGAATATCTTACCATTGTTTCCTATCTGTAAGAATAATTCAGGCCACCTGCAATATGCTTGTAAGTCCATTCTAGCCTTCGGGTTATCCTTTGTCTTACCTTTAACATCCATCACTGTGTTGAACAAATTGTCAAAATAATTCTTCTCAATATGCATGACATCAAGGTTGTGACGGATAGGATTATACTTCAAATAAGGCAACTCCCCAAATATACTCTATTTCGTCCAATTATGAGTAACACCGTATCTGGGGAATCGATAAGGTAGAGCTTCAGTAACTTTACTGAAGTTCTGGACCCTCTCCCAAATTTCCTCACCTGAAAGTATCGGAGGTGGAGAATCATATTCCATTTTATTCTTTTTGAATGCATTTTTCATCCTTCTAAACTCATGATCAAGAGACAAGAATTGACGATGACAATAAAACCATGATTGCTTTCGGCCATGTTTCAAAGTGAACGCTTTACTATTTTCCATGCAATAAGGACAAGCTAGCTTCCCAGCAGTCATCCACCCAGACAACATTCCATACATAGGAAAATCGTTAATCGTCCACATTAAATTAGCATCCAAATTGAAATTTTGTTTGGTTGATATGTCATATGTTTCAACACCATCGTACCACAATTGTTTCAGCTCATCAATCAAAGGATGCAAATATACACCTATCAAACTTTTCGAATTACGTGGACCGGGGATAATACAATTTAAGAATATATATGGACTAGTCATGCACAACTCGGGTGGTAGATTATAAGGTGTAAGAAAGACAGGCCAACATGAATACGGTGTCGCAGATACAGAAAAAGGCGTGAAGCCATCCGCACTCAGACCTAACCGAATGTTCCTTGGTTCACTAGCAAAATCTGGATATGTCCTATCAAAGTGCTTCCAAGCTTCTCCATTTGAAGGATGACACATAACACCTGGTGGTATTCTATTTCAAAGTGCCATCTCATATGAGGAACAAAACTCATCGACGCATATAACCTTTTTAACTTAGGTATAAGAGGTAAATAATACATTGCCTTGATAGCGACCATCTTCCCGCTGGAAAGCTTTTTGAAACGAGGCTTTTCGCAAAATTTACAACTGCTTAAATTTGCATCATCTTTATAATATAACATCCAACCATCTTCACAACAATCAATTCTCATTGACGAAAGTCCTAACTTAGAAACTAATTCCTTTGCCTTGTAGAAATCAGCAGGTAATTTGATATTTGAGTCAACTAGTTCACTCATAAGGTCAATGAAAGAGTCCACGACTGCTTGAGAAATATTTCAATTAGATTTGATACTTAGTAATCTAACTGCAACAGACAGCTCAGCGTGCGGACTTCCATTACGTAGTGGAAAACTAGCTGCCTCTAATTGTTCATAAAAATATTTTGCGTCATCATTAGGAGTTTGTTCAACATTTTCATTGGGCTCACCCCCTAAGTGCATCCCAAAAGCATTCGCAACCATATCATGAATTCAAGAATCATGATTTGTATTCTCCACCGGCCTACTACTTTCACCCACAACCAAGTTTTGAAATATCCCATGGCTACCATCGATCTCTCTATGATTAGTCCACACAAAGTAATTTGCTATAAACCCCTTCATATAAAGATGATGCTTAACTTCCACCGGTTTTCCAAACTACCTACAATCGCACCTAACACAAGGGCACCTAATTACTCCTTCACTTAGGTATGGTGGAAGTGACATTGCATATCTAATAAATTCATCCACCCCTTCTACAAAATCCTCCCGCAATCCCTGCCGATTAGGATAATTCCTATTGTACATCCAAGTACAATGTTCCATCTATACAAATAAAAGAAGAACAAATTAATTTAGTTAATTCATATCCTAATCTTTTTTTAGTTAACTAAAAGTTCAATTCATATCCTAAAAGTCCAATTGAACTCAATATAAATTAATACAAGAACTAAAAGTATTGCTAATGTAAAATTCCAAGAGTGGAATGCCAAAATCAGTGTTACGGAATTACACAGTGGAATGCCAGCCATACGACATTACATAGTGAAGGCTTCGAACCAAAAACCCTAATATTTAGGTATTGCAAATGTTATCCCCAAATTAGTAGGTAAAACTAAATATTTTAGCTACTAACAATTATCATAGATTTAATTTAGCTAAGAACAATTAATTTTTACAAATTAAACTAGGAGGAATTAAACAAAATTAGTGTATTTCGAAAAAAACAAAGGAAGGAGAGGAAACCTACCTGGGAAGTGGAGGACGCCAGTGGTGGAGCTGCTGCCGTCGGTGGGCGTCGGTGGCGCCGCTGTTGCTGGGAGTCGGAGGGGGGGTGTTTGAATGTGAGAGAGAAAAGAAAGAGTTTGGGGAATTTTTTTGAAGAAAATAAGAGAGTGGGAGGGGAAACCCGATTTTTAAACTGGAATTAGAAATAGCGACCAACTTTGGTCGCTATCTTGGTAGCAAATTAAGTTTTAACTATTTGACCAAAATAGCGACCAATGTTGGTCGCTATATTTTGACCGTTTGACCAAAATAACGACCAAAGTTGGTCGCTATTTCTAAAAAAAATTAAATTACTTTTAATTAAATTTAAAATTATGTACATATGTAGTATAGTGTGTGTGTGTGTGTATATATATATAAACTATATTCGATATAATATTAGTTAATGCACTAATACTTAGTGCATAGTATAGTGTGTGTGTGTGTGTGTATATATATATATATATAAGCTATATAATTACTTATTGTGACGAACCGGCCAGTCGTCTCATGAGTTACCGCACCGTTTCCCCCATTTCAAGTTCTTTATTCTTCGTTATCCGTGTTTTGTGGTATCGAGTCCGGAATGAGTTTGGTGAAGTTTGAGACACTTAGTCTCTTTTAAGAAGGCTTAAGTTGGAAAAGTCAATCGCATGTTGACTTATGTGTTAAAGGGCTCGGATATGCGTTCCGATGGTTCGGCTAGCTTCGGGAGGTGATTTGCAACTTAGGAGCGTGATCGGAATGGGTTTTAGAGGTTCGGAGTAGACTTAGGCTTGAATTGGCGAAATTGATATTTTTGGCGATTTTCGGTTGATAGGCGAGATTTTGATATAGGGGTCAGAATAGAATTCCGAGAGTTGAAGTAGATTCGTTGTGTCAATTGGGATATGTGTGTAAAATATCAAGTCATTCGGACGTGGGTTGGTAGGGTTTTTTATCAAAAGCGTACTTCGAATGATTTTAGAAACTTAGGCTTGAATCTGATGTGATTTGATAGATTTGATGTTGTTTGGGGTGTTTTGATGATTGGAACAAGTTTGAATAAGGTATTGGGTTATGTTTGTGCTTTTAGTTGAGGTCCCGGGGGCCTCGGGATGATTTCAGGAGGTTAACGAGGAAGTTGAAGGGTAATTGCAGCTGCAGAAGTTTTGTTGCTTCTGGTGTTTTTGCACCTGCGGTTTGGGGACCGCAGATGCGGTGGCACATGTGCGGGAGAATAGCCGTAGAAGCGGTTTTGGGAGGATTCAATAGGAGTCGCAGATGCGGTTGAAGGGCCGCATCTGCGAGGCCACGGGTGCAGAAGCTTGACCGTAGATGCGGTTTGGGTCTTTTAAGTGACTTCCATAGAAGCGGTCTAATGGATGCAAATGCGGTACCGCAGAAGCGGTTATGGGACTACAGATGCGAAAAGGTCTGGGCAGAATGTATATATTCCTTCTTTCACAATTTTTGAAGGGTTTAACCATTTTTGAACTCGAAATTGGGAGCTTTGGGTGATTTTGAAGAGAGAAATCAAAGAGACTTCATTGACGTAAGGATTTTGGACTTAAAACACATTTATATGGTAGAATTTCATGAATTAAGGATGTAATTAATGGGATTAAAGGGCTAAAAATGGCGGATTAGGGTTTGAGTTTAAGAGGCCTTTAATGTAGGATTTGAGGGGTCATTTGAACTCCGATTTTGGTATTCTTGATATGTATGGACTCGTGGGGAGATGAGGAATCTATGAATGTAAAAATTTCTGAGTTTCAAGAAGTGGGCCCGGGGCTCGAGTTTTTGCTAATTTCGGGATTTTTTATATTTTTCGATTGTTTTCGCTTGGGATTTGTTCCTTAGCTTATTGTGACGTATTTGTTCTGATTTTGGATAGATTCGATGCGAGCGGAGGCCGATTTGAGGGGCAAAGGCGTCACGGAGTAGTATTTTCACTGACTTGAGGTAAGTAACCATTGTAAATCTGGAACTGAGTGTACAAAACCCCGGTATTTGACTTGATTTGATAAGTGCGGTGATGCACATGCTAGGTGATGAGCGTGTGGGAATGCACCAGCAGGGATTGTGACTTGGTCCATCCCATAGCGACTATTAAGCCGCGTATTTGATTTGGAAATCTTACATTATTCCGTATTTCTGTCTTTTATACTATATTATAGGTTGTATGCCATGTTTGGGGCCTTGCGCCGACCTGTAGAAACCCTTAGGGGCATTTTGACTGTTCTTCCTCACTTTACTTGTTTAAAAACCATATCCTCAGTCATGTTTTTTACCTGTTTAGATGATTAAAGTTGGTTTTATCACTCTATTCCTAAATGCAAGGATTGTTTGGGCTGAGATCCTAACCTTCTATTATTGTGCCTGAGAGGCTGTGAGGTTAATGACAGAGAGAGGTTGAGAACCCAATTGTAAGGATATTATATGTATATATTATGGGTCGGACTGCACGCCACAACAATACTTATATGAATCGGGCTGCACGCCGCAATGATATATATATACTGGATCGGGCTGCACGCCACAGCGATATGATGCTTGGGCTGTAGGAGCCCCTTCAGAGTGTGCACACCTCAAGTGAGCGTAGTCGTCTATAAATATATGGATCGGGCTGCACGCCACAGGGGTTACTATGATTTCTATTATTATGAGATATAAATGAGCCGAGTGCTGAGAGTTAGTATTGAGTGACGAGAGCTGAGTCATGAGTGACTGAGAGGCTGCCCGAGAGGCCTTGGCGTACTCACGTTACTCCCTGCACCTTGTGTGTAGATCCAGGTGCCTGAGCGGCCGGGTGAGCACTTTTCAGCTGGTTCAGTTTTCTGTCAGGGATTTCGAGATAGCTGCATAACGTTCACAGCCATGTTCTATCCCTTCTATATTGTTATCTTTTTAGTATTTTCTAGACTATCTATGTAGTAGGATGTTCGGACTTGTATTAGAGCCTCTAAACTCGTGACACCAGATTGTTGGGGCTGTGTAGTATCTGCTATTTTGATTTTCCGCATATTTCTGTCATTATTATACTTATAAAGAATTCTGCATTTAAAATTTGTGCTAGAAAATGGCTTTATGTTAATAGCAAATAAGTTGTGGTTATGGATTTGTCGGCTTGCCTAGTAATGTGATAGGCGCCTTCACGACCGATTTTTGGAGTCGTGACAAGTTAGTATCAGAGCCTAGGTTACATAGGTCTTGTGAGTCATGAGCCGGTTTAGTATATTCTCGCGGATCGGTACAAAGACGTCTGTATTTATCCTTGGAAGGCTGCAGAACCTTTAGGAAAAACTTCACATTTTTGAAACTCTTGTCGTGCGAACTTGTTGATCTGAATACTAAACTCTTGTTATTCTATTCTCTCACAGATTGTGAGAACACGAGCTACCGGATGGGGTAGACGGCCACTAGTACCACCAGCTGGGGCCACCAGAGGCCGAGGTCGTAGTCGAGGCCGTGGCAAGGGCAGAGTAGCTAGAGCAGCACTGGCATACCCACTAGCTGCCCCAGTACCCGATCAGGTCCTAGTTATGGATGTTGCAGCGGCACCAGTTCAGACACCAGCTGTGCCTATTGTGATCCAAGGTCTCTAGGAGGCCTTAGCTCAGATATTATCATTATGTACCGGTTTGGCCCAGGCAGTCTCAGTTACTACGGTCACAACTACTTCTCAGGTAGGGGGAGGCACCTAGACTCCTGTTGCTCGCACACCTGAGCAAGTTGTGCAGGGACTCCATACACCGGGGGCAACACTAGCTTAGATAGTTGCACCATCTCAGGAGTTTGTAGTACCAGTAATGCCGGATGATGAGCAACGTCGACTTGAGAGTTTGGTAGGCTCCAGACGCCGTTATTCAGCAGTGTAGAGGGCGAGGATGCCCAGGGTTTCTTGGATAAGTTCCATTGGATTGTTTGTACAACAAGGATTCTTGAGACTGGTGGTGTGGCATTTACTACATTTTAGTTTTCCGGGTTGCCTTCACATGGTGGGAGGCGTATGAGAGGCGTAGGATTATTGACGCAGCGCCCCTTACTTGGCAGCAATTCTCTGTTCTTTTCCTAGAGAAGTATGTACCGCAGTCGCGCCAAGAGGAGTTGCACATGTAGTTTAAGTAGTTGCGTCAGGGGGAGATGTTAGTGACGCAGTGTGAGATGAGGTTCTTTGAGTTAGCCCGACATGCAGTTTGGATGGTTCCCACAGATCGAGAGAGGATCAGGAGGTTTGTTGATGGCCTTACATATCAGCTTTGGATCCTCATGACTAGAGAGAGGGTAACGGGTGCTACCTTTGAGGAGGTTGTTGATATTGCCCATGAGATTGAGATGGTTCGCCGGCAGGAGCGAGAGGAGAGAGAGGCCAAGAGGCCTTAGGGATCTGGTAGCTTTAGTAGTGCTCCTTCGAGGGGTCGGTTCCAGCCGGGCAGAGGTCGTTCTTTCGGGAAGGCTCAGTCAGCTCACCTAGGTTACCGTGGAGTATCTTCGGGTCATGGTTATCATGGATCTCAACAGGGCCAGTCATAACTTAGTTCCCTTCCAGCTCAGAGCTCGTCTCGTGCTCTATCATTCCAGGGTTCTTCCATACCAGGTTCTTCTGCTAGTCATTACGGTGCCAGGGGTTCCTTTCAGTCCCCATCTCCAGCACCAGGGAGTTTTTATGAGTGTGGAGAGTTTGAGCATATGAGGGTAGTGCCCTCGTCTTCAGGATAGACAGTCTCAACAGAGGGGTCATCCCTCGACTTCTGCTCCAATTACTTTACCACTTGCCTAGCCAGCTACGGGTAGAGGTCAGGTAGTCAGGGGTCTCCCTAGAGGGGGAGGTCGATCAGGGGGCAGTCGGGACCATTTCATATGCTATTCTAGGCAGACCAGATGCTATTTCTTTAGATGCTGTCATTACAGGTATTGTCTCAGTCTGCCACAGAGATGCCTCTGTATTATTTGATCCCAGTTCCACTTTTTCTTATGTGTCCTCATACTTTGCTCAATATTTGGGTACACCCCGGGAGTTTCTTGCTTTAACTGTTCATGTATCTACCCCAGTGGGCGATACTATTGTTGTAGACCGTGTGTACTAGTCGTGTGTGGTGACTATTGGGGGTCTAAAGACCCCAGTGTATCTGCTATTACTGAGTATGGTGGATTTCGATGTCATTTTGGGCATGGATTGATTATCTCTGTGTCGTGCTATTCTGGACTGCCATGCTAAGACAATCACTTTGGCTATGCCGTGTATGCCACGGATCAAGTGGGCGAGGTGTGATTGATTACGTTCCTAGTAGAGTGATCTCTTTCTTGAAGGCCCAACGTATAGTTGGGAAGGGTTGTCTTTCATATCTAGCATTTGGGAGAGATGTTGGAGTCGAGGCTCCCAATATTGATTCTGTCCCAATTGTGAGGGATTTTCCAAATGTGTTTCCTGCAGACCTGACGGGCATGCCATCAATTGATTTTGGTATTGATCTGGTGTCGGGAACTCAGCCCATTTCTATTCCGTCGTATCGTATGACACCAGCGGAGTTGAAGGAGATAAAGGAGCAGCTTCAGGAACTCCTTGATAAAGGGTTCATTCGGCCTAGTGTGTCACCTTGGGGTGCGCCGGTTCTATTTGTGAAGAAAAAGGATGGCACAATGAGAATGTGCATTGATTATAGGCAATTGAACAAGGTAACAATTAAGAACAAGTATCATTTGCCTCGCATTGATGATTTATTTGACCAACTTCAGGGAGCAAGAGTGTTCTCCATGATTGATCTCCGTTCGGGCTATCACTAGTTGAAGATCAGGGATTCAGATATACTTAAGACGGTTTTCAAGACCCGATATGGTCATTATAAGTTCTTGGTGATGTCTTTTGGGCTGACCAATGCCCCAGCAGCGTTCATGCAATTGATGAACAGCGTGTTCCGGCCTTATCTTGATTTGTTTGTTATAGTCTTTATTGATGATATTCTGGTGTATTCGCGTAGTCAGGAGGAGCACGCGAAGCATTTGAGAGTGGTATTACAGAGATTGAGGGAGGAGAAACTTTATGCAAAATTCTCCAAGTGTGAGTTTTGGCTTGGTTCATTGGCTTTCTTGGGGCACGTGGTGTCCAGCAAGGGTATTCAGGTTGATTCAAAGAAGATAAAGGCGGTTCAAAGTTGGCGTAGGCCGTCCTCAGCCACAGAGATTCGTAGATTTCTTGGTTTGGCAGGCTATTATCGCTGGTTTGTTCAGGGATTCTCATCTATCGCATCGCCCTTGACCAAGATGACTCAGAAGGGTACTCCATTTGTATGGTCGGACGAGTGTGAGAAAAGCTTTTAGAAGCTCAAGACAGCTTTGACAACAGCTCCAGTGTTGGTTTTGCTATCAGCTTCAGGCTCCGATACCGTGTATTGTGATGCTTCAAGAGTTGGGATTGGTTGTGTGTTGATGCAGGAGGGTAGAGTTATTGCTTATGCTTCTTGTCAGTTGAAGCCCCATGAGAAGAACTACCCCGTTCATGATTTGGAGTTGGCTGCCATAGTTCACGCATTGAAGATTTGGAGGCATTACTTGTATGGCAAATCTTGTGAGGTGTTCACTGATCATCGTAGTCTTTAGCATTTGTTCAAGCAAAATGATCTTAATTTGAGGAAGCGAAGATGGTTGGAGTTGCTTAAGGATTATGATATTACTATATTATACCATCTGAGAAGGCCAATGTGGTGGCCGATGCTTTGAGCCGAAAGACAGTGAGTATGGGGAGCTTGGCATATATTCCAGTTGGGGAGAGACCTCCTGCAAATGATGTTAAGGCCTTGGCCAATCGGTTTGTGAGATTAGATATTTCGGACCCCAGTCAAGTATTGGCTTGTGTGGTTTCCCGGTTTTCCTTATATGATCGCATCAAAGAGCGCCAGTATAATGATCCGCATTTGCTTGTCCTTAAGGACAGAGTTCAGCATGATGATGCCAGTGATGTGACCATTGGTGTTGTTGGGGTGTTGAGGATGCAGGGCCGGATTTTCGTGCCCAATGTGGATGGGCCTCAGAAGTTGATTTTGGAGGAGGCCCATAGCTCGTGGTATTCCATTCATCCGGGTGCCGCGAAGATGTATTAGGACTTGAGGAAGCACTATTGGTGGAGAAGAATGAAGAAAGATATTGTGGGATTTGTAGCTCGGTGTCTCAATTGTTAGCAGGTAAAAACGAGCATCAGAGACCAGGTGGCATTCTACACCAGATTGATATTCTTGAGTGGAAGTGGGAGAGAATCACTATGGACTCTGTTGTTAGACTTCCACGGACTTTGAAGAAGTTCAATTATATTTGGGTGATTATGGATCGGCAGGCCAAGTCTACGCACTTCATTCCTGTGTGTACTACCTATTCTTCAGATAGGTTGGCAAAGATCTATATCTGAGAGATTTTTCGCTTGCATGGTGTCCCATTTCCCATCATTTCAGATAGAGGTACTAAGTTTACTTTGCAGTTTTGGAGTGCCGTGCAGAGATAGTTGGGTACTCAGGTTGAGTTGAGCACAGCTTTTCATCCTCACACGGACGGGCAGTCCGAGCGTACTATTCAGATATTAGAGGACATGTTGCGTGCTTGTGTCATTGATTTTGGAAGATCATGGGATGAGTTTCTACCGCTTGCAAAGTTTTCTTATAACAACAACTACCAGTCGAGTATTCAGATGGCTCTATATGAGGCTTTGTATAGGAGGCGGTGTAGATCTCTAGTTGGTTGGTTCGAGCCCGGTGAGGCAAGGCTATTGGGAACTGATTTGGTTTAGGATGCATTGGAAAAGGTGAAGGTGATTCGGGAGAGGCTTCGTACAGTGGAGTCGAGGCAAAAGAGTTATGCTGATAGGAAGGTTCTAGATGTGTCATACATGGTTAGCGAGAAGGTTCTATTGAAGGTTTCACCTATGAAGGGTGTTATGAGATTTGGGAAGAAAGGGAAATTGAGTCCTCGGTTCATTACGCCTTTTGAGGTGCTTCGGAGTATTAGGGAGGTGGCTTATGAGCTTGCTTTGTCACCCAGCTTGTTGAGTGCGCATCCTGTGTTTCATGTTTCTATGCTCCGGAAGTATACTGGGGATCCGTCTCATGTTCTAGATTACATCATGGTTCAGTTGGATGATGATTTGACCTATGATGTGGATCCAGTAGCTATTTTGGGCCATCAGGTTCAAAAGATGAGGTCAAAAGATATAGCATCAGTGAAGGTACAGTGGAGAGGTCGGCCCGTGGAGGAGGCTACCTAGGAGACCGAGCGTGAAATGCAGAGTAAATATCCTCACCGGTTTGAGGCTTCAGGTATGTTTCTTGACTCATTCAAGGACGAACATTTGTTTAAGTTGTGGAGGATGTGACGATCCGGCCAGTCGTCTCATGAGTTACCGCTCTGTTTCCCCCATTTCAGCTTCTTTATGCTTTGTTATTCGTGTTTTGCGGTATCGGGTTGGTCGGATCGAGTCCGGAATGAGTTTGGTGAAGTTTGAGACACTTAGTCTCTTTTAAGAAGGATTAAGTTGGAAAAGTCAACCGGATATTGACTTATGTGTTAGAGAGCTCGGATATGAGTTCCGATGGTTCGGCTAGCTTCGGGAGGTGATTTGCAACTTAGGAGCGTGATCGGAATGGGTTTTAGAGGTTCGAAGTAGACTTAGGCTTGAATTGCGAAATTGATATTTTTGGCGATTTTCGGTTGATAGGCGAGTTTTCGATATAGGGGTCGGAATGTAATTCTGAGAGTTGCAATAGCTTCGTTGTATCAATTGGGATATGTGTGTAAAATTCCAAGTCATTCGGACGTGGGTTGGTAGGGTTTTTTATCAAAAGCGTACTTCGAAAGATTTTAGAAACTTAGGCTTGAATCTGATGTGATTTGATAGATTTGATGTTGTTTGGGGTGTTTTGATGATTGGAACAAGTTTGAATAAGGTATTGGGTTATGTTTGTGCTTTTGGTTGAGGTCCCGAAGGCCTCGGGATGATTTCGGGAGGTTAATGGGGATGTTGCAGGGTAATTACAACTGCAAAAGTTTTGCTGCTTCTGGTGTTTTCGTACCTGCGGTTTGGGGACCGCAGGTGCGGTGCCGCACGTGCGGGAGAATAACCGCAGAAGGGGTTTTGGGAGGATTCATCAGGAGTCACAGATGCGGTTGAAGGGTCGCATCTGCGAGGCCGTAGGTGCGGAAGCTTGACCGCAGATGCGGTTTGGGTCTTTTAAGTGACTTCCGCAGAAGCGGACTAATGGCCGCAAATGTGGTACTGCAGAAGCGGTTATGGGACTGCAGATGAGAAAAGGTCTGGGCAGAAAGTATATATTCCTTCCTTCGCGATTTTTGAAGGGTTTAACTATTTTTGAACTCGAAATTGGGAGCTTTGGGCGATTTTGAAGAGAGAAATCAAAGTGACTTCGTTGAGGTAAGGATTTTGGACATAAAACACATTTCTATGGTAGAATTTCATGAATTAAAGATGTAATTAATGGGATTAAAGGGTTAACAAAGGAGGATTAGGGCTTGAGTTTAAGAGGCCTTTAATGGAGGATTTGAGGGATCATTTGAGCTCCGATTTTGGTATTCTTGATATGTATGGACTCGTGGAGAGATGTGTTATCTATGAATGTAAAAAATTCTGAGTTTCGAGAAGTGGGTCCGGGCTCGAGTTTTTGCTAATTTCTGGATTTTTTGTATTTTTCGATTATTTTCGCTTGGGATTTGTTTCCTTAGCATATTGTGACATATTCATTTTGATTTTGGATAGATTCGATGCGCGCAGAGGCCAATTTGAGGGGCAATGACGTCGCGGAGTAGTATTTTCACCAGCTTGAGGTAAATAACCATTGTAAATCTGGAACTGAGGGTACAAAACCCCGGTATTTGAATTGATTTGATAAGAGCGGTGACACACATGCTAGGTGACAAGCGTGTGGGCGTGCACCGGCAGGGATTGTGACTTGGTCCGTCCCATAGCGACTATTAAGACGCTTATTTGATTTGGAAATCTTACATTATTCCGTATTCCAGTCTTTTATACTGTATTATGGGTTGTATGCCATGTTTGGGGCCTTGTGCCGACCTGTAGAAACCCTTAGGGGCATTTTGATTGTTCTTCTTCACTTTAATTGTTTAAAAATCATATCCTCAATCATGCTTTTTACCTGTTTAAATGATTAAAGCTGGTTTTATCACTCTATTCCTAAATGCGAGGATTGTTTGCGTTGAGATCCCTACCTTCTATTATTGTGCCTGAGAGGTTGTGAGGTTAATGACTGAGAGAGGTTGAGAACCCAATTGTGAGGATATTATATGTATATATTATTGGTCGAGTTGCACGCCGCAGCGATATATATATATTGGATCGGGCTGCACGGCGCACCGATATGACGTTTAGGCTATAGGAGCCCCTCCGGAGTCTACACACCCCTAATGAGCGTAGTCGACTATAAATATATGGACCAGGCTGCATGCTGCAGCGGTTACTATGATTTCTATTATTATGAGATATAAATGAGCTGAGTGCTGAGAGCGAGTTCTAGGTAACGTGAGTTGAGTCACGTGTGACTGAGAGGCTGCCCGAGGAGCCAGATTCTGAGTGATTCCTTGCCCGAGAGGCCTTGTCATGATGTTTTCACTGATTTCACTCTTCTTTTAAATAAGCCTCTGTTTGATATACTGCTAAGTAATTGGTTCCAAATGTTTAAACTGAAAATGTGGTTTTATAACGGAAACTGATTTCTGAACTGTAAAGAAGACATGTTGTTTCGTTGGTTATTTCGTTATGTATTTTTTAAACTGCTCATCACTACTTTCAGACCTTATTTACTTTAGTTACTTACTGAGTTGGCGTACTCACGTTACTCCCTGCACCTTGTGTGCAGATCCAGGTGCCCGAGCGGCCGAGTGAGCATTTTTTAGCTTGTTCAGTTTTCTATCGGGGATTTCGAGGTGGTTGCATGGTGTTCGCAGCCCTATTCTCTCCCTTCTATCTTGCTATCTTTTCAGTATTTTCTAGACTATCTATGTAGTAGGATGTTTGGACTTGTATTAGAGGCTCTAGACTCGTGACATCAGATTGTTGGGGCTGTGTAGTATTTGCTATTTTGATTTTCCGCATATTTTTGTCATTATTATACTTATAAAGAATTCCTCATTTAAAACTTGTGCTAGAAATTGGCTTTCTGTTATTAGCAAATGGGTTGTGGTTATGGATTTTTCGGCTTGCCTAGTAATGTGATAGGCGCCATCACGACCGGTATTTGGGGTCGTGACATATATAGTATAATATAGTATATAGTATATAAGCTATATATATATATATATATATATATATATATTTGGGGTCGTGATATATATAGTATAATATAGTATATAGTATATAAGCTATATATATATATATATATATATATATATATATATATATATATATATATATATATATATATATATATATATATATGTGTGTGTGTGTGTGTGTGTGTGTGTGTGTGTGTGTGTGTGTGTGTGTGTGTGTGTGTGTGTATGTATATATATATGTATATTCGATATATATAGAGTATTGATTAAAAACAAAACATCTCGACTTATATCAATTAATATGTTATAATTGATTCATCGACTTATTGTAACAAAGTTAATGAATTACATTCATTCATCATTCGGTTATAAGTCGATGAATCAATTATAACATACTAATTGATATAACTCGAGACGTTTTGTTTTTAATATATATACATGCATCTAAGTAGGTTATAAGTCGATGAATCAATTTACAAGTGTATCAATACCTAAAAGAACCCGGCCCTGTGTTCTGAGCGTTTCATGTTCTTATATATATATAGACACACACAGACGCTTCACTGTAATACTATAACGTATATATAACTTGTTATAGTATATGTTAGTGTGTGTATATATATAACACACACACTTCGTGCTACTTTAACTACATATATAGCATGTTATAGTACATGATACTGTATTCATTATTTGTATTGTAACAGAGTTAATGAATTACATTCATTCATCACTAGGTTATAAGTCGATGAATCAATTATAACATATTAATTGATATAAGTCGAGACGTTTTGTTTTTAATATATATACATGCATCTGAGTAGGTTATAAGTCGATGAATCAATTTACAAGTGTATCAATACCTAAAAGAACCCGGCCCTGTGTTCCGAGCGCTTCATGTTCTTATATATATATATATACACACACACACACACACACACACGCTTCGTTGTACTACTTAACTGCATATATAGCATGTTAGAGTATATTTTAGTGTATTCATCCCTTGTATTACAAAAGTGTTAACGGCTTACATTTATATTATTTAGATAGTAAATACAAAAGTGATTTTTAATTTGACCAATGTTGACCTGAAAAGAGACCAACTTTGGCCACTACTTTTCCAGAAATTATATTTAGCGACCAATGTTGGTCGCCAAATATCCAGAAATTAAATTTAGCGACCAAAGTTGGTCGCTAAATTTAAATCAGATTTTTTAGTTTATATTTTATATAATATTTAAAATAATAATATAATTGTTAAACGTTAGAAATGGGTCCCAGATTAGCGGTCAAAGTTGGTCTCTATTTTGCTAAGCGACCAACTTTGGTCACTAACTTTGAATTATATTTATTTATATTTTATATTTTTTTAAATAAAATTTTATAACTGGGACCCATATTAGCGACCAAAGTTGGTCTCTATCTGCTTATCCTTTAATGAGCGACCAACTTTGGTCGCTAATTTTAAATTATATTTATTTATATTTTATAATTTTTTAAATAATATTATAATTATTAAAATTTTACATGTGGGTCCCACTTTAGCGCCCAACATTGGTAGTTAATCTCAGTATTTCTTTGACCAAGCAAGTCTAACCAATCCGATCAACATTTTGACAAAATTATCAACCAAAAAGCGATCAACCTTGGTCGCTAATGTATTTAGAATAATTAATTAATTATTTTTTCCAATTTAGCGACCAACTTTGGTCGCTTTTCTTAATAGACCAATTTTGGTCGCCAAATTTTGGTCGCTTTTTTCCGAATTTCTAGTAGTGACATTTGTAAGGACACGAAATACTATTGGAATATACTGATTTACTTTGCTGTCTTCTGCTCTTCTTCTTATTATTAAAAAGTCAATTTCATTTATTCATTGTATATATGATTATCAGTAACCCGCGTTCTTCTAAAATAAAACTTTGACCGAAATTTCTATTTTTGGTTAAACAATATCCTCCTGTTTCTTTCAATTTATCTCTTTGATCTCACTAACTTCCTTTTACGTTGATACTTTTTTCAAATTGTAATATTCTAGTAAGGCAATCTGATCGTTAGCTTTCAACGAGAGTACTATTAAGTCATACCACTTAGAAGCACTAATTGGCAACACAAAATCAGTGCCAACAAAGAAATAAAGCTTTGGACTCTATTTTGCCATGTCTCTGATAATTTACATATCCACTTACTTAAAAGAGAAAAGAGAATGTTAATAAAGAACCTTAAGAGCTTAAAAACGTCAGCACAACCCAAAAGGGAAAAAAATAAAAAAGAAACACTTTAGAAAAGATTTTCACACAGTAAACGCTTGGTATGACTCACACAAGTCGAGGTGCATGTAAAAGTGCCCAATCAGTTGATAAGCAGCTTGGTGGTAGAATTGACGGAGCTAAAACTATTGGTGCTGGTGGATGATTTGAATTCTTGATCAATGCCAATGTTTGTATTTTCACCTTCACTGTGTGTTAAGAGAGGCATTGAACTTGAGCTGCTACTCCATTTATAGAACGATGCCGTGGTCAAACGTCTCCTTTTGTTCAATGGGCTTTCCTCCTTCTCCATCTCTTCCACACATTTCACTTCACCTAAGTTCATGAATGACCTTGATTTTCCTTTGTAAAAAGTGGATAATCCTCGCCTAAACAACCAAACGGCGAAACAAAGTATATGACAAAGACTTCTTCTATTTTTCAAACTGAATGCAGTGGTGGAGCGAATTTAAGTGGAAAATCGTGATATTTTTAGTGTAGTGAAAAATGATGTAACTAAAAATTGCTATAGATTGCGGGTTCTATTTTGATGCTTTACTTCTTGCTCAATCCCTTTGATGATTGATGGTTTAAATCAGATTTAAAAAGAAAAAAGAAAGGGAGGAAACACATTAAAACGCATTTATTTCAAATGAATGAAATCAACTGGGAAAAAATAAGAAAAGGATTTTTTCAAAGAGTAACTACGACTAATTTAGTCACGTTTTCATGTTTCAATTGAACACTCGCCATTTTTTATTATTAGAGACTCGATGAAAAAGATTGTAGGAATAAACTGACTTGAAGGGAAGAGCATCTTCCAAAGAGGCCAAAGAATTTAGGGATCCTTCAACTGCCTTGCTCTGAGCTTCCTCTCCTTCTTCTTCTTCTTCTTGATCACCATTACTTAACAAGCCAATTGATGAACTACCATCATACTGGCCAAAAGACAAAGGATCATCACTAATTTTTTTAACAAAGCTTTTTATTTCATAATCAGCAACTACTACTCCATTTTCTTCAGCAAGAAAATCCTTCTTTTCCGGAAGAGAAGACATGGTTAATAAGCAGAGTTTCTCTTTCTCTTCTTTTTCTTCTACGACTTTTTTTCTATAATATGAATACTTCCCACTGAAGAGAATTTATTGACATGAAAAGGTGTTTGGTTTTTGGCCTTTTTTGGACGAAGCGGTGGGTTGTTAGGATTGAGCTAGCGGTGGTGAAATAGTAAGTGTATAGATGATGAAGGAACAACAAGACAAAGATAAAAATAAAAAAAATTTAGCTAGAAGCTGAATTTAAAGCCATTCTTGACCTAAAGGGAAAGAAAATGGAAGTTGCATAAAGCCACAGAAAGATCGTCGTGTTCTATATATACATAGATATGTATATAGAGAGAAAGGTGATGGGGCTGGGTTTGTCGCCGGAAGGGAACTGTGGAATTAGATAGAAGACGTTTGACACGTTGCATGAGGGGGGAAGGTGGCCGTTTCACTTATATACCTACACTCCAACAAAGAGAAAAAGGAAAAGGTCATTAACTTTTATTAGTAATATATACTTACTCCTACTACACTTTACTTCCTTAAACTTTTCGAACGGCATTATACTTTCCGAGTGGAGAATTAGAAATACTTACTTTATTTATTATATGCCGAGGCTAGTGCCAGAATTTGATTGTGATGAACCCGGACGGTCGTCTTAAGAATTAACGCCCCAATCCCCTAATAACTGCTTTTTCCATATTTATTTATGCTATTTTGATTTGCCGGGATGTTCAGTTTTGAGTTTCGGAGAGTTTTGGGACACTTAGTCCCTAAATGAGAACTAAGTGTTAGAAATTTGAACGTAGTCGGAACAGTGTAAAGACGGCCTTGGAATGGAATTTTGATGGTTCCGTTACCTCCGTTGGGTGATTTCGGCTTAGGGGCATTTTCGTATTGTGTTTTGGAGGTCCGTAGCTAATTTAGGATTGAAATGCCGAAAGGTCGAATTTTGAAGTTTCCGGTTCGATAGTGAGATTTTGATCCGAGGGTCGGAATGGAATTCCAGAAGTTGGAGTAGCTCTGTAGTATTTAATGTGACGTGTGTGCAAAATTTCAGGTCATTCGGACGAGAGTTGGTAGACTTTTTCATCGAAAGCGTATTTTTAGAGTTTTGGAGTTCTTAGGCTTGAATTCGCGGTTGATTCGTCGTTTCGATGTTGTTTTAGGTATTTTAAGGATTGGTATAAGTTTGGACAGGGGTATTAGACTTGTTGGTGCCTTTGGTTGAGGTCCCGGGGGCATCGAGATGATTTCGGATGGTTGACGGAAGGATTTTGAGTTTGGAGTTGCAGCTGAAGCTGCTGATCTTCTGTCATAATTGCACCTGCGGTTGGGTCCCGCAGGTGCGTAGCCGCAGAAGCGACATTTGTCATTGCAGAAGCGGAATTGGGCAGGAGCAGAAGGGTCCGCAGATGCGGGAAATTTACCGCAGAAGCGGCACCACATCTGCGAATGGGGAATCGCAGGTACGGAAACAGGCTGGGTTAGTGATTGTCACAGATGCGACCATTGGTCCGCAAAAGCGGGACCACATAAGCGGATTAACTGGGTAGAAACATATAAATTCTTGCCTTCGCGAATTTGAGCTATTTTTCACCTTTTTTCAAACGAGAAGAAGGCTTGGGGGAGCATTTTCAAGAGAAATTTTCAGAGGAGTTCATTGGGGTAAGGTCTTTGGTCCCTAAATTCGTTATTGGAATGATTTTTTCTCATTATAAGCATGAAAAAATAAGAAAAATCACTTGTAATTTGGGGGTTAGGGCTTGATTAATTATAAACATTTGAGTGATGATTTGAGGATCATTTGAGGTCCGATTTTGATACTTTTGGTACGACTGAACTCGTGAGAGTGTGAGGATTTTAGAAATATATATTTTACTTGATTCTAAGACGTGGGCCCGAGGGACGTTTTGGTTATTTTACCTAATTTCGCGTATTAGCTTAGAATTTAATTGTAGAATGAGTTACTTGAAGTGTTATTTACATTATGCAATAGAATTGAATAGATTTGGGCAATTTTGGAGTTGAGTACTTGTGGCAAGAACGTGGTTTCGAGTTGATTTTGAGCCGGTTCGAGGTAAGTGGCTTGCCTAACCTTGTGTGGGAGACCTTCCCCTTAGGATTTGGTATTACTGCTAATTGAAATGCCTTTTATGTGAGGTGACGAGTGCGTACTTGTGCTAATTGTTGAAAATCCAGTTTTCATTAAGTAATTGCTAGTATGTTTCTTTTTCTGTATATATTACCTGTATTTAAAGCCTGTTGTTAGCTTATGAAACCATGTCTAAGTGTTTCAATTGCCTTATTTGCTCAAATTGCTTTACCTGAATTCCGTGCAACATGCTAGGCTAGAATTACTTGTTTGTCTTGATATAAAATTGATATTTCTGAATATTTTTCTGATGCTGCTAATTACATTTGGGACTGTAGATGTGGGATTCCGGTAGCTTCCCCTTGTCTGTTTATTTGGGACTACGGATGTGGGATTCCGGTAAATCCCCCTGCACAGTTATATGGAACTAGGGGACTGCACCTGGTAGATTCCCCCAGTACTGGGTATTTACATTTGGGACTACGGAACGGAATTCCGATTGATCCCCGCGCACTATGAGTTGGACTATGAGACGAGATCCTAGGAGATCCATTGGATATGTATATTTAAGACTACAGGACGGTATCCTGGGAGATCGCCGACTGTTATTTTGGTGCTGAGCCGTATTTCTTTTTGTGTTTACCTTGCCTTTGTAATAGTTGTTGTTGCCCTTTATATCTTGTGTTACTTTTACTGTTGTACTTGTTTATATTGTTCTGTTCTACACTGTCGAAACATTATATTCTATATACCTCATAGGGCCCTGACTTTCCTTTTCACTACCCGACCGCGGTTAGGCTTGGCACTTACTTACTACTGCTGTGGTATTCTCATGCCCCTTCTGCTCGTGTTTTTCATGTGCAGATCCAGGTACTTTGACTCAGTCCTATCACCCTTGAGGCGAGGCGACTGTTCCAGAGACTTCGAGGTATATCTTCCGCGTCCGCAGACCGAAGAGTCCCTTTCCATTCTATCTTGTAGTGATAGCCCTCCTATTTTCTTCTTTTGACGTAGACATTCCGGAGCTAGAGCTTTTTTATTATATTCGTGGCTTGTGATTCATGGGTTTCTAGGTTTTGGGAAAGTGTATTGGTTTTAAGAGTTAATATTGTGTATGCCGAGCGGCACTTTTAAATGCTGTTTTATTACTCTATTTCTGTTTTAAATTATTTTCTTTCAAAAATTTGGTTTATCTTCCGCATCTTAGGCTTACCTAGTCATTGATACTAGGTGCCGTCATGATGGTTCACGGAGGCGAACCGAGTTCATGACAAGTTGGTATCAGAGCTCTAGGTTAATAGGAGTCATGAATCACAAGCCAGTTTATTAGAGTCTCGCTGGTCGGTACATAGACGTATGTACTTATCTACGAGATGCTATGTAAACATTACGAAAATTTCCACTTCATTTGATTTCCTTGTCGTGCGAGATTTGATGTCACAATTCTAAACTTCTGTCTTCTATTCTCTCACAAATGGTGAGGAAAAGCGCTACCCGATATGAATAGGCACCCGCGACCCCTATTGCAGCCGTCAGAGGCCGGGGCCTGGGTAGAGGCCAAGGACACGCACGTGGTGTAGCTAGAGTACCTGCGCGAGCTGCCACCGAGATACCACCAGTAGTTCCAACCGGAGTCCAGGCACCTGATACGCCTGCTGCTACTACTACTCCAACATTTTAGGAGACTCTGGCACAGTTCATGAGCATGTACACCACTTTGGCTCAGGCAAGGTTGCTTCCCCTTGATGCAGCTACGTCTCAGGCTGGGGGAAGAGCACAGACTCCTGCCGCCCGCACTCATAAGCAGCGAGTGCATGTTGAGCAGGTCCCTGAGATTATTCCCGTACAACTTGCAGTCCGGGACTAGCCCGAGGATAGGGCAGCAGTTTCCGAGGAAGAGCAGTTGAGTATTGAAAGGTTCAAGAAGTACAAGCCTTATGTATTCAGTGGTCTAGCATCGGATGATGCTCTGGGATTTCTAGATGAGTGTTACCATATTCTCCATACCATGGGTATATCAGGATCGAGCGGGGTTTCCTTCACTACTTTCCAGCTTCGAGGAGCCGCATATGAGTGGTGGCACACCTATGAGTTAGACAGTCCGGATGAGGTTGATTCACTGGCTTAGACTGAATTTTCAGATATGTTCCTGAGAGAGTATGTTCCCTAAAGCTTTAGGGATGCACGGCGCGCAGAGTTTGAACATTTGCGCCAAGGTACTATGACTATCTCAGATTATGCTATCTGTAACACTAGTTTGGCTAGACATGCACCAACCGTAGTTCCTACTGTTCGCGAGAGGGTTCGCTGGTTTATTGAGGGACTTATTCCCAACATGAGGTCTAGCATGGCTCATGAGTTGGAGATGGATATTTCTTATCAGCAGGTGGTGAGCATTGCTAAGAGGATTAAGGGTATGCATGCTAGGGAAAGAGAGGAGAGGAAGGCCAAGAGGTCTCGAGAGTCTGGCCATTATTCTGGTTCCCATACCCCAGCTGTAGGTCATTATGGTAGGGGTTATATGAGTCACCCCATTCATTCAGCTCTTCCAATAGCTAGTGGTATTCCAGCTCCTCCTAGACCTCAGGAGCCTTATTATGCACCTCCGGTTTCTTGCGCGCCTCCTGCGGGAGGTGCTTTTAGAGGTCAGTCCAGCAGACCTAGCCCAAGCCAGTCACAGCTGCCACATCCTCCTAGAGCTTGTTTTGAGTATGGTGACAAATGCCATATGGTGAGGGATTGCCCCAGACTTGGGAGGGGTGCACCTCCCTAGACATCTCAGCCACAGCGTGCCCCGCAGAGTTCTCAGGCTATGATTACAGCTCCAGTTGCTACCCCACCTACTTAGCCAGCTAGAGGTGGAGGTTGGGGAGGTAGAGGTCATCCTAAAGAGGGAGGCCAAGCCAGATACTATGCCCTTCCTGCCCGTACCGAGACTGTTGCCTCCGATTCTATTATCATAGGTATTATACTGGTTTGTCACAGAGATGCATCCGTTCTATTCTATCCAGGTTCCACTTACTCTTATGTGTCTTGTTATTTTTCTCCACATTTGGGTATACCTCGGGATTCTTTGAGTTCCCCTATTTATGTTTCTACTCTTGTGGGAGATTCTCTTGTTATGGACCGCATTTATTGGTCATGTTTGGTTGCTCTTAGTGGTTTTGAGACCAAAGCTGATTTATTGTTACTTAGCATGATAGATTTTGATATTATCTTAGGCATGGACTGGTTGTCGGCCCATTATGCTATTCTTGATTGTCACGCCAAAACCATGACGCTGGCTATGCCAGGTGTACCACGTGTTGAGTGGAGGGGTACTTTAGATCACACTCCCAGTAGAGTTATTTCTTTTCTTAAAGCTCAACGTATGGTTGAGAAGGGGTGTGACGCATATTTAGCTTATATGGGAGATGTTAGTGTTGATACCCCTTCATTTGATTCAGTCCCAGTAGTATGGGATTTTCCCGAAGTGTTTCTAGTTGATCTTCCGGGCATGCCACTTGATATAGATATTGATTTTGGAATTGATCTATTGCCGGGCACTCAGCCCATTTCTATTCTTCCATACTGTATGATTCCTCCTGAGTTAAAGGATCAGTTATAGGAATTTCTTGATAAGGGTTTTATTCGGCCCAGTGTATCACCTTGGGGTGATCCTATCTTGTTTGTGAAGAAAAAAGATGGTTCTATGCGTATGTGTATAGATTATTGCTACTTGAACAAGGTTACAGTGAAGAACCGTTATCCTTTGCCTCGTATTGATGATCTGTTTAACCAACTTCAAGGTGCACGAGTGTTTTCTAAGATTGTCTTGCACTCAGGTTACCATCAGTTGAAGTTTCGGGAGCCAGATATCCCGAAGACTACTTTTAGGACTCGGCATGGTCATTATGAGTTCCTTGTTATGTCATTTGGGCTGACCAATGCCCTAGCAGCCTTTATGCATTTGATGCACAGTATGTTCTGGCCGTATCTTGACTCGTTCGTCATTGTCTTTATTGATGATATTCTGGTGTATTCCCAGAGTAGGGACGATCATGAGCAGCACCTGAGGATAGTGCTCCAGACCTTGAGAGAAAAGAAGTTATATGCTAAGTTCTCGAAATGTGAGTTTTGGTTGGATTCCGTGGCATTCTTAGGCCATGTGGTGTCGAGTGTATTCAGGTGGATCCGAAGAAAGTTGAGGCCGTGCAGAGTTGGCCCAAACCATCCTCAGCTACAGAGATCCACAGTTTTCTTGGCTTGGCTAGTTATTACATTTTTTTTTGTTGAGGGGTTTTCCTAGATTGCAACCCCTATGACCAGACTGACCCAGAAAGGTGCTCCGTTCCAGTAGATGGAAGAGCGTGTGGCGAGCTTTCAGAAGTTCAAGACAGCTTTGACTACAGACCTAGTGTTGATATTGCCTATAGGTTCGGGGTCTTATATGGTTTATTGTGATGCCTCGAGGATTGGACTTGGAGCGGTTTTGATGCATGATGGTAGGGTGATTGCCTACGCGTCCAGATAGTTGAAGGTTCACGAGAAAAATTATCCGGTCCATGACCTTGAGTTAGTTGCCATTGTTCACGCCCTGAAGATTTGGTGTCATTATTTGTACGGGGTTCCTTGTGAGATTTATATTGATCATCGGAGCTTGCATCACCTATTCAAGCAAAAGGATCTAAATATGCGCCAGAGGAGATGGTTAGAGTTGCTGAAGGACTATGATATCACTATTTTGCATCACCCGGGCAAGGCCAATGTGGTGGCTGATGCCTTGAGTTGCCGGGCAGAGAGTTTTGGGAGTTTGGCTTCTTTACCAGCATCGGAGAGACCTATGGCGATGGATGTTCAAGCCTTAGCCAACCAGTTTGTGAGATTGGATTTTTAGGAGTCCAGTCAGGTTCTAGCTTGCGTGGTTTCTCGGTCATCCTTATTTGATCGTATCAGGGAGCGTCAATATGATGACCCTCATTTTCTTGTCCTCAAGGACAAGGTTTAGCACGGTGATGCTAGAGATGTGACTATCGGTGATGATGTGTTATTGAGGATACAAGGTCGAATTTGTGTACCCAATGTTGATGGGCTTCGGGAGTTGATTCTAGAGGAGGCCCACAATTCGCGGTATTGCATCCATCCGGGTGCCGCAAAGATGTATCAGGATTTGAGGCAGCACTATTGGTGGAGGCGGATGACGAAGGATATAGTTGGATTTTTAGCTCGATGCCTCAACTATCAGCAGGTGAAGTATGAGCACCAGAGACCGGGTGGGTTGCTTCAGTAGATAAAGATTCTGGAGTGGAAGTGGGAGCGAATCACCATGGACTTTGTAGTTGGACTCCCACGAACTTTGAGAAAATTCAATGCTATTTGGGTGATTGTGGATCAACTAACCAAGTCCGTGCACTTCATTCCTGTGTGTACTACCTATTTTTCGGAGCGCCTAGCGGAGATTTATATCCGGGTGATTGTTCGGCTGCATGGTATTCCAATTTCTATCATTTCAGATAGAGGTACTTAGTTCATATCATGGTTCTGGAGGGCCGTTCAACTTGAATTGGTTACTCGGGTGGAGTTGAGTACAGTATTTCACCCTTCGACGGACGGACAGTCCGAGCGCACTATTCAAATTCTTGAGGATATGCTCAGTGTGTGTGTGATTAAGTTTGAAGGGTCTTGGGATCAGTTCTTGCCATTGTCGGAGTTTTCTTACAACAACAGCTATTTGTCCAGCATTTAGATGGCACCATATGAGGCCTTATATGGTAGGCAGTGTAGGTCCCCAGGGGGTTGGCTTGAGTCGGGTGAGGCCAGATTATTGGGCACAGACTTGGTACAGGATGCTTTGGAGAAGGTTAAGGTGATTCAAGATAGACTCCATACAGCCCAGTCCAGACAGAAGAGCTACGCAGACCGGAAGGTTCATGATGTTTCCTATATGGTTGGAGAACGGGTTTTGCTTCGGGTTTCGCCTATGAAAGGCATTATGAGATTTGGGAAGAAAGGAAAGTTGAGTCCGAGGTTTATTGGTCCTTTTGAGATATTGCGGCATGCTGGGGAGGTTGCTTATGAGCTTACCTTACCTCCCAGCTTGGCAGGAGTTCATCCGGTATTTCATGTTTCGATGTTGCGGAGGTATCATGGTGATCCGTCGCACGTGTTAGATTTTAGTTTAGTCCATTTGGATAAGGATATATCCTATATTGAGGAGCCAATGACAATATTGGATAGGCAGGTTAGGAAGCTGAGGTCAAAGAACATTGCTTCAGTAAAGGTTCAGTGGCGGGGTCAGCTGGTCGAGGAGGTGACCTGGTAGATGGAGCAGGATATGCGTAGCCGTTACCCTCATCTTTTCACTACTTCAGGTATATCTCTATGCTCGTTCGAGGACGAACGAATGTTTAAGTGTAGGAGGAAGTGATGACCCAGCCGGTCGTCTTAAGAATAAATGCCCCAATCCACTAATAATTGTTTTCCCCATGTGTATTTCTGCTATTTTGATTTACCGGGATGTTCGGTTTTGAGTTTCGGAGAGTTTTGGGACACTTAGTGCTTAAATTAGAGCTAATGTTGGAAATTTGACTATAGTCGGAACAGTGTGAAGACGGCCTCGGAATGGAATTCTGATGGTTCCTTTAGCTCCGTTGGGTGATTTCGGGCTAACAGGAGTGTTCGGATTATGTTTGGGGGTCTGTAGCTAATTTAGGCTTGAAATGCCGAAAGGTCGAATTTTGAAGTTTCTGGTTCGATAGTGAGATTTTGATCCGAGGGTCGGAATTAAATTCCAGAAGTTGGAGTAGCTCCTTAGTGTTCAATGTGACGTGTGTGCAAAATTTCAGGTCATTCGGATGAGGGTTGGTAGAATTTTTTGATCGAAATCATATTTTTAGATTTTTGGAGTTCTTAGGCTTGAATTAGTGGTTGATTCTTCGTTTCGATGTTGTTTTAGGTATTTTAAGGATTTGTATAAGTTTGGACAGGGGTATCGGACTCGTCGGTGCCTTTGGTTGAGGTCCTGGGGGCCTCGAGATGATTTCGGATGGTTGACAAAAGGATTTTGACTTTGGAGTTCCAGCTGAAGCAGCTGATCTTCTGTCATAACCGCACTTGCGGTTGGGTCCCGCAGGTGCATAGCCATAGAAGTGATATTTTTCATCGCAGAAGCAGAATTGGACAAGAGCAACAGGGTCCGCAGTTGCCAGAAATTTACCGCAGAAGCGGTACCGCATTTGCTAATGGGAAATCGCAGATGCGGAAACAGGCTGGGTTAGTGATAGTCGAAGATGCAACCGTTTGTCCGCAAAAGCGGGACCGCAGAAGAGGATTAACTGGGCAAAAACATATAAATTCTTGCCTTCACGAATTTGAGCTACTTTTCACCTCTTTTCAAACGAGAAGAAGGCTTGGGGGAGCATTTTCAAGAGAGATTTTCAGAGGAGTTCATTTGGGTAAGGTCTTTGGTCCCTAAACTCGTTATTGGAATGATTTTTATCATTATAAGCATGAAAAAATAAGGAAAATCACTGGTAATTTGGGGGTTTGGGCTTGATTAATTAGAGACCTTTGAGTGATGATTTGAGAGACCATTTGCGGTTCGATTTTGGTACTTTTGGTACGACTGAACTCGTGAGAGTGTGAGGATTCTGGAAATGTAAATTTTACTTGATTCCGAGATGTGGGCCATAGGGGTGTTTTGGTTATTTTACCTAATTTCGCGTATTAGCTTAGAATTTAATTGTAGAATCAGTTACTTGAAGTGTTATTTACATTATGCAATTGAATTTAATAGATTTGGTCCATTTGGAGTCGAGTACTCGTGGAAAGAACTTGGTTTCGAGTTGATTTTGAGCCGGTTTGAGGTAAGTGGCTTACCTAACCTTGTGTAGGGGACCTTCCCTTTAGGATTTGGTATTACTGCTAATTGAAATGCCTTATACGTGAGGTGACGAGTGCGTACCTGTACTAATTATTGAAAATCCGATTTTAATTAAGTAATTGCTAGTATGTTTCTTTTCCTGTATATATATTACCTGCATTTAAAGCCTGTTGTTAGCTTAGGAAAGCATGTCTAAGTGTTTCAATTGCCTTATTTGCTCAAATTGCTTTACTTGAATTCCGTACAGCATGTTAGGCTAGAATTACTTGTTTGTCTTGATATAAAATTGATATTTTTGAACATTTTCCTGATGTTGCTATGTAATTACATTTGGGACTGCAAATGTGGGATTCCGGTAGCTCCCCCTTGTCTGTTTATTTGGGACTACAGATGTGGGATTCCGGTAGATCCCCCTGCACAGTTATATGGAACTACGGGACTGCACCTAGTAGATTCCCCCAGTATAGGGTATTTACATTTGGGACTACGGAAAGGAATTCCGGTTGATCCCCGCGCACTATGAGTTCGACTACGAGACGGGATCCCAAGAGATCCATTAGATATGTATATTTGGGACTACAGGATGGTATCCTGGGAGATCCTCGACTATTATTTTGGTGCTGAGCCGTATTTCTTTCTGTGTTTACCTTGCCTCTATAATAGTTGTTGTTGCCCTTTATATCTTGTGTTACTTTTACTGTTGTACTTGTTTATACTGCTCTGTTCTACACTGTCGAACTTTATATTTTATTTAACCTCAGTAGGGCCCTGACCTTCCTCATCACTACCCGACCGAGGTTAGGCTTGGCACTTACTGAGTATCGTTATGGTGTACTCATGCCCCTTCTGCGCATGTTTTTCATGTACATATCCAAGTACTTTGACTCAGTCCTATCATCCTTGAGGCAAGGCGACTGTTCCAGAGACTTCGAGGTATATCTACCGCATCCGCAGACCGAGGAGTCTCTTTCCATTCTATCTTGTAGTGGTTGCCCTTCTATTTTCTTCTATTGATGTAAACATTCCGGAGCTAGAGCATTTTTATTATATTCGTAGTTTGTGATTCATGGGTTTCCGGGTTTTGGAAAAGTGTATTGGTTTTAAGAGAATATTGTGCATGTCAAGCGGCACTTTTAAACGTCATTTTATTACTCTATTTCTGCTTTAAATTGTTTTCTTCCGCAAATTTGGTTTATCTTCTACGTCTTAGGCTTACCTAGTTGTAGAGACTAGGTGCGTCACGATGGTTCACAGAGGGCGAACCGGGGTCGTGACATTTATTAACTTTATACATTTGGAAAATAAAAATAACAATTTCAAATGTATATAATCGGGTTCTAAATTTTATGTATATAAACAACAAATTTGTTTATAAATATACTATTTGAGTAAAAACTGTCAGATATGGCTGAACTAGTATATGGACTTCTGCCTTAGCCCCTTGATTATATGAGTAACCAAACTTGTCACGACCCAATTTTCCTCCGTTGGGTTTCGTGATGGCACCTAGTCTTAAGGACTAGGTAAGCCTAATATTTATGGAAGAACAACAATAATAAATAACATCTTAAAAATTTTCTGGAATGAATCCTTTACAGAATGAACATACTCCCAAAACCCAGTAGTACAAGTCATAAGCTCTATAGAGTTAGCTACCACTTCTAAATATAACTGTTCGGAAAAGAAGGAAATAGTTGAATACAAGTATGAAGGTGATTCCGAACCCTGTGAACCCAGCAATAGGTTTACCTTGAGGCTCCTCAGCAATGATCCGTAGAGCTACTAGCGATCGATACCTGGATCTGCACAACAAAAATGTGCAGAAGAGTAGCATGATCACACCATAGCGGTGCCCAGTAATTATCAAGTCTAACCTCGGTGGAGTAGTGACGAGGAACAGTAGAGACACCTACTGGTCTAATAAACTGAACAAGTATAAGTGTAGGAACAACAAAACATAATATCTATATAAGGACTACGCGATATGGCTAACAACACAGTAATTGCAATAAGGAAGGAAAACAATAAGTAACAACGGAAGACCGTAATAAGAACACAGAAAAGCGAATGGAAATACAACCCATCTCCGAAATCACAATTACGGCTAGGACAAGTCATAACCCAATAACTACGACAACTTTCACATTTGGTCTTAGCTAGCAAACTTCAATCAATTAGCCAAATCCTCCAAGTGATAAAAAATGTTTCGAAATATACTTCGTTCCAATAATATTCTCCCAAGAATATTTTCTTTCAAAATAAATATCTTTAAAATATAATTTTTCTTGAATAATTAACCTTTGAATATAAGTCACCATGTGATGCTTGATCTCAAAATCATATAATACGGGTCTCAATACCTAAACCCTGACACTTGGCATCCTGTACCCGCATCATACCACATAGTCATACTGACAACTCACGTACCAAATAGGGTCATTCTCACATGGAAGACAAATAAACAATGGTGTGCGTCTACACTCGACAATACCAAGAAGCCTCCTATCTGATTATGGTGCTTAGCCATGTGTCCTAACATAGTTCATACCAGCTAGTAAGTGTAAGGAATAGAACAGACAACACATATATTGTTTACACAAGGATAGGATCAATGAAAACAACAGCTCATAACACAGAGATAGAAACATGGGGATCTACCAGGATATCATCCCATAGTCCCAAATGTAAATGTGCAGGTGGATCTACCAGAATATCGATCCGTAGTCCTAAAGTAAATATGTAGGGGGATCTACCGGAATACCAATCCATTGTCCCAAAGTAAATACCCAATATAGGGAGATCTACCGGGTGTCGTCCCGTAGTCCCAAATATAAATCTGCAGGGGGATCTACCGGAATACTGATCTGTAGTCCCAAAGTAAATATCCAGTACAGGGAGATCTACCGGGTGTCATCTCGTAGTCCTAAATATTAATGTGTAGGAGGATCTACCAGAATACCGATCCGTAGTCCCAAAGTAAATACACAGCGCACCCAACAGAAACAATAGTTACAGCACAACAGAAGGCTCGTACATCACCACAATACGTATAACAACAACAGTGATAATAATACAAGGTAACACAAGTAAATCAACTCAAGTACTGTAAATCAAAAGGAAATCGCATAACCAGCTTACAAAGAATAACCACATAAAAGAATGCTGACATAAAGGGAACAGTTCAACAGCGGGAAAACAAACATGTAGCAATGATTCCACAATATACAAGTCAATAGCAAGGAAATCAACACGAGTCAAATAATCCTAAATGAGGGCAAGTCAACAAAGATATAGGTTATCTAAACTCCTTTTAAGGTTGGACATTTTCGAGGATATTCTATAGTTCAATTTAATGAAAGATGATCTTAGCTTCACTTAAGACTAAACAATTTCAGAAGGGAAAATAATAATCCTCAATTAAGACAAGCAACTATGAAAAGATAGGATGACAATAGGAGAGACAAAATTCTTCAATTAAGTTAAATAGGAGTCAATTAGGCAATAAGAGTGAATCATGAAACTATGTATGTATGTAGACGTGAAACTAGTAAATAGGAAACTCAGTCATGTCCAGAACACATTCATACACAGTGAATATAAAGAGCTAAGAATCCTAAAAGGCCAATTTTTCACAAATAAGTCCGAGCATGCACTCAT
Organism: Nicotiana tabacum; assembly: GCF_000715075.1. Taxonomy (NCBI): domain Eukaryota; kingdom Viridiplantae; phylum Streptophyta; class Magnoliopsida; order Solanales; family Solanaceae; genus Nicotiana; species Nicotiana tabacum. Next base: position 87,733,943 of record NC_134080.1, read on the forward strand.
CACCTCGCGTTCACGAACTACAATCAACATAGAAGGCTCAAATCCTAAGGGGAAGTCCCCCACACAAGGTTAGGCAAGATACTTACCTCGAACTAGCTCAAAAATCAACACGAAACCACGCTCTTGCCACGAATAACCAACTCCGAGTGGCACAAATCTAAACAAATAAATTTCATAATGTAAATATAACTACAATCAATGAATTTAGTTAAAGGAATCGAAGCTAAGGTAAGAAAACAGAAAAATGCCCAAAAATTCTCCCCGGCCCCATGTCTCGGAATCGGGTAAAAATTACGAATTACGAACACCGATCCACTCACGAGTCTAACCATACCAAAATTACTCCAATCTGATACCAAAATCTTGATCAAAACCCCAAAATTAAGCCTAAGAACTTTTCTCAATTTTACCCTAATTTCCCACCCCAAATCCGAAATTAGATGATGAATTCATATTTATATTAATAGGTTATAAGCAAAAAGGAGTTAAGAATCCTTACCTGAAAATTCCCTCCGAAAGTCTCTCAAAAATTCGTCTCCTACCGAGCTCCCAATTAAATTTTGTGATATGAACTCAAAACCCTCAATTTTGAACTTTATGTTCTGCCCAGATGCGACCTTAATTGCGATCATAGAAGCTCCCACGCGATCGCGAAGAACAACATCACTAGCTCCCAGATTTACCCTACGAGAACGCGATACTCTCCACGCGAACGCGATGCTTGCACTACTCAGGTCTACATGATCGCGGTTGACATCGCGCGATCGCGAATAGAAGCTCTCCATTTCCACAGCTGCCTCACTCCTTCTTCGCGAACACAGCATAGCCCTCGCGTTTGCAATTCAACCTTCCACCATACTACGCATTCGCATACCTTTTCCCGCGAATGCGAAGAACAAAACTCCCGCTGCCTCAGCTAAGCCTACGCGATCGCGAGCCTACTTACGTGATCGCGATGAAGGAAAGTCTGCAACAGAAAAACCAAAAAATCTGATCCTTCTCCAAGTCCAAAAATGGCCCGTTGAGCATCCGAAACACACCCGAGGCCCCCGAGACCTCAACCAAACATATCAACCAATCCTAAGACATCATAAGAACTTAATCCAACCCCCAAATCACATCAAACAATGCTAAAATCATGAATCACCATCCAATAAAATCCTAAAGAACTTGAAATTTCAAGAATCCTACAACCGATGCCGACACCAACCAAACCAAGTCCGATTGACCCAAAATTTTGCACACAATTCACATTTAGCACTACGCAGGTTTTTTCAACTTTCAAAATTGGATTTCGACCCTGATATCAAATTTCACTATTGATTCGGAAAGTTCAAAAATTCATCTTTCAGCATTTCAAGCCTAAATAATTTATGGACCTCCAAAACACAATCCGAACACATGCCTACATCCAAAATCACCATACGAAGCTGTTGAGATCACCCAAAACCTATTCCCGGGCCATTTACTCAAAAGTCCAATTCCGGTCAAATTCTCATCGTTTAAACTTTCAAAATTAGTTTCCTACTTCCAATTTGACTCTAAATCATCCGTTAACTGAATTCAACCATGCACGCAAGTCGATATACATATTATGAACCTGTTCAACCTTACACCGCCAAACGGAGCTTAAATATTCAAAATGACTGGCCGGGTCGTTACAAAACTGTCCTCAAAATGGTGGGCTTAAGTTTCTTCTTATATGCAAAACCAAACCAAAAATATAAAGAAAACAATGCAAGAATGCTAAAATTAAGGTGTAAGAAATTCTTTTTGTTTTTTATTTTTCATCATAATATTTGGTATTTGTATTGGAATGGGTTACTACGGACTTATAAAAGACTTATTACCTGCTTTGAAAGGATTGAGATTAGCTTGGGTGACTACTAATAGGCCACTACGACTGTGTAATCTATACCGTGTCAGATTTGATTAAATAGTGCTAAGATGTTAATTAAGCAAATTTATCATCTTGAAGGTTTATAATTATGTGATCACATACTTGATTTCATCATATTTGATGAGAGTGGCAGTCCACAACATAATTATGGCAATTGTCCTAAGGATTTTTGGGTACACAACTTGGGTTGAGTTTGTTTATTTATCTACTACTTGACGGACAATTTGAGACAGCATATGGTTGCTCGGAAACTTATTTAGAAGGAATACCATAGACCTGAGGAGTCATTAGGGTAATCGGTTATTTTACTACAAATTTGACATATTTGCGCAATTACTAGTATGGTGCATAACCATGTCATTTTAAGAGTTATCTTAAATTTTATGCGGTTTAAGGGTTATGTAGTTTGTACTCGATAATGCGAAGCTAAAAAATCTAGAATTTTCACTATTAGAGTTAGATAAGATTAATCTTGAACAAGGACGACATAAGATAGCAGAAAGAGGGCAAAGGCTCATTCCGTATAAGAGATATCCATGGATTAGAGTTATGATGATGGGTGCTTATGAGTTTTTATAAGTTTCTTTTATCACTAGTTGTGTTTAATCATTTATATATGTTCGGATAGCTCATGACTTGGTGTTACCCGTTTCTGGGGTATTATTGTAATGTATTGGTAATATGCTTATTCGACATTCGAACTCTTTTATTCTATCTTTGATATTATTTTATCCTAAATGATATGAATTCTATTTCTTAGCAAGTGGGGTATGGTGTCATCTCGATTTGTGGTAGTTTTGGGCCGTGACACAAATAATGGTGCCTGCGAATGTGAGGATTGACTTGACCAATCCTTGGCCTTGGCTTATTGTGACGACTCAATAGGTCATTTTGAGTACTAGCTCCCTTATCTGTATTTTGAGACCTATTATGACTCAATTTGATGATTTATAACTTACGTGCATAGTCCGTGTTGATTTTTCGAAAAGTTTATATGTGGAATTAAATAATTATGATTTTTGGCTTTATAAATGAATAGAGTTGACGATGGTCAATATTTTTGATAAACGACCTTGGATCGGTATTTCGGCAATTCTGATAGGTTCGTATGATGATTTTGGACATGAAGACATGTTTGATTGGGGGTACCGGGTGACTCGAGGCCATTTCGGCACTTTATGTGAAAAGTTGAATAATTGAGTTTTGAACTTGAAATATTTGTATTTTAATGGAAGTTTCTATAATTTTGATGTTATTTTGATGATTTGAGTTCGCGAGCGGGTTTGAATGTGTAACGACCCGTTTGTCACGACCCAAAACTCTAACCTGTCATGATGGCGCCTATCGTGGTATTAGGCTAGTCGGCACCTTTCAAAAATACTTCGCTATTATATTAAAAGATAAGACAAAGCTTTTTCATAATAGAAATTTCATAAAAGAGTTAAACTCAAAATAAAAATGCGGAAAAGATAGACATAGGGGTGTCACTAAGTCATGAGCATCTAAAACCTGTCTAGAATCAGAGTTTACAATGTTTCACCAAATAGTAAAATAGAAAGAGAATATAACAATAGAAGGAGAGACAAGGGATGCGGACGCTGGCAGCTACCCCGTATGTCTCCGATAGCCAAATGCACAAGAACTCAACGATCTCTGCGACAGGTCTCACCTGGATCTGCACACAAGGTGCAGGGAGTAACGTGAGTACTCCCAACTCAGTAAGTAACAGAAATAAATAAGGAGCTGACAAGCAGTGACGAGCTATGCAAATATAGTTTGTTTCAATAACTTTCAAATAAAGATCAGTCATGCTTTCAAATTTAGTAGTTTAAGACAAATCAGTTTGTGCTCAAGTAAACCAGATATCAAGTCTTCCAGAATTTGCACAACAAGGATAGATAACAACCGAGTGCAACAAATAATTGAAAACAGGTAGAGTCTCTTAGAAATCATAATAAACAACCCAAGCTGAGATAATAACATATATCAACAATAAATAGTACGAGACGGGGGCATGATATGCAAGAAAAACTATGACTGAGTACAAAACAACAATTAGCAGCTAATTCAGCAAGTACACGACCTCTACGGGTCCCAATAGTGATATACTAGGGGCCTAAAACATGATTTCTAACATGAAGTACAATTAATTTCCATTCAGAGGGCACATGTAGCTAATTGTAAACTATTGGATTCAACAGTCTCATGGGACGGACCAAGTCACAATTCCTTTCGGTGCACGGCCACACGCCCGTCACCTAGCATGTGCGTCACCTCCAAAATAGTCACACGACACAAAATTTGGAGTTCCATACCCTCAGGACCAGATTTATAATCGTTACTTACCTCAATACGAGCGAATCTCTGCTCCAAAATGCCTTTGCCTTACAAGTCCGCCTCCACATCTCCCACTTGGTCTCCAAAGTAGCCTCCTCCACGGGCTGACCTCTCCACTACACTTTCATTGAAGCTATGTCCTTTGATCTCAACTTTTGGACATGCTGCTCAAAAATAGCCACCGGCTCTACATCATAAGTCGAATCACCGCCCAACTGAAACGTGCTGAAATCCAAAACATGAGATAGATCGCCGATATACTTTTAAAGCATAGAAACATGAAATACTGGATGCACACTCGATAATCTAGGTGGCAAAGAAAGCTCAAAGGCCACCTCCCCAATCCTCCGAAGCACCTCAAACGACCCAATAAACCGAGGGCTCAACTTGCCCTTCTTCCCAAATCTCATAATACCCTTCATGGGTGAAACCTCTAACAAGACCTTCTCCCCAACCATGTAAGACACATCACAGACCTTTCTGTTAGCATAACTCTTTTGTCTTGATTAGCGCCATGCGAAGCCGCTCCTAAATCAATTTCACCTTGTCCAATGCATCCTAAACCAAGTCTTTACCCAAAAGCCTAGCCTCACCAGGCTCAAACCAACTCACTGGGTATCTACATCGCCTCGCATATAAATCCTCATATGGAGCCATCTAAATACTCGATTGATAACTGTTGTTGTAAGAAAACTCTGCGGGTGGCAGGAACTGGCCCCATGAACCCCCCAAATCAATGACACAAGCGCGTAACATGTCCTCCAATATCTGAATAGTGCACTCGGACTGTCCATCGATCTGAGGGTGAAATTATGTGCTCAACTTAACCTGAGTGCCTAACTTTCGCTACACGGCCCTCAAAAACTGCGATGTAAATTGTGTGCCTCTGTCTGAAATGAGAGAAACTGACACCCCATGAAGGTGAACAATCTCTCTGATGTAAATCTCAGCCAACCGTTCTGAAGAATAGGTAGTACTCACAAGAATAAAGTGCATGGACTTGGTCAGCCAATCCACAATTACCTAAATAGAATCAAACTTCCTCGAAGTTCGTGGAAGCCCAACTACGAAGTCCATGGTGATCAGCTCCCACTTCCACTTTGGAATCTCTATCTGCTGAAGTAAGCCACCCGGTCTCTGATGCTCATATTCACCTACTGACAGTTGAGAAACCGAGCTGCAAACCTAACTATATCTTTCTTCATTCTCCTCCACCAATAGTGCTATCTCAAATCCTAATACATCTTCGTGGCACCCGGATGGATGGAGTACCACAAACTGTGGGCGTTCTCCAGAATCAAGTCCCGTAGCCCATCCACATTGGGCACACATATTCGGCCCTGCATCCATAAAACCCCATCATCACTAATAGTTAAATTTCTAGCATCACCATGCTGAACCCTGTCCTTAAGGACAATAAAATGAGGATCATCATACCGGCGCTCTCTTATGCGATCGAATAAGGAAGACAGAGAAACCATGCAAGCAAGGATCCGACTAGGCTCTGAAATATCCAATCTCACGAACCGATTGGGCAAGGCCTGATCATCAACCGCAAGGGGTTTCTCACCAACAAGAATGAATGCAAGACTACCCATAATCACTGCCTTTCTACTCAAGGCATCGGCCACCACATTGGCCTTTCCCGGATGGTACAAAATGGTAATATCATAGTCCTTTAGATGCTCTAACCATCTCTGTTGTCTTAAGTTGAGATCCTTCTGCTTGAACAAGTGCTTGAGGCTATGATGATCAGTAAACACCTTACAAAACACATCATAGAAATAGTGCCTCCAAATCTTCAATGCGTGAACAATGGCAGCCAACTCCAAATCATGAACAAGGTAGTTCTTCAAATGGGGCTTCAATTAACGCGAAGCATAAGCAATCACTCTACCTTCCAGCATCAAAACACACCCAATGCCAACCCTAGAAGCATCACAATATACATTATAAGAACCAAAAGCTGATGGCAGAACTAACACTGGAGTTGTGGCCAATGTAGTCTTGAGCTTCTGAAAGCTTGCCTTACACTTATCCAATCACCTGAAAGGAGCACCCTATTGGGTCAATTTGTCCATTGGGCGATGTAATAGATGAGAAACCCTAAACGAACCGACGGTAGTAGCCAACCAAACCAAGAAAACTACAAATCTCTATAGTTGAGGATGGTCTAGGTCAACTCTGAACCTCCTCTATCTTCTTCGGATCAACCTAAATACCCTTGTTGGGCACCACGTGTGCCAAGAACGCTGCTGAATTGAGCCAAAGCTCACACTTGGAGGACTTGGCGTAAAACTTCTCCTCCCTCAGCCGCTGCAATACAACCTTCAAATGCTCGGTGTGCTCCTCCTGGCTACGAGAGTATACCAGGATATCATCAATGAATACAATAACGAACGAGTCGAGATAAGGCCAAAACATGCTGTTTATTAGATGCATAAACGCTGTCACACATCCTTTTTACACACCCCGAAAAGGGGTATAAGGGAGTCTCTTCCAACTTAAAGTGACAATCAAAACGAGATTATTTATATTTAAAATTTCAGAGTCGCCACTTGGGATAATTTATGGTGTCCCAAGTCACAGGTTCAAATCCCAAATCGAGGAAAGATTGACTCTGTATTACAGTCTGCGAACCAGAAATCCAGGTAAGGAATTTTGTTAACCCGAGAGAAGGTGGTAGGCATTCCCGAGTTCCGTGGTTCTAGAACGGTTGCTCAACTGTTATATTTAGCCTATTTTCTTGATTTTAATACATGTTTTAGCCTATGGTGCAATTTCAACTTTATAACCGTTGTGAGCACGTGATTTTTGCCCTATATGAGAATTACTCCCAAAAATCCAAAATAAAACAATTTTCCTTTGTGTGCGATTTTTGAATTTTCGTGGAATTTTTGGATAATTATTTGTATTTTTGTCTGTGCATGTTTATTTGTTTAAATTAATAAAATATAAAAAATATGTCCCGTTTGCATTTAATATTTAATTAAATTTGTTTTACAAAATGAAAAAAACATAAAAAATAATGTACTTTGCATTTTTAGCAATTAACGTCCAAATTGTGTGATTTTCTCATTAATTGCTATTTAAATGGGTGATAATTGTTATTAGGAGTTAATTAGTATTTTGAGATAATTTTGGGTTTTTATAATTTAATCTTAGCATTTTTAGCTTTATTATTTAGGAAATTGAAAAAATAGAAAAGAACAAAAATAGAAGAAATCGGATTGGGCCTTTTCTTCAAATTTTAAACCAAATACCCAGCCTTCCCCTACGACCCGGTCCATTTCAAACCGGGTCGACCCAGTCCATAACCCCAAACACCCAACCCCTTTCTTCATTTTTCATTTTTCATTTCCCTAACCCTAAATCTAACAAACCACCCGCCCCCTCTCTTTCCCTCTTCTTCTCCAAAACTACCAAAGCTCCCCTACCATGGCTGCCCCTCTCCCGTCGTCCCCTTCATCCTCCGCCAACACACACACACACACACAACTCCATCACCACGATAGTCCGTCGTCTCCAAATAACCCTGCTGCCTCGTCTTTTTCGTCGACCACCATGGACGTCGACCACCCCTTCAAGGCCAAACCATCAACAACTTCCACGACCAAACGACCAAACAACATAACCACCCTACAGCAGCCGGCGAGCTCCGTTCCAAGCGACCACCCGGGACAACCCAAGCCATGAATGCCCAGCTCCTCCAGTTGCGAGGCTCCAACCATGGACGTGAACTGCTGCCACATGCAGCTTCGACGCGTGCAGTTCGTCGTCTCCAAACAACCAGTAGTTCCCTCACGACCAGCAGCTACGTCACACGCAGTCCCGTCGTTACCACCAGCCCCATCCACCTGAAATCCCCAGCGAACTCCATCTCCGCACGACCCCCCTACGGAATGCCCAACGGCGCCACTGCTGCGTTTCTACTCGTCGAGTTATTTTCCGGGCAGATTCGAGTTATTTTGGTTTCAAAGTTTCCGGGCAGATTTGTTTCCGTTCGAGTTCATCATTGTTCTAATCCAGTTAGTTGGTTTAAGTTTCAGTTCTGTTCGTATTTTTTTTTGATATTCTCGGATCTGAAACCAGTATATGTTTGATTCTTTTCTTGTTCGGTGGTTTGTCTTTTCTTGATTATTTCTTCAGTTTGTTTTTATTCATTTGTTCTTGTTTAGTTTAATATAGAAGTGTGTTGGTTCTAATGTTGTTAGATTTAATTTGAAGTTCAATTATTTTTTTTGAGTTTAGTGATTTGAATCTACTTGTTTGTTATTGTTGTTGAATCTGAAAGTATGTTTGTTGTTAAAAGAAAAAATAAAATAAAAATATTGTTCCATCAAAATAATTCCAGTTGTTTCTTTGCTATTCATCATTTAGTTTGAAATTGTTGTTTGAATTTGTTTAGGAATTGATTATAGCTATTGTATTTTGGTTAGAATTGATTAGGCGAATTGGTTGTAGCTGATGGGGGTAGAATGGTAACTTGCAGTATTTTTAGGGGTAAAATGGTAATTTCAGTAAGTTTGGAGGGGTATTTTTGGAATTGAAAATTTGAACAATTATTTAATCTGAGTGCTCCGTCCACTAGGCATTAATAATATTACAATAGTACATGGTGGGGGACAAGACATAATGGAGGTGGGAATAATGCATTTGTTTAATATAGTGGGGGACAAGACATAATGGAGTGGGAATAATACATTTGTTTAATATAGTGGGGGACAAGACATAATGGAGAGAGAATAATGTATTTGTTTAATATAGTGGGGGACAAAACATGTAGGCCTGGGGAACAAGAGAATTAAATAAGAAAAACATTAAGTAGTGGGGGCAAGACATGCAATTATGGGAATATTTCGGGTTAGTGGTTCAAGACAAGAGTCTTGGTTATAAATAGAGTCATTTTACACAGTGTAGGAGGGGATAGAGGAGAACGTTAAGAGAGTTGACTGAATTTTTAGAAATCAGAATTTGAGAGCAAAAATAGAAAAACAAGCTGAACTTTTACTTGAATAATTTCAGGTTGATTTTCCTTGAGTGTTATTCAAAAATTAGTAAACTACTGCGTCTTGTATCCGTCCCTCTTCTGCTTTGACTGCGATTGCATTCTGGTACTGCTGGTTTTCAATCTGTTACTGGGTTATTCTACTGGTCGTTACTGGTTTTGCTTTTGCTGAACCTGTTGTTGCTGTGTATTTACGCTACTGCTGCTTCTACTGATCTTCCTCTTCTTTTACTTCCAATACCAGGTACATGGCTGTAACCTTATCGATATTGTAAGCTGAAATGTGAAAGCATGAATACATATGAAGAATGGAACTTTGAAGTTTTAATTTAGCTTTTTTTTTCCTTTGTCTCTTTTACTGATTGTGTTTAGGTTATTTCATGTATTATTATTCTGTAAATTTCGGTCGCTTTGCATAACTAGGCATCTTGTAGTGATGTATTAAATAATACTCTATTTTAGTTTGGTTATTAGGTAGTATATGTTTAAGCATGCTCATTACTGTCAAACTGTTTGACAATTGGAGTAAGAGGAAAATAACATAAGTTGGTCTTTAGTGAATCGGCTTGGTAAAACTGGTTAGTTCACTAGCTTGAAGGTTTTAATATTGTCAACAGTAGGTTAATCGTGAACATGCAGCTAAATTTAGTTAAAGCATGAATTTAAATTAATTTCGTGAATTAGGCATTATGGCATGATTTGAGTTCAAACAAGATGAGTTAACGTTTGAATTTAATAAACTTTCGAATATGCAATAGTAATTAAGATTGATTCTAGTTTCAAATAGTCGTAAATAATTAATTCCAACGGTTCAAGTCATCTAACAATGCGAGTTTAATCTAGTTATAGGATAATTAGTTTCTTCTGAACATATTATTTGTCGATTCCGTAGTTTATTTATAATTTCAATTTTAGTAATATTCCTTTCCGTTAACATCTGTCTTAATCTAGCATTTAATATGTTACGCCCTTTTTTAAGCATGTAACTAATTAGGATTTTTTCTCTTTTATTTTAGAAATGAATTTAATAGAAATGTAGCCATTTTAGGATATCCTTAAAATAAATGAGGCGAGCCTCGCCAAACAAAGACGCACAAACTGCGGGGCCCTCAATATATGTTAATAATTACTTGGATTTCGGGAGTGGCCATTTAGCGAACTTCATGGCTTTCCCCAAAGATAATAACGCGTTAGATGCTTTAGACATGATTTTAATTAAATTACATGCTTAAATTCGGGTGCGCATTTATGTGACCCAAATCCAAATCTCAACGGAGTCGGAACGTATTAACAACCACGGGTGCATTGATTGTGACGTGGTTCGAGATGCATTTTCACGACGTTGCAATTCTAAAAAAAATAATAATAAAAGCGGTTTAAACTTAATAAAAGCACACAAGTCATAACATGTATAAAAATCAGATATTTAGCCATTACAACAATTTAAGCGACTGTGCTAGAACCACGGGATTCGGGGGTGCCTAACACCTTCCCTCGGGTCAACAGAATTTCTTACTTAGAATTTCTGGTTCGCAGACTTCATTTGGAAAGTCGAATATTTTCCTCGAATTGGGATTCAAGATAAACCGATGACTTGGGACACCAAAAGTCAAACCTTTCCCAAGTGGCGACTCTGAATTAAATAAATAATCCCATTTCGAATATTGTCACTTAAATTGGAAAAACTCCCTCACGCATTTATCCTTCGGGGTAGGCGCGCAAAAAAGAGGTGTGAACTGCTTCTTATTTAATTATTATTTTTTAGGAAGATTCAACGTCATCTAAAATACGTCTTTAACCACGTCACATAAATGCACCTGCGGTCCACGACACATTTTATCTAACATTTTTGAGATTTGAATTTGGGTCACATAAATGCACACCCGAATTTATAACATGCAAATTACAACTACGCCATGGGAACCATACATGTAGCCATGATAATTATTATAACGCGCCAGAAGCACACTACGATGTTCATGATTCTTTCTAAGCTTTGGGATTATCGGAGAAATGAAATTAAATTGCTTTCACATTACTAATCAAAAGGCAAGCATTAGATTGTTGCTACGAGTATCACAACTTCAACAGACAACTCCTCCCTAAAGGAAAGAACACAACACACGATCCCTAATATAACATTGGTCGAGACTCCCTATTCTGTTAGTGTCAATACCTGAAATAAGAAAGAGGCCGGACAAGTTACAAAGCCGGACGATCTCGCGGGTCCCCGGTACGTATCCCCCTCCTCGACTCGAGTTGTCCGCTCGGGTACACAGTCTAGAACAAATACCCAGGTTATGAACCTAGAATAACTCAACTTCATGCCGGATCCCTAGTAGGAACGTTTGTTTGCATCACGTGCATTTGACTTTGGAGGCTCAACACAGGGGTTGAGTCTGTCTAGGACAGGTGTACCAAAATGACAGAAGACCATCCTGATGCATCGTACTTGTTTCTACTTGTGCATTTATTTGCTTCGGACTTGCATGCTTACCGGCTTTTGAATATTTTGAGGAAAGAGAGAAAGAAGTATGAGGGTTAAAAAGAGTTAAATCACCTGCTTTGAAAAACTAGTAGTGTCGAAACTCTGCCGAATTTTTGAGAAAAAGAAAAAAAAAGGAAAAGAAAAAGAGAAAAAAAAGGGTTTTAGTTAGTCTTATCAGCCAATGAAAAAAGAGTCTTGTTTTTCAAAAGAAGTTTGTTTTATCTGACCAAACTACGCGGGTCTGATTCTCACCTGATGTGAGATACGTAGGCAAACCTCATCGGTTCCGACCCCAATTTTTAAAAAAAATTCAAAAATATTTTCATTTAGTTCCTTCTTTAGAAATATTTCCTTAGAAAATTCAAAAAAAAGTGAAGAGGTTTTTAAACTCAAAAAAAAGAAGTAGTTTCCTTCTTTCTAAAGTCTTTCATACGAAAAAAAAATAAAATAAAAAATCAAAATCCAAAATACGTATTTCCTTTATTTTAAAGTATTTTTCTCAAAAATTAAAAAAAGAAATGAAAAAAAAATCTTTTCCTTGTTTAAAAGTCTTTCTTCAAAAAAAAAAATTTTGAAAAATTGAATTCCAAAAATATTTTCGCTTTTCTTTAGAAGTGCTTTTGTAAATAAATAAAAACTCAGAAATCCAAATCATTTTCTTAAAAGTCCCTCTTTCAAAAATTAAGAGGCAACATCCAAAATCCAAAAAAAAATATTTTCTTTCTTCCTTAGAAAAAGGTAAAACAAATGAAAAAACAAACAAAAATATTTTCTTTTCATTTTTAAAAATTCCCAAAGTTCAAGTCAAAAGCAAATAAATTTTTAGAAGTCTTTCTTTAAAAAATAAAACGAAAATCAAAAAAAAAAATTTCTTTCTTCTTTTAAAGCATTTCTTTCAAAAATTCCAACCAAGAAAAAGGGTTAGTTTATTTACTCCATTTTCGATCTTCCTGAACTACGCAAGATCTGATTCATGCGGGGTCATGACACGTAGGCAATCCCCATCGGATTCGATCATAGCTATAAAATAAATTGAGTGAAAAAATAAACTGAAAAAAAGAGAAAGAAAATTGAGTGAAAAAGAGAAAAAAAAATGAAAAGAAAAAAGAAAAAAAGAGAGATTGACAAAAAGTAAAAGAGTAAAAAAAAAGAGAAAAAAAAGAGTGCAAAAAATAAAGTAGCGGCAAAACAAAAGTGATTAAAAAGAGACAAAAATGAAGAAAAGAGGTACAGAGTTAAAAGGGTTAGTTAAGGCCGGGATAAAACATGCAACCCGTTCAAACACATGGTAAAAACGTTTAACTGTTTAGGTGCATTGCATCCCAACGTGCGATTTCCTATATGTTAAATGCCTCAAAACTAACAAGGTTGTGTGTGTGAGTAAACTAGCCAGGTTCTGTTCAGGTAATTGGTTTTGTTGGTATGCGTTGATGAATGCGCAACCTTACACGCGGCCACAATATTATCCACAAAACTGAGCTCCACTTCCCAGAAATGTCCATCCTTACCAAGCTCCATATAATCCTCAATCAGATGTTCCCCGGTACAATCCTCGCCCAAGAGAGCCTTTCAGAAAGAATCAGTTCACCCCTATTGGTGAATCGTATTCAAGCTTGTTCCAAAAGCTGATTAGGCTAGATCTATTGCAGCTAGTGGACCAAATTCGGCTGAACCCCGATCCCCACCGCACTGATCTGAAACTATATGTGAATACCACTCTGGAGCAGTGAGGCACAGTACAAAGGACTGTTGGACCCTCAAAAGGGCTGTTGAAGATTCGATTGAAGCTGAAATCATTTTTCGGGATGAAGAAGCTCCTGATTTGATGAACAATCTGTTGCCCGTCCACAGCAACAGGCCAATAGTCGGAATGATTTGTGAAGCTGAGGAATTTGATCCGGCATTGAAGGCCATTGCAACCATTGATGAGGCAAGAGAAAAGCCAGAAAATGATCGCTAAGCATGAAAGTTCCCCATTAGACGGGAGTCTCGGTAGCCAGTCTTGCTATCCTTTCTACGTCTGGATTATCTCAGGGTGTGATCCGGATGTTTTACTTTATTGTCTTACTTTCTGATGTAAGCCCTTCTACCTTCAAAAATTAAAACAAAAAATCAAAATCAAAACAATCAAACAAAAAAATCAAAAATCAAATGAAATTAATATTTCATTGTCTAGGAATGTTTTTTTTTTTTTTAATCTTGTCATTTTCTTTCTTATTCTCTTTTTAGTTCTGTTAAATGCAGATTTCAAAAACATGACATGCTTGCGGAATTCATGCCCAGATCCTGAAAGCTGTCAAACCTCGAAATAATGAATCAATGATTAGATCGCAATGAAGATAAAGTTCAAGGAAATAAGACAAAGAGTTGGAACATCTGAAGGAAAATTTGTTCTAGATTGGAAAGGTCCATACATTGTAACAAGAGTACTACCAAAAGAGTGCGTTGTACTTGGGACACGTCAAAGGAAATGTCCCTAAAACAACTATCAATGCAAATGCAGTCAAAAGGTGCTCTATTTGATCCTCCATATAGCATTAATATTCTCCGGTTGGGATGAAGAAGGCATTTATTCTCGCTACCCAAACACTATCAACCATTTGCAAACCCTTTGAGCCGATTACCATTCTTTGAATACCCTCATTGGAACCTAAAAGTGTCAAAAAAATGAAAAAGGAAAGGAAAAAGAAAAAAAACAAAATAGAAAAAAAACACAAAAATCCAAAAACAAAAGTTTCCTGAACTACGTTCGACTTGATTCCGAAAGGATACGTAGGCTGCCTCTCTCTGGGGTTCAGTCACACCAAAACAAAAATCCAAAGTCCCCCAGAAGTGAAAATGGGGCAGAAGTTATAATGGTTCGGCAATGATCCCGCCCAAAAGGTTCCAAAGTTGTAGTTCAATCCAAATTCTTTTCACCCCAAACCTTGTTCAAGTCCTTCTGATCAATCGGCAAAGAGGTTTAAAATGGGAGGATGGAGTTATTTGGATCTGATACAACAAAATGAGAGGAATAAAATGAGAGATTCTTATTGGTGAAAACCCACACGGGCACCGTAAGGCGACAGTAAACAGAGAAAATCAAAATAAGCGTCTTGTTAGTGAAAACCCACACGGGCACTATAAGGCGATGGTGAGAAGAGAAGTGAGGTGGGTCAGCTCGTGAAAACCCACAAAGGGCGCCCATGATCGAAAATAAGATCCTAACAGCCATCGGCATCAACAGAGTCCTGGCAAGGTTCCTCGGTTTCAAGGCAAAGTTGTGATGAATTTCTGAGAGTCGGACGGTTTACACATATCAGGTATCCAGTCCAAAAGGCATGTCATGTTCATTGAAGTCCGCATGCACTCCAGATAAGTCCTTCTTTCCTTTCCCCGGAAGGGACACTTTTTCTTAAACTCATTCTCCATTTCATTGTTTGTTTTCTTTGAATCCCTTTCGGTCTAACACTCTTTCGAAACTGAGACAAAGAAAGGATGGCAAGACTGATTTACAGGGTTCTCATTTGGTGCGAGCTAATGTGCAAAAGATACCCGGCCTCAGCAGGTGCATCAAGTCGACCTCGATTGGCCATGTGGGTCGCTGCTCCGGAATTGAAAACTCTTGAAAGGAGAAAATCAAATCAAATTGCTTATAAAGGCGAAATAAAGTTTAAAGAGGTTAAGTCCCACGCGACTAGCCATTGTAGCAAAGTTTGAAGAACCAAAGGTTCCCCAATAAAGAAAAGGGAGTCAGAAGGAAAGGCATACGAAGGCGAAATAAAGGTGGAAGTTGAGTTCCACCGACCAACCATCATGGCAAAGTCTGGAATAATCAGAGGTTCTCTAGGGTCTGAAATGAATCGATCCTCAGGGAGCAAATAGTTGCAGTTGAGATCTTCATCAAAGGAATTGGGCCGGGATCGAATGATCAAAACTAATCAAGGCCACAAAACCAACCACCGTTTCAAACTAACAATTGTTCTTTGTTTGAAAATTGAAACAGGTGCAATCCAAAGCAACAGTGCAAGAAGCAGGTGTAACCAAAATGGAAAAAGAAATGTGCAAGCGCTAGAAATAGCTTAGCAACAATAATCAACCCAAAAGGGAAGTCTCCTCCAAAGTCTTTCCTGCATTTTTTTTACTAAAAAATGAATTGAAAGAAATTAGATAAGAAGAGAAAAAAAAAAGGTAGTTTAGAAGCCCAAAAATCAATCTTTTACACATTCTGCCAACATTAGGGCTCCAATCCCTAAGTTGAGATCTTAGACATAGAGCCTTCATTCCCTAGTCACCTTTGCCAACATTAGGGCTCCAATCCTTAAGTTGAGATTTTAGACATAGGGCCTCCATTCCCTAGTCACCTTTGCCAACATTAGGGCTCCAATCCCTAAGTTGAGATTTTAGACATAGGGCCTCCATTCCCTAGTCGCCTTTTGCCAACATTAGGGCTCAAATCCCTAAGTTGAGATTTTAGACATAGGGCCTCCATTCCCTAGTCACCTTTGCCAACATTAGGGCTCAAATCCCTGAGTTGAGCAATTTTCCTTTAGCCGATATTAGGGCTCCAATCCCTGAGATGAGCAATTTTCCTTTAGCCGGCATTAGGGCTCCAATCCCTGAGTTGAGCAATTTTCCTTTAGCCGACATTAGGGCTCCAATCCCTGAGTTGAGCAAGTTTCCTTTAGCCGGCATTAGGGCTCAAATCCCTGAGTTGAGCAATTTTCCTTTAGCCGACATTAGGGCTCCAATCCCTGAGTTGAGCAAGTTTCCTTTAGCCAACATTAGGGCTCCAATCCCTGAGTTGAGCGATTTTCTTTTAGCCGACATTAGGGCTCCAATCCCTGAGTTGAGCAAGTTTTTTTTAGCCGACATTAGGGCTCCAATCCCTGAGTTGAGCAAATTTTTCTTTAGCCGACATTAGGGCTCCAATCCCTGAGTTGAGCAATTTTCCTTTAGCCGACATTAGGGCTCCAATCCCTGAGTTGAGCAAATTTTTCTTTAGCCGTCATTAGGGCTCCAATCCCTGAGTTGAGCAATTTTCTTTTAGCCGACATTAGGGCTTCAATCCCTAAGTTGAGCAATTTTACTTTAGCCGACATTAGGGCTCCAATCCCTGAGTTGAGCAAGTTTCCTTTAGCCGACATTAGGGCTCCAATCCCTGAGTTGAGCAATTTTCCTTTAGCCGACATTAGGTCTCCAATCCCTGAGTTGAGCAATTCTCTTTTAGCCGACATATGTCTCCAATCCCTGAGTTGAGCAATTTTCTTTTAGACGACATTAGGGCTCCAATCCCTGAGTTGAGCGAGATTCCTTTAGCCGACATTATGGCTCCAATCCCTTAGTTGAGCAAGTTTCTTTTAGCCGACATTAGGGCTCCAATCCCTGAGTTGAGCAAGTTTTCTTTAGTCGACATTAGGGCTTCAATCCTAGAGTCGAGCGGTTTTCCCTTTTTAGCCAATATTAGGGCTCCAATCCCTGAGTTGAGCGTTTTGCCTTTTGCAAACATTAGGGCTCCAATCCCTGAGTTGCGCCTTTTAGACTTGAGGTTTCCAATCCCCTCATCAATCTGTAGATTTTTATGGCAATTAACTCACGAAATTTTCCTAGTGAAACTGGGGCAGAAAAATTTCGTTTGTTTGTTTGTTTTATTGTTTGAGCAGGTTTGACCGCGAAGCATAGGGATCGAGATGACCTACGGAGTGAGTCTCAATCCAGAATAAAGAAAGGAAGGAAAGAACAAAAGAAGATGACCCCAAATACTGGAGCAAACAAAGTGCAGATCGCTCAAAATCTGATTGAAGTCACGAGCTCCTCCAATCCCGCTTCACTCAATGCTGCAGAAATAAACAAGCACCTACAACTTGCAAGCATCAAGATTCAGATCGAAGTCTACAAGCGGAATCAGCTAAGACTCAAGATCAAGTTGCGATAGAATTATAGATAGGAATCTTGTAACTAGTAGTTGATAGGCATAGCTAGCTTAGCTTTGATTTTTCTTTTTAATGTAATAAGGAGGTCAATGAGCAGTAGCAGCAGCAGCAACAGCAGTAACAGTAAAGTCGCAGCGTCATGGTAGTCCCAGTTACCAAAACTTCCCGAACTACATTGACCTGATTCCTGTTTAGCCAAGGATATATAGGAAACCTCTGAAGCAAAGGTTCGGTCAAATCTTTCAAAAAATAATGCTTCATACGGAGTATTCCAACGGGCAAAAATCGCTCGTATCCGCTTACTTTATCTTTGCACGAAAACCCTGCGCATTTCCGGACAAAGAGGGGCAGCCGTGAGCACTGATTTTTCCCTATATGAGAATTACTCCCAAAATCCAAAATAAAACAATTTTCCTTTGTGTGCGATTTTTGAATTTTCGTGGCATTTTTGGATAATTATTTGTATTTTTGTCTGTGCATGTTTATTTGTTTAAATTAATAAAATATAAAAAATATGTCGCGTTTGCATTTAATATTAAATTAAATTTGTTTTACAAAATGAAAAAAGCATAAAAAATAATGTACGTTGCATTTTTAGTATTTAACGTCCAAATTGTGTGATTTTATCGTTAATTGCTATTTAAATGTGCGATAATTGTTATTAGGAGTTAATTAGTATTTTGAGATAATTTTGGGTTTTTATAATTTAATCTTAGCATTTTTAGCTTTATTATTTAGGAAATTGAATTAATAGAAAAGATAAAAAATAGAAGAAATCGGATTGGGCCTTTTCTTCAAATTTTAAACCAAATACCCAGCCTTCCCCTACGACCCGGTCCATTTCAAACCGGGTCGACCCAGTCCATAACCCCAAAGACCCAACCACTTTCTTCATTTTTCATTTTTTCATTTCCCTAACCCTAAACCTAACAAACCACCCGCCCCCCTCTCTTTCCATCTTCTTCTCCAAAACTCCCAAAGCTCCCCTCCCATGGCTGCCCCTCTCCCTTCGTCCCATTCATCCTCACCAACACACACACACACACACAGCTCCATCACCACGACAGTCCGTCGTCTCCAAACAACCCCGCTGCCTCGTCTTTTACATCGACCACCATGGACGTCGACCATGGCTTCCACTACTTCGTCTTCTCCTTCATCGTTACCACCCCTTCAACCTCGTCTTCTTCATCGCCCCCAAACCAGCAGCAACTTCCACGACCAAACGACCAAACAACACAACCACCCTATAGTAGCCGGCGAGCTCCGTTCCAAGCGACCACCCGGGACAACCCAAGCCATGAACGCCCGGCTCCTCCAGTTGCGAGGCTCTAGCCATGGACGTGAACTGCTGCTACGTGCAGCTTCGACGCGTGCAGTTCGTCGTCTCCAAACGACCAGTAGTTCCCTCACGACCAGCAACTACGTCACACGCAGTCCCGTCGTTACCACCAGCCCCGTCCACCTGAAACCCCCAGCGAACTCCATCTCCGCACGACCCCCTACGGACTGCCCAACGCCGCCACTGCTCCGTTCCTACTCGTCGAGTTATTTTCCGGGCAGATTCGAGTTATTTTGGTTTCAAAGTTTCCGGGCAGATTTGTTTCCGTTCGAGTTCATCGTTGTTCCGATTCGGTTAGTTGGTTTATGTTTCAGTTCTGTTCGTATTTTGTTGATATTCTCGGATCTGAAACCAGTATATGTTTGATTCTTTTCTTGTTCGGTTGTTTGTCTTTTCTTGATTATTTCTTCAGTTTGTTTTTATTCATTTGTTCTTGTTTAGTTTAATATAGAAGTGTGCTGGTTATAATGTTGTTAGATTTAATTTGAAGTTCAAATAATTTTTTTGAGTTTAGTGATTTGAATCTACTTGTTAGTTATTGTTTTTAAATCTGAAAGCAGGTTTGTTGTTAAAAGAAAAAATAAAATAAAAATATTGTTCCGTCAAAATAATTCCAGTTGTTTCTTTGTTGTTCATCATTTAGTTTGAAATTGTTGTTTGAATTTGTTTAGGAATTGGTTATAGCTATTGTATTTTGGTTAGAATTGATTAAGCGAATTGGTTATAGCTGATGGGGGCAGAATGGTAAATTGCAGTATTTTCAGAGGTAAAATGGTAATTTCAGTAAGTTCGGAGTGGTATTTTTGGAATTGAAAATTTGAACAATTATTTAATCTGAGTGCTCCGTCCACTAGGCATTAATAATATAACAATAGTAAATGGTGGGGGACAAGACATAATGGAGTTGAGAATAATGCATTTGTTTAAGATAGTGGGGGACAAGACATAATGGAGTGGGAATAATGCATTTGTTTAATATAGTGGGGGACAAGACATAATGGAGTGGGAATAATGTATTTGTGGGGGACAAAACATGTAGGCATGGGGAACAAGGGAATTAAATAAGAAAAATATTAAGTAGTGGGGGCAAGACATGCAATTATGGGAATATTTCGGGTTAGTGGTTCAGGACAAGAGTCTTGGTTATAAATAGAGTCATTTTTACACAGTGTAGGAGGGGATAGAGGAGAACGTTGAGAGAGTTGACTGAATTTTGAGAAATCAGAATTTGAGAGCAAAAAGAGAAAAACAAGCTGAATTTTTACTTGAATAATTTCAGGTTGCTTTTCCTTGAGTGTTATTCAAAAATCAGTAAACTACCGCGTTTTGTATCCGTCTCTCTTCTGCTTTGACTGCGATTGCATTCTGGTACTGCTGGTTTTCAATATGTTACTGGGTTATTCTACTGGTCGTTACTGGTTTTGCTTTTGCTGAACCTGTTGTTGCTGTGTATTTACGCTACTGCTGCTTCTACTAATCTTCCTCTTCTTTTACTTCCAATACCAGGTACATGGCCGTAACCTTATCGATATTGTAAGCTGAAATGTGAAAGCATGAATACATATGAAGAATGGAACTTTGAAGTTTTAATTTAGCTTTTTTTTTTCCTTTGTCTCTTTTACTGATTGTGTTTAGGTTATCTCATGTATTATTATTCTGTAAATTTCGGTTGCTTTGCATAACTAGGCATCTTGTAGTGATGTATTAAATAATACTTTGTTTTAGTTTGGTTATTAGGTAGTATATGTTTAAGCATGCTTATTACTGTCAAACTGTTTAACAATTGGAGTAAGAGGAAAATAACATAAGTTGGTCTTTAGTGAATCGGCTTGGTAAAGCTGGTTAGTTCACTAGCTTGAAGATTTTAATATTGTCAACAGTAGGTTAATCGTGAACATGCAGCTAAATTTAGTTAAAGCATGAATTTAAATTAATTTCGTGAATTAGGCATTATGGCATGATTTGAGTTCAAACAAGATTAGTTAACGTTTGAATTTAATAAACTTTCGAATATGCATTAGTAATTAAGATTGATTCTAGTTTCAAATAGTCGTAAATAATTAATTCCAACGGTTCAAGTCATCTAACAATGCGAGTTTAATCTAGTTATAGGATAATTAGTTTCTTTTGAACATATTATTTGTCGATTCCGTAGTTTATTTATAATTTCAATTTTAGTAATATTCCTTTCCGTTAACATCTGTCTTAATCTAGCATTTAATATGTTACGCCCTTTTTTAAGCATGTAACTAATTAGGATTTTTTCTCTTTTATTTTAGAAACGAATTTAATAGAAATGTAGCCACTTTAGGATATCCTTAAAATAAATGAGGCGAGCCTCGCCAAACAAAGACGCACAAACTGCGGGGCCCTCAATATATGTTAATAATTACTTAGATTTCGGGAGCGGCCATTTAGCGAACTTCATGGCTTTCCCCAAAGATAATAACGCTTTAGACGCTTTAGACGCGATTTTAATTAAATTACATGCTTAAATTCGGGTGCGCATTTATGTGACCCAAATCCAAATCTTAACGGAGTCGGAACGTATTAACAACCACGGGTGCATTGATTGTGACGTGGTTCGAGATGCATTTTCACGACGTTGCAATTCTAAAAAAATAATAATAAAAGCGGTTTAAACTTAATAAAAGCACGCAAGTCATAACATGTATAAAAATCAGATATTTAGCCATTACAACAATTTAAGCGACTGTGCTAGAACCACGGGATTCGGGGGTGCCTAACGCCTTCCCTCGGGTCAACAGAATATCTTACTTAGAATTTCTGGTTCGCAGACTTCATTTGGAAAGTCAAATATTTTCCTCGAATTGGGATTCAAGATAAACCGGTGACTTGGGACACCAAAAGCTAAACCTTTCCCAAGTGGCGACTCTTAATTAAATAAATAATCTCATTTCGAATATTATCACTCAAATTGGAAAAACTCCCTCACTCATTTATCCTTCGGGGTAGGCGCGCAAAAAGGAGGTGTGAACCGCTTCTTATTTAATTATTATTTTTTAGGAAGTTTCAACGTCATCTAAAATACGTCTTTAACCACGTCACATAAATGCACCTGCGGTCCACGACACATTTTATCTAACATTTTTGAGATTTGAATTTGGGTCACATAAATACACACCCGAATTTATAATATGCAAATCATAACTACGCCATGGGAACCATACATGTAGCCATGATAATTATTATAACGCGCCAGAAGCACATTACGATGTTTATGATTCTTTCTAAGCTTTGGGATTATCGGAGAAATGAAATTAAATTGCTTTCATATTACTAATCAAAAGGCAAGCATTAGTTTGTTGCTACGAGTATCACAACTTTAACAGACAACTCCACCCTAAAGGAAAGAACACAGCACACGATCCTTAACATAACATTGATTCTATAGTGCATATAAAATAAATCAAGACAATTAAGAAATATAAGAGCAAATTCGATAGGACGTCCAAATTAGAACATATTCAGTGATTAACAGCGCAATCTATATCACCCCAATTCATTCAATTACTTATCATGTTGAATCATAAACAAAAGCAACAATCATTCACCGCAAGCTTTTCTTATGGAAGATATTTTAAGAAAACGTTTATACCTTTCACGACATCGATGATGAACTCTCTCGAAATTGCATTACAAACAAATACCAAAATCTTCGTCCACCTGCTGTGAACTCAAATCCGACGACCGTCGGACGGAACTCGAACCGGAAACCAACGATAGTACCTCGACGAACGACTGAAACGGAAACTCGGACAACGACCTCCGACGAACTCGAAGCTCGCTGGGAAGAGATGCTAAACGAGCTTGAGTTGATAAAACTTACTAGATGTTCTGTTTGATGGGTGGCTATGGAGGGTGGTCGTTTGGCGTGAGGTTTCCATTACTGGCGACGGACAACGACTGGTGAAAGGCTGGGCGCTGGATTTTGGGTCTGTCCGTATGAGTTCCGACAAGTGTGTTCGCGACTGAAGTAAGGTTGCTGGGTTCGAGCGTGCTACTTTTGGTTGAAGGAAACGAGTATGGTGTTTGTTCAGAAAGAAGCCATCGAAGGCTGCTTCATTTTCTTCTGAAAAGGAAGGTCGATAGGGGTTGTTGGTTAGACACATGGCTGGGGTCGTCTCTTGGTTGAAGGTCATGAAGGTCACATGGTTGTTAGTGTCGGAGAAGGACAACGGGGAGGGGAGTTGAAGAAGACGACGCCGGGGGGGGGGGGGGTCATTTTTGTAGGGATAGGGTCGTTTGGAGAAGACGATCCGGGGGGGGGGGGATTCGTTCCTTGCGCAACTTTTTTTAGCTTTTTTCTATTTTTTATTTTTTTGATTTTCTAAGCACTTATTTATAGGTAGAGTCTAGGTGTATCTTTGTGTATTTTGCCCATTAGTCCCTAGGTATTTTGTGTTAAGTCCTTAGGGTCCTCTTTATTTGTTTTATTATTCCAAAGAAGAGTCTAGAAGGGTCCCTAGGCTTAATGGACTAATCCGAATTGGGCCAAGAATTGGGTTCTAAAACTCTTAAAATTATGATCCAACACCTTAATTGACTCATTTTAAAGTAAGATAAAAATACTACCCTATGCCAAAGTCTAACATGAAACTATTATATATTTTTTATTTTTAAAATTATATAAAGATAAAAATAAGTACTATTTTTGTATATTTTTATTTAAATTTATGAAAGATACGTACTAAAAATATATTTTTCGCAATCTTCCATTTTTATGACGAAAATAAAGTAAAGAAGTTAAAATAGCTGAAATAGCTATATTAGGCCTAAATTAAATATTTACATGCTAAAATACAAAAAATCTTGGGGAGAGTCGAAAATCACATGTCTACAGCTGCCCCTCTTTGACTGGAAACACGAAGAGTTTTTAGACAAAGAACGACTAGAGATGTTTTTTGACCCGACCCTTATTTAGGGAGACCAAAACAAAGAGAAAGGAGAATGTGACCGAGCCTTGGTATCTGAGCTGCCTACATATCCTTGGCTATAAAGGAATCATGCCACGTGTAGTTCAGAGGCGAGTGAGATGATGGAGTGTGTCGAGGCGAAGAGCCGGTCGAGGTGCCTTTCCACCGAGGTTCTGGTCCGCGGTCCCGTTATTACATCAAAATCAAATGAAAAATACTAACTAAGCCTTTAAACTACGAGTTACAAGATTCCTATCTATAAGTCTTCTGAAGCTTAATCTTGAGTCTTCAATGGTTCTTCATATAGACTTTGGATTTGAACCTTGATGCTTGCTAGTTGCAGGTGCTAGTTCGTTCTTCTTCAGCATTTCAGACCAAAACAGGACATGCATAGCTTGTGACATTAGCCCTGTCTTGAGCAGCTCACATCTTTCATTAACTTCTGCATTTGGATTCACTTCTTGTCTTTCTTTTTGTTTTTTTTTCTTTTTATTCTGGATTGTGACTAACTTCTGTTGATCACCTCGGACTGCTGACTCGCATTCTTGCCGCGAGCTTTCTTTGTTGCTGACTTGAATTGTATTCTGAATTGAATTCTCTTATTTTCCAGGCGGGCACCTGATTGCTGAACTTGAACCGTCTTCTATTGTTACTTGACTCTGTTTCCCCTTACACCTTGAACCATTTTCCCTTAAAACTTGAACTGTCTTCCTTCGAAACTGCTTTCCCTTGAAACTCGAGTTGTCTGCCTTCAACACTGCTTTCCCTAGAAACTTGAGTTGTCTTCCCTTGTTCTCCAGGTGGGCGCTTGATTACAACAACACAGACAAAACAAAAGAAATTATTTCTGCCCCAGTTTGGACTAGAAAGATTTGGGAGTTGTTAGCAAAATTGTAAACCACTTGTACTATTGATGCAATGATGAGAGTAAACTAAAGAATAGACAAGGAAAATTATAAACTAAGCTTGACTAAAGTAAAGACTGACCCTATTCTCCAGGCGGGCCCCCCTGATTTTAGGAAAACTAAACATTGATAATCTTAAGAAAACAAAAAAATGACCCTTTTTTTTCAAATTCAGACTTCCTTTTTTTTTTTCAAAATATCCTAAGAGAAAATTCGCCAGACTAGGTTTTCTATCTTAGGGGAAAGATTCATCAGACTAAGACATTAATCCTAAGAGAAAATTCATCAGATTAGACCCTTTTTTCTCTTTTTTTTTGGTATCTTAGGAGAAAGATTCATCCGACTAAGACGTTTATCTTAGGAGAAAAGTTATCAGACTAGGTTTTCTATCTTAGGAGAAAGATTTATCAGACTAAGATTTCTATCCTAGGAGAAAGTTCATCAGACTAGGTCTTCTATCTTAGGACAAAAATTCATCAGACTAAGATTGTGATCATAGGAGAAAGATTCATCAAACTAGGTTTTTCATCTTAGGAGAAAAATTCATCAGACTTAGATTTCTTTCCTAGGAGAAAGTTCATCAGACTAAGTCCTCTTTTTGTTATCTTAGGAGAAAGATTCATCAGACTAAGATTTCTATCCTAGGAGAAAGTTCATCAGATTAGGTCTTCTATCTTAGAAGAAAATTTCATCAGACTAAGATTTCTTTCCTAGGAGAACGTTCATCAGACTAGGTCCTCTTTTTGTTATCTTAGGAGAAAGATTCATCAGGCTAAGATTTCTATCCTAGGAGAAAGTTCATCTGACTAGGTCTTCTATCTTAGGAAAAAAATTCATCAGACTAAGATTGTGATCATAGGAGAAAGATTCATCAAACTAGGTTTTTCATCTTAGGAGAAAAATTCATCAGACTAAGATTTCTTTCCTAGGAGAAAGTCCATCAGACTAGGTCCTCTTTTTGTTATCTTAGGAGAAAGATTCATCAGACTAAGATTTCTATCCTAGGAGAAAGTTCATCAGATTAGGTCTTCTATCTTAGGAGAAAAATTCATCAGACTAAGATTTCTTTCCTAGGAGAACATCAGACTAGGTCCTCTTTTTGTTATCTTAGGAGAAAGATTCATCAGGCTAATATTTCTATCCTAGGAGAAAGTTCATCAGACTAAGTCTTCCAGCTTAGGAGAAAAATTCATCAGACTAAGATTTTATTGGGAGAAGATCCATCAGACTAGGACTTTTTATCCTAGGAGGCAAAATGTAACTACCAAATGACAAAATTTTATGCACATGAGCAAGATAGAAAAAGGCAAAAATTTAAGAAACTTCCGTTTGTCGGCTCTTCTCTTCTTTTCATTTTCATTTTTTTTCTTTCCTTTTCTCTTTTATTTTCCTTTCTCTCTTTCTTCTTTTTTTTTGAACCACATTCCTTGCACTGCTTTGTTCCTGTTTCATACAAAGAAAAATTTGTCAGTTTTGAAAATGGTGGTCGGTTTGTGACCTTGAGTCTTGGGCAGCTTGGCTTCTGCTCAATCTGCTTGAGTCGGCTTCAACAGAATTTTGCTCTGCATCAACTCTGATTGTTTCACACTCATTACAATTTGTATTTGCAGCTCAAACAGCCTTATTCCAACTGGAGATCTTTGCTTAGGCGACCTTTTCTGATATCTTGAATGACTTCCTGTTTTTTGAGCAATTTGTTTGTCAGAGAGAATCACAAGTTATCTTTGCTTGCGCCAAGTAGGCTGACAAGAGTCTTTTGGGAGAGCCTTTGCATGAATCCTCTAGGCATGTTGAAAGTAACAACTGGCTGTTCTAGGCAAATTTATTTTGTGCAACTAAAAAGCTGGTAGCAAATTTTTAAAAATTTTCTTGCTTGTTTTGACAAGGACCGACTCGGAGTGAAGGACACAATGATGCAAAGAAACAAGTATCAACAAGAAATGCCCTTGTCGGAATGACAGAATGAAGGGTTTTTTTATCTTTTTTTTTTCCTTTTTTTTTCAATAACTAGCCTTAATGATCATGACATGCATTTTGGACTTAATGGCCGGTCTATCAAACTAATCCAATCTTCCCTTTTACCATTCATATGATCTTTGAAGTCGGGCCTATCCGTGCCAATCCTTTGCATCAGCTTCACAACTCACTTTCGACAAGTGGTGCCCGAGGGGTTTTCACCAACAAGTCTCTCTCATTTATTTATCTCTACTTACTGTTGCCTTATAGTGCCTATGAAAGTTTTCACTAGTAAGACTCTCTCATTTTCTTTTTCTTTTTCTTTCCCTCTATTTGTGAGCAACTCGGCGATGTTCTACGTCGTGTGACAACTGTTGCTCATTGCATGCGTCTCTTGGCATTCTTGAAGGCATATTGAGAGGTCTTTATTTGGAAGGTTTTTGGATAGGGTCAGACAAAAAGGTCGGCATGAAGGCTCAAAACTTAGAATGAGGGGTTGTACACTTACAACTCTTGGAATCGACTCTTTCAAAAAATCTCTGCCCCAGTTTTAGATGCTGGGGATTTTTGGATTTTTCCATTTTTTTTTGCTGGAGCAAACCGTGAGGCTGCCTACGTATCCTTTTTTTTCACTTGAACTTTCAAAGAGCTGCCCTAGTTTGTACTCTTGGGGCATGGACTTCTTTTTTCTTTTTTTTTCTCTTATTTTTTTTGACTCTAAACTTGATTCCAAAAGAGGGTAGTCAAAGAAAATAACACAGGCTCAAAAGGGGTGACAAGGGGTATAAAGTGTTTGGATAGCAGAAAAAGGGCCTCCCAGCCTTGAGAACGCTAAACATAGTATCCTTTCGCAATCACGGCATTGACAAACATGTCTGTCTTCTTGGTGTGCCGTGGTCACAAGACATTTTTTCATCCCTTAGTGACAAACTTTCCAACAAACTTCAATTGATTAAACATCCTCAAGCCTGATCTTCACAATGATTTGAAAGTGAATTTTACTCGACATTAGTTCCAAAGTATTCCAACTCTTTATTCATCCTCAAATGTATTTTTTTAGTTATCCAATTCCAGATTAAATCAGTTCCTAAGATCTGGCCAAAATTGCCGCATGCATGTCATGTCATTAGAACTAGCGACAAAAGAACTAGAAATAGAATGACACGAAAGGACAAACTATATTTTATTGAGTAAGGATGAATGGGTTTTACAACTAAACAAGAAACCTAAAATACGAGTTACAACCCTAAAATAACCCGAATAATGAAAATAGCAACATAATAGACAGACAAGACTCACAAAAACAGAATGGAAGGATAGAAGGGTTTGACTCAATAAAGCAAATAAAATCTGGATCACAACCCTAAAATAACCCAGATAATAGAAAAAACATCAAAACAAGCTACCAAGATTCCTTCCTAGTGCGGAGGGAATGACTTTTCAATTGCTAGGCTTGGCATTTAGCCACAAATTTGCTCATCAGAATCAGCAGAGCCTTCTCCAATTTCAACATCATTAACTTTAGTTAGCAAGTTCCCGAGAGGATTCTCGTACTCCATGTCACCAGGCATCACCCCACAAAGTGTGCATCATGATGTGCAGGTAAAGGATTTTGCACGATATTCTGGATGTCACTGCCTTGGATCACAATAAGGTTTTCCTGGATCATCCTTTCTATTTCTCTTTTCAAATCCCGACAACTTTCAACATTGTGCCCCTGGGTATTGGAATGGTATTCACACCTTTTAGATGGGTCAAAGCTCCTTGCACATGGTTCCATACGATTTGGATGAATGGGTGCACTCATGTCATGATTCTTTAACTTTTCAAATAAGTTTGCATATGACTCTCCTATTGGTGTAAAATTATCTTTCAATGTTTGTTCCCTTCTATACCCTTAGCAGGGATGTGGGTTATAGGGAACTTGAAAATTTTGTGGAGACTGGTAGAGATTTTGTGATGCTCGTGCTCGCCTTCTGGGGTATTTTGGTGGTTGGATGACATACTGAGGTGGATCAACAGGGTATTGTGAGTTTTGAGGTGGATAGGTAGTGCTCAGGGGAGACATGGAAACCTGATAAGGTTGCGCATACCTTTGAGGTGCTCTCCTGTGACCTCTTCTCGACCCTGTTGTCATCATGATTTCTTCATCCTTCTCGTTTGTGTCACTAAAATTATCAGATTCAACCTGGACAGCCTGAGTTGCGGCTTTAAGAACTGCTTGACTTATAATTTTGCCTGTCTTAAGACCATTCTCTACCATTTCTCCCATTTTGATTGCTTTTGAGAAGGATTTTCCAACTGCGGATATCATGTTTTGAAAGTAATCTGGCTCTTGCGCTTGAAGGAAGACAGTGATTAGCTCGTGGTCATCCATGGGTGGCTTAACTCAAGCTGCTTGCTCTCTCCATTTAATGGCATATTCCTTGAAACTTTCACTTGGTTTCTTCTTTAAATTTCAAAGGGAAATGCGGTCTGGGGCAATGTCAATGTTGTATTGGAACTGTTTGACAAAGGCCTGTGACATGTCATCCCAGACGTACCATCGAGATGTGTCTTGGTCCAAAAACCATTCGGATGCTACTCCCTTAAGGCTTTCCCCAGAATAGGCCATCAACAATTCTTCTTTTCTTCCCTCACCTCTTAGTTGATTGCAATACCTTTTCAGGTGGGCTATGGGATCTCCATATCCATCATACTTTTCAAATTTGGGAGTCCTGACACCAGGAGGCAATTTAAACTTTATAACCGCTTCTTATTTAATTATTATTTTTAGGAAGATTCAACGTCATCTAAAACACGTCTTTAACCACGTCACATAAATGCACCCGCGGTCCACGACACATTTTATCTAATGTTTTTGAGATTTGAATTTGGGTCACATAAATGTACACCCGAATTTATAACATGCAAATCACAACTACACCATGGGAACCATACCTGTAGCCATGATAATTATTATAACGCACCAGAAGCACACTACAATGTTCATGATTCTTCCTAAGCTTTGGGATTATCGGAGAAATAAAATTAAATTGCTTTCACATTACTAATCAAAAGGCAAGCATTAGTTTGTTGCTACGAGTATCACAACTTCAACAGACAACTCCACTCTAAAGGAAAGAACACAGCACACGATCCCTAACATAATATTGATTCTGTAGTGCATAAAAAATAAAACAAGACAATTAAGAAATATAAGAGCAAATTCGATAGGCCGTCTAAATTAGAACATATTTAGTGATTAGCAGCGCAAACTGTATTATCCCAATTCACTCAATTACTTATCACGTTGAATCATAAACAAAAGCAACAATCATTCACCGCAAGCTTTTCTTATGGAAGATATTTTAAGAAAACATTTATACCTTTCATGACATCGATGATGAACTCTCTCGAAATTGTGTTACAAACAAATACCAAAATCTTCGTCCACCTGCTGCGAACTCAAATCCGACGACCATCGGACGGAACTCAAACTGGAAACCAATGATAGTACCTTGACGAATGACTGAAAAGGAAACTCGGACAACGACCTCCGACGAACTCGAAGCTCGTTGGAAAGAGATGCTAAAAGATCTTGAGTTGATAAAACTTACTAGCTATTCTGTTTCATGGGTGGCTATAGAGGGTTGTCGTTTGGTGTGAGGTTTCCGTTACTGGCGACGGACAACGACTGGTGAAAGGGTGGGCGCTGGATTTTGGGTCTATCCGTGTGAGTTCCGACGAGTGGGTTCGTGACTGAAGTAAGGTTGCGGGATTTAAGCGTGCTGCTTTTGGGTGGAGGAAACGAGTATGGTGTTTGTTCAGAAAGAAGCCATCGAAGGCTGCTTCATTTTCTTCTGAAGAGGAAGGTCGATAGGGGTCGTTGGTTAGAGACGTGGTTGGGGTCGTCTCTTGGTTGAAGGTCATGAAGGTCACATGGCTGTTACTGTCGGAGAAGGCCAACGGGGAGGGGGGTTGAAGAAGACGACGTCGGGGGGGTGGGGGGTCGGTTTTGTAGGGCTAGGGTGGTTTGGAGAAAACGATTCGAGGGGGGGGGGGGGGGGATTCGTTCCTTGCGCAGCTTTTTTTAGCTTTTTCCGTTTTTTCTTTTTTTTTTTCTTTTTTTAAGCACTTATTTATAGGTAGAGTCTAGGTCTAGGTGTATCTTTGTGTATTTTGCCCATTAGTCCGTAAGTCTTTTGTGTTAAGTCCTTAGGGCCCTCTTTATTTGTTTTATTATTCCAAAGAAGAGTCTAGAAGGGTCCCTAGGCTTAATGGACTAATCCGAATTGGGCCAAGAATTGGGTTCTAAAACTCTTAAAATTATGATCCAACACCTTAATTGACTCATTTTAAAGTAAGATAAAAATACTATCCCATGCCAAAGGCTAACATGAAACTATTATATATTTTTTATTTTTAAAATTATATAAAGATAAAAATAAGTACTATTTTTGTATATTTTTATTTAAATTTATGAAAGATACGTAAGCTAAAAAAAAAAAAATTCCCGTAATTTTCCATTTTTATGACGAAAATAAAGTAAAGAAGTTAAAAATAGTTGAAACAACTATATTAGGCCTAAATTAAATATTTATATACTAAAATACAAAAAATCTTGGGGAGCGTCAAAAATCACATGTCTACAAATGCTACTGGGTGCTGATCAGCCCAAAAGACATCACGAGGAACTCACAATGGCCATAACGGGTCCTGAAAGTTGTCTTAAGAATGTCCGAGCCCCTAATCTTCAACTGGTGATACCCTGACCTCAAATCGATCTTGGAGAACACCTTCGCTCCCTGAAGCTGGTCAAATAAATCATCAATACGAGCTAAAGGATACTTGTTCTTGATTGTGACTCTGCTCAATTGCCTGTAATCAATGTACATTCTTATAGTGCCATCCTTCTTCTTCACAAATAGAACTGGTGCACCCCAAGGTGACAGACGAGGCTGAATAAACCCCTTATCAAGGAGTTCCTGAAGCTGCTCCTTCAATTTATTTAACTCCACCTATGCTATACGATACGGTGGAGTAAAAATGGGCTGAGTGCCCGACACAAAATCAATGCTGAAGTCAATATCCCAATCCGACGGCATGCTCGACAGGTCTGCAAGAAACACATCCAGAAAATCTTGCCCCACCGAAACTGAATCAATAGTAGGACTCTCTACACTGATATCCCTCACAAAAGCCAAATAAGGAAGACAACCCTTCCCTACCATCCGTTGGGCCTTCAAGAATGAAATCACTATAATGGGGACGTAATCCAATGAACCTCGCCACTCAATCCATGACAAACCCGACATAGCCAACGTCACCGTCTTGGCATGATAGTCCGAAAAAGTATGACACAGAGACAACCAATCCATGCCTAATATCACATCAAAGTCAACCATACTAAGCTGGAATAGATCAACCCTAGTCCTTAATCCCCCAATAGTCACTATACACGATCGGTATACATGGTCCACAACAATAGTATCGCCCAACGACATAGATACACGAATAGATGAAACTAGAGACTCACGGGGCATATCTAAAAAATGAGCAAAGTACGATGACACATATGAATAAGTAGAGCCAGGTTCAAATAATACGGAAGCATCTCGGTGACATACCGAGATAATACCTGTGATCACAACATATGAAGCAATAATATCTAGTATGGTTGCATCTGCAACTGGCTGGGCTAGTGGTACCCCCGGTGTCTGAAGTCCCTACATCACCTGCTAGGGTGTGCGGGCGGCGGGACTTTGAGCACCTCCCTGTCCTGACAAGTAGCTACTGCGACCAGAACAAAGACCACCTGAGCAAGACTGGTGCACACAGTCAAGATCTGAGCCAAGGCCTGGAATAACATAGGCACAACAGGTGCCTAAGCTGGCCCTACTGGTGCATCTACAACCGGGAGCTGATTTTGAACTGGGGCAACTGGTGGATTTGCAGGTGCCTCCCTAGCTACTGTGCTGGCTGCACCTCTACCCCTGCCACGGACTCTACCGCAACCTTAGCTTCTCACAACCCCAACAAGTAGTACAGGTGGCTGTCCGTCCTAACCAGTAGTGCATGTCCTCACCATCTGTGAGAGAATGGAATAACAGAAGTTTAGTTGCCAACATTAACAGATTCACACAATAAAAATTCAAGAATGTCAAGTTTTCCTACGGGTTCTATAGCCTCTCGAAGATAAGTACAGATATCTCCGTACCGATCCGCAAAACTCTGCTAAACTTGCTCATGACTCGTGAGACCTATGTAACATAGGTTTTGATACCAACTTGTCACGACCCAAAATGTTAACCTATCATGATGGCACCTATCGTGGTACTAGGCAAGCCGACAGCTTTCCAAAATACTTCGATAATTCATTAAAAGATAAGACAAAGATTTTTTATAACAAAAATTTCATAATAGAGTTAAACTCAAAATAAAAATACAAAAAAGATAGCCCGACATCAGGGTGTTACTAAGTCATGAGCATCTAAAACCAGTCTAGAATTAGAGTTTACAATGTTCCACCAAATACCAAAACAAAAAGAAAAGATAATAATAGAAGGAGAGACAAGGGCTGCAGATGCCGACAACCACTTTGTGTGTCTCCGATAGCCAAATGCGCACGAAGTCAACGATCTTTGGGACCGGGCTCACCTTGATCTACACATAAGGTGCAGGGAGTAACGCGAGTACTTCCAACTCAGTAAGTAACAGAAATAAATAAGGAACTGAGAAATAGTGAATGATATGCAAATATAGTTTATTTTAATAAATTTCAAATAAAGATCGATCATGCTTTCAAATTTAGTAGTTTAAGGCAAATCAGCTCGTGCTCAAGTAAATCAGATATCAATTCTTCTAGAAATTTGCACAACAAGGACAGATAACAACTGAGTGCAACAAATAATTGAAAACTAGTAAAGTCTCTCAAGACAATAGTCACTTAGCTCGTCTCAAGAGCTCAATAACTCGGCTATCAACTATCAGTAATCACACTCAATATGTATTTGCGCTCACTGAGGGGTGTGACGACATCGGAAGGGCTCCTTCAGCCCAAGCGCTATAATCGGCACAGACAACTCACGTGTTGTACGGACAACACACGTGCTAAAATATCAAAACAAGACCTGCATAGACAACTCACATGCCATAATATTAAATCAATATCCATACGGGCAACTCACGTGCTGCACGGACAACTCACATGCCATAATATCTATATCTCACAACTTGGCCCTAGCCCGCACTTAGTCATCAACCTCCCTAGTCTCTCGGGCCCTCATAAATCATAATAATCTGCCCAAAAAGAGATAATAACATATATCAACAATAAACAGTAACAGACGGGGGCATAATACGCAAGAAAAACTATGACTGAGTGCAAAATAGCAATTAGCAGCTAATTCAGAAAGTACACGACCTCTAAGGGTCCCAATAGTGATATCTTAGGGCCTAAATACAAGATTCTAACATGAAGTACAGTCAATTTCCATGAAATAGAGGGGCCACTATAAACTATTAGATTCAACAGTCTCATGGGATAAACCAAGCCACAATTTCTTTCGGTGCACGCCTATCACCTAGCATGTGCGTCACCTCCAAAGTAGTCACACGACACAAAATTCGGGGTTTCATACCCACAAGACTAGATTTATAACCGTTACTTATGTCAATCCGAGAGAATTTGTACTCCAAAATTCCCATGCCTCGGGAGTCAGCCTTTAGACGCCCCGAATCTAGCCACAAGTAATACAATACAATCAATATAGGCTAAAGGGATCCATTCCACAAGAAAACTACCAAAAATTGAGTCAAAACCCAAAATCGACTCAAACCTGGACCTGGGGCCCACGTCTCGAAATCCAACAAAAGTCACAAAACCCGAAATCCCATTTACTCACGAGTCTAACCATACTAAATTAATCAAAATCCGACATTATTTGCCCCTCCAAATCCCCAAAACTCATTCTCCAATTCTCAAGTCCAAATCTCCCAAATTTCACCTTAAAAAACTCACCAACTAGGTGTAAAATTAGTGGGCAAACATCATTATTGAAGATAAATTAGCAGAAGAGACTTACCTCTGTGATTGCTTCAAAATCCTTCTCAAAATCCCCAAAATCCGAGCTAAAAACTGATGAAAATGGTGAAAAATCCTGAAGTGTTCTATTTATACCTTCTTACCAGCAAAACATCACATACGGTCTCTTTGTCCCTTTTGCGATGCTGCTTCTGAGGAAGCCACTTAAATTACTGGGCTCGCATCTGCGCTCTAGGTCTCGCACCTGTGAAGTTGCTTCTGCGGAATTGACCAGTTCCTCCATCTCCGCATCTGCGGCCCATCCTCCGTACCATCTCCCGCACATGCAATTTCCAAATAAGGCACTATGTGTCTCAATTTACTCCGAAACCACTCTAGACCTGAAACAATTAACTAGGTAAGTCACAACACAGTTGTAGAACACAAAAGAAGCAGAAAATAGGGAAACAGGGCTACAACTCTCGAAACGACCGGCCGGGTCGTTACCCTGGATGTTTACTTATGTATTTGGGTCCTATTTTTCCTTTTAAAGCTTCCCAAACATGTATTTATGGTTATGTCATTGCGGGAATGGTTGTTTGGATTCTGGGGATATTTTGGATTGAGTTGGAACACTTAGTTCCTAGTTTGGATGTTTAAGTTGGAATTATTGACCAAGTTTAACTTTTATGAAAAATACCATTGGAATGGTGTTTTGATGGCCTCAATAGGTTCCTATGGTGACTTCAGACTTTGGCGTATATCCTTAATTGAATTTGGAGATTCATAGGATGAATTTATTCTTTTTGCCGAAAGTTGACAATTTGAATGTTTAGAAATTTCCTAAGTTTGACCATGGCTTGACTTTGTGGCTATCGGGTTGTTCTAGTGAAGTAAAAACTTGGTTGTGATTGTAGAAGTTCTTGAGTTTCATTTTGAATTCGATATATTTTGGTGTTCGATTAATGGATCTGGATGTTATTTTGGTATTTTGAGATCAGAGAGAGTACGTATGATATTTATACACTTTTGTGGACATCTAGTGTGGAGCCCTGGGGGCTCTAGGATGTTTCGGACGTGTTTTAAAATATTTTACACTTGTTTCATTGTTGTTGGTTTTGCTGGTGCTGTATGTTTTGCAAATGCGAGAACTTTTTTGTATTTGTGAAGCTTGCATTTGTGAGTGTCGCAATTGCAGAACTGGGCTGGGGGTGAGAGGCATTGCAATTGTGAAGCCTGGCTCACAATTGCGAAGGTGGATCTGGGCAGGGGCTGGTCGCATTTGATATCACTTGGTCGCTTTTGCGACCCTTGTTGGCTCTTCATCTGTAAAGTATATGTCGTATTTGCCACATTCGCAAGGGTAGCAGACTTCATGTTTTGTGATTCCCATGTCGCATTTGCGGAGGTCGCATTTACGAACCTCTGATCACAAATGTGATATCTATAGTTGCTTTTTAGTAGGAATTTCGGGACTTAGACTCACTATTTCATAAATTTAGATTTGGAGCCCGATTTGAGGCGATATTTGATACATTTTTCACCCACTTCGATTAGGTAAGTATTTTTTACTCGGATTTGGTTATTTTTTATTGATTTCATCTTTTATTTAGCATTTAATTGTTGAATCCATGAGTGAAAATTGGGGTTTTGACAAAACTTTTCTAAAAACAAAAATTTGAGATTTGAGTGTCGATTTTGACTCCATTTTGAAATTTATCATATATTTGGACTAGTGGGATAGTCGAGATCTACCTTTTGACTCGAATTTTGACAGCACGAGCCCAGAGTCGACTTTTGATAACTTTTAAGAATTAGGTAAAGATTGAAAGTTTATTTCTTTAGTATTGTTTGATATTATTGAGTCATTTTTGTTAGACTTGAGACAGACAGATGTGAATTTTAAAGGAAAGTTATTTTTAGAGTGCTGATTTTGCTTAATTAAGGTAAGTATTTTGCCTAACCTTGTGTGAGAGAATTATCCCTTTTGATTTGGTATAAATTGTAAATTTGAATAAAAGTAAAATGACGGGTACACATAAGTACGTTTATATCAAGCATGTCTTGGTAGTGAAATGAGGTCACTAGAACATACTAGGATTTATGTTATGTATTTTATGCTATTTACTATGAGTCTATTGATAGTAGTAATATATTGTCTCTTGTTGCTCTCTTTAGCCGAGGGTCTCCTAGAAAAAGCCTCTCTGCCCCTTAGGGTAGGGGTAAGGTTTGCGTACATATTACCCTCCCCAGACCCCACTTGTGGTATTATACTGGGATGCTGTTGTATTATAAATATTTTCCACTCAAGCAAATTACTTTCACCTATTATTAATCGTTATCAAGTGAAAATTGATCTTTATTATAAATTTACCTGTAATTATTTTTTTAAATAACTAGATTGTATAAATATTTTTTATATCGCCATTACATAGAGCATTAACTCCTGAAATACATATACGGAAGACAACCAACATATGCAGACAAACGCCTACCATAATCTCTGGTGTTAAACTCTTGCTTCATTAGCATCTCTTCAGTTGAGTAAAAACTGTCAGATCTGGCTGAACCAGTATATGGACATCTTCCTTAGCCCCCTGATTATATGATGATCTAGTAGAGTAATATAACTGTCCTCAAATTGAGGGCTTAATTTAAGGTTTTTTCTTATATGGAAAACCAAACAAAAAATAGAAAGAAAACAATGCAAGAATGCTAAAAATTTGCTAAGGTGCAAGAATTTTTTTTTATTTTTTATTTTTCATCATACTATATGGTATTAGTATTGAAATGTTACTATGAACTTATAAAAGAAATATTACCTACTTTGAAAGGATTGAGATTAGCTTGGGTGACTACTGGTAGAGCATTGCGACTGTGTATTCTATACCGGGTCAAATTTGATTAAATAGTGCTAGATGATAAATGAATATATCATCTTGAAGGTGTATAGCTATGTGATCATATACTTGATTTCATCAGATTTTGATGAGAGTGGCAATCCACAGCATAATTATGGCTGTTGTTCTATGTGTTTATGGGTACACATGTTGGGTTGAGTTGGTTTGCTTATCTTCTTCACGGACAATTTGAGCCGGCATATGATTGCTCGGAAACTTATTGAGAAGGAATACCATAGACTCAATGAGTCATTAGGGTGATTAGTTTCTTTTTACTACAAATTTGACTTATATGGGCAATTACTAGTATGATGCATAACTATGTCAAATAAGATTTATCTGAAATTTGGTGCGGTTTAAGGGTTAAGTAGTTTGTACTCGACAATACGAAGCTAACAAATCTAGAATTTATACTATTAGAGTTGGATAAGATTAATCTTGAACAAAAATGAAATAAGATAGCACAACGAGGGTAAAGATTTTACAAGTTTCTTTTATCATTATATATGTTTAAAGAATTACCTATATTCGAATATTATAGGTCATGACTCAGTCTTACCAGTTTCTGGGGTATTATTATAATGTATTGCTAATTTATGCTTATTCGACATTCGAACTACTTTATTCTATCTTTGATATTATTTTTCCGTAAATGTATTAATTGGCTTTATTAGTAAGCAGGATATGGTGTTATCACGATTGGTGGTATTTTTGGGTCGTGACACAAAATAATTGTGCCTGCCAATTTGAGGATAACTGGCCAAATCCTCGGCCCTAGCAACTTTGTGATGATTCATTAGGTCATATTGAGTACTAGACCCCTTATCTGTGTTTTGAGACTTTTTATGGCTCAATTTGATTATTTATGACTTACGTGCATAGTCTGTGTCAATTTTCGAAAAGTTTATAAGTGAAATTTTAAAGAAAATAAATTTTTTGGCTTTAAAAATGACGAGAGTTGACCACAATCAACATTTTTGATAAAAGACCTCAAGTCAGTTTTTTGACGATTCCGGTAGGTTCGTATGATGATTTTGGGCTTGTACGCATGTTTGGTTGGGGGTACCGGATGACCCTAGGCCCTTTCGGTGCTTTATGTAATAAGTTTGAAAATTGAGTTTTAAACTTGAAAATCTTGAGTTTCAATGAAGATTCTCGAATTTTGATGATTTGAGTTCGCAAGCGAGTTTATATATGTAGCAACCCGGCCGTTTATTTTTTGTATTTGGGTCCCATTTTTCCGTTTTTAGATTCTCGTATGTGTATTTGTGGTTATGCGATGCGGGAATGGTTGTGTCACGGCCCAAACTGGAGGATCATGACTAGCACCCGGGGCATATTTGCCTAGCACCAACATACATTTTATCTAACCTTCCTTATTATCTTTACGGGCCGTCGAGTCAATATAAATGGTAGACATGGGTCATGAACAACCAACAATGAAAGATAATGACATGAACATACATTATATGGGATGATTAGACAATAAAGAAACAATATATAAGGTACGAGCTACCACGCTGCCATGAAAGACTATAAAACAAAAATTAGCCGACAAGACATACCAAACTGTACATGAGTCAACACCTGTCTATGAGCCTCTAAAAGAGCATAAGTGCTACAACATTTTTGAAATAGAGCCCCGACATACCCATAATGTCAATAACAAAAATGCATACCAATACCACGACAAGTTCGGAGAAGGGATCTCGCCAGTAACCGCTGAACTGGATAGCCTACAGTGGTGGGGGTGCTGTGTCTACATGTCTATCAGGACATGCAACACAACATGCAATGTCCACGAATAAAAAAAATATCAGTACGAATAAAGTACTAAGTATGTAAGGCAGGAAAACATAAGTAAGAACAGTAATATAAATAGGGATAGGGAATATACAACTTGTACCATCTGGGTACCTATAAGGGTTACAGACATGAAATGCATGATACTCAAACCTGGACCTGGGGCCCACGTCTCGAAATCCAACAAAAGTCACAAAATCCGAATTCCCATTTACTCACGAGTCTAACCATACTAAATTAATCAAAATCCGACATTATTTGCCCCTCCAAATTCCCAAAACTCATTCTCCAATTCTCAAGTCCAAATCTCCCAAATTTCACCTTAAAAACTCACCAACTAGGTGTAAAATCAGTGGGCAAACACCATTATTGAAGATAAATTGGCACAAGAGACTTACCTCTGTGATTGTTTCAAAATCCTTCTCAAAATCCCCAAAATCCGAGCTCAAAAATGATGAAAAATCCCGAAGTGTTCTATTTTACCTTCTTACCAGCAAAACGTCACATGCAGCCTCTTTGTCCCTTTTGTGACGCCGCTTCTGAGGAAGCCACATAAAACACTGGGCTCGCATCTGCGCTCTAGGTCTCGCACCTACGAAGTCGCTTCTGTGGCCCTTGGTCCTCTTTTGCGGAATTGACCATTTCCTCCATCTCCGCATCTGCGGCCTATCCTCCGTACCATCTCCCGCACCTGCAATGTCCAAATAAGGGACTATGTGTCTCAATTTACTCTGAAACTGTAGTAGACCCGAAACAATTAACCTGGTAAGTCACAACACAGTTGTAGAACACAAAAGAAGCAAAAAATAGGGAAACAAGGCTACAACTCTTGAAACGACCGGCCGGGTCGTTACCCCGGCCGTTTATTTATGTATTTGGGTCCTATTTTTCCTTTTAAAGCTTCCCAAACATGTATTTATGGTTATGTCACTGCGGGAATTGTTGTTTGGATTCTGGGGAGGTTTTGGATTGAGTTGGAACACTTAGTTACTAGTTTGGATGTTTAAGTTGGAATTATTGACCAAGTTTAACTTTTATGAAAAATACCATTGGAATGGTGTTTTGATGGCCTCAATAGTATCCTATGGTGACTTTAGACTTTGGCGTACATCCTAAATTGAATTTGGAGATTCATAGGATGAATTTGTTCTTTTTGCAGAAAGTTGACAATTTGAAGGTTTAGAAATTTTCTAAGTTTGACCATGGATTGACTCTGTGGCTATCGGGTTGTTCTAGTAGGAAGCAAATGCTTGGTTGTGATGGTAGAAGTTCTTGAGTTTCATTTTGAATTCGATATATTTTGGTGTTCGATTCATGGATCTGGATGTTTTTTTGGTATTTTGAGCTCAGAGAGAGTACGCATGATACTTATACACTTTTGTGGACATCGGGTGTGGAGCCCTGGGGGCTCTAGGATGTTTCGGACGTGTTTCCGAATATTTTACACTTATTTCATTGCTGTTGGTTTTGCTGGTGCTGTATGTTTTGCAAATGCGAGAACTTGTTTGTATTTGCGAAGCTTGCATTTGTGAGTGTTGCAATTGCAGAACTGGGCTGGGGTTGAGAGGCATTGCAATTGTGAAGCCTGGCTCACAATTGCGAAGGTGGGTTTGGGCAGTGGCTGGTCGCATTTGCGATCACTTGGTCGCTTTTGCGACCATTGTTGGCATTTCATCTGTAAATTATATGTCGTATTTGCCACATTCCCAAGGCTAGAAGACTTCATATTTTGTGACTCCCATGTTGCATTTGCGGAGTTCGTTTTTGCGAACCTCTGATCGCAAATGCGATATATGCAATTACTTTTTAGTAGGAATTTCGGGACTTAGACTCACTATTTCATAAATTTAGATTGGGAGCCCGATTTGAGGAAATGTTTGATACATTTTTACCCACTTCGATTAGGTAAGTATTTTTTACTCGGATTTGGTTGTTTTTTATTGATTTCATCTTTGATTTAGCATTTAATTGTTGAATCTATGAGTGAAAATTGGGGTTTTGACAAAACGTTTCTAAAAACAAAAATTTGGGATTTGAGAGTCGATTTTGACTCCATTTTGAAATTTATCATATATTTGGACTCGTGGCATAGTCGAGATCTACCTTTTGACTCGGATTTTGACAGCACGATCCCGAAGTCGACTTTTTATAACTTTTAAGAATTAGGTAAAGATTGCAAGTTTATTTCTTTAGTATTGTTTGATATTATTGAGTCATTTTTGTTAGACTTGAGCCAGACAGATGTGAATTTTAAAGGAAAGTTATTTTTGGAGTGCTGATTTCGCTTAATTAAGGTAAGTATTTTGCCTAACCTTGTGTGAGAGAATTACCCTTTTGATTTGGTCTAAATTGTAAATTAGTTTTATATAAAATGACGAGTACACATAAGTACGTTTATATCAAGCATGTCTTGGTAGTGAAATGAGGTCACTAGAACATACTAGGATTTATGCTGACATTATAAAGATTTTCCACTCAAGCAGATTAGTTTCACCTATTATTAATCGTTATCAAGTAAAAATTGATCTTTATTATAAATTTACCTGTAATTATTTTTTTAAATAACTAGATTGTATAAATATTTTATATCGTCATTACATAGAGCATTAAATCCCGAAATACATATACGGAAGACAACCAACATATGCAGATAAACGCCTACAGTAATCTGTTAAACTCTTGCTTCATCAACATCTCTTCAGTTGAGTATAAACTGTCAGATCTGGCTGAACCAGTATATGGACATCTTCCTTAGCCCCCTGATTATATGATGATCTAGTAGAGTAATATAACTGTCCTCAAATTGAGGGCTTAATTTAAGGTTTTTTCTTATATGGAAAATCAAACCAAAAATAGAAAGAAAACAATGCAAGAATGCTAAAATTTGTTAAGGTGCAAGAAATTCTTTTTATTTTTTTATTTTTCATCATACAATATGGTATTAGTATTGAAATGTTACTATGAACTTATAAAAGACATATTACCTACTTTGAAAGGATTGAGATTAGCTTGGGTGACTACTGGTAGAGCATTGCGACTGTGTATTCTATACCGGGTCAGATTTGATTAAATAGTGCCAGATGATAAACGAATATATCATCTTGAAGGTGTATAGCTATGTGATCAGATACTTGATTTCATCAGATTTTGATGAGAGTGGCAATCCACAGCATAATTATGGCTGTTGTTCTATGTGTTTATGGGTACACATGTTGGGTTGAGTTAGTTTGGTTATCTACTTCACGGACAATTTGAGTCGGCAAATGATTGCTCGGAAACTTATTGAGAATGAATACCATAGACTCGAGGAGTCATTAGGGTGATCAGTTTCTTTTTACTACAAATTTGACATATTTGGGCAATTACTAGTATGCTGCATAACTAAGTCAAATAAGATTTATCTGAAATTTGGTGCGGTTTAAGGGTTAAGTAGTGTGTACTCGACAATACGAAGCTAACAAATCTAGAATTTATACTATTAGAGTTGGATAAGATTAATCTTGAACAAGAATGATATAAGATAGCACAACGAGGGCAAAGGCTATTTCCAGATAAGAGATATCCACGGATTAGAGTTACTATGATGGGTGGTTATGAGATTTTACAAGTTTCTTTTATCATTACATATGTTTAAAGAATTACCTATATTCGAATATTATAGGTCATGACTTAGTCTTACTAGTTTCTGGGGTATTATTATAATATATTGCTAATTTATGCTTATTCGACATTCGAACTACTTTATTTTATCTTTGATATTATTTTTTTGTAAATATATTAATTCGCTTTCTTACCAAGTGGGATATGGTGTTATCACGATTGGTGGTAGTTTTGGGTCGTGACACAAAATAATTGTGCCTGCCAATGTGAGAATGACTGGCCCAATCCTCGGCCCTAGCAACTTTGTGATGATTCAATAGGTCATATTGAGTACTAGATCCCTT
Organism: Nicotiana tabacum; assembly: GCF_000715075.1. Lineage (NCBI taxonomy): Eukaryota > Viridiplantae > Streptophyta > Magnoliopsida > Solanales > Solanaceae > Nicotiana > Nicotiana tabacum. The sequence goes on from NC_134080.1 coordinate 87,777,380, forward strand.
ATCTGTGTTTTGAGACTTTTTATGGCTCAATTTGATTATTTATGACTTACGTGCATAGTCTGTGTCTATTTTCGAAACGTTTATAAGTGAAAATATAATTTTTGGCTTTCAAAATGATGAGAGTTGACCACAATCATCATTTTTGATAAAAGACCCCAAGTCAGTTTTTTGACGATTTCGGTAGGTTCGTATGATGATTTTCGGCTTGTACGTATGTTTGGTTGGGGGTACCGGATGACCCTAGGCCCTTTCAGTGCTTTATGTAATAAGTTTGAAAATTAAGTTTTGAACTTGAAAATCTTGAGTTTTAATGAAGATTCTCGAATTTTGATGATTTGAGTTCGCAAGTGACTTTATATATGTAGCAACCCGGCCGTTTATTTTATGTATTTGGGTCCCATTTTTCCGTTTTTAGATTCTCGTATGTGTATTTGTGGTTATGCGATGCGGGAATGGTTGTGTCACGGCCCAAACTGGAGGATCATGACTAGCACCCGGGGCATATTTGCCTAGCACCAACATACATTTTATCTAACCTTCCTTATTATCTTTACCGGCCGACGAGTCAATATAAATGGTAGACATGGGTCATGAACAACCAACAATTAAAGATAATGAATGAACATACATGATATGGGATGATTATACATTAAATAAACAATATATAAGGTACGAGCTACCACGCTTCCATGAAAGACTATACGACAAAAATTAGCCGATAAGGCATACCAAACTGTACATGTGTCGACACCTGTCTATGAGCCTCTAAAGGAGCATAAGTGCTGCAATATTTTCGAAACAGAGCCCCGACATACCCATAATGTCAATAACAAAAATGCATACCAATAGCACGACAAGTTCGGAGAAGGGATCTCGCCAGTAACCGCTGAACTGGATAGCCTACTGTGGTGGGGGAGCTGCGTCTACCTGTCTATCAGGACATGCAACACGACATGCAATGTCCATGAATAAAAAGAATATCAGTAAGAATAAAGTACTAAGTATGTATGGAAACGATAGGGAATATACAACTTGTAACCTCTAGGTATCTCTAAGGGCTACGGACATGAAATGCATGATACATAGATATATGTCATAAACCTTTAAAATATTTACCTCTGTGGACATCATCATCATCATATCATACCCGGTCCTAATAGGCTTTGTAAAAACGTACCCGGCCACCATAAGGCTCGGTAGAATCGTACCCGATCATGTGGAGCTCGGTAAACCCAACTGATCAGTGGTTGTACAATAGGTGTTGTACCCGGCCGACTATAGCGCGGCTCGGTAGATTAAAACAGATACATATATATATATAATGCATGCTCGACTCATGAAATCACGTTCTAAACCTTTCGGAGTGACGTAAGGTCGGTATCTTCCGTACACATTATTAGGACTAACTCTTCATCATGAATCTTGTAATAATTAGGAAGTACCAACAACATTGATAACTAAGAATAAGAGAAGCAACATCAACATCAATCGTTCATAATAAGGGAAACAATGTAAGTACTGCTAGCTTCTATGAGTAGAGTATCTTGGAAGCTCGTTCATTACATTATGTATAATCAGAGTCGTGAAAAAGAAGGAATGGGGTAGTCTCACATACCTTGTATATACTTGTGAACCTCAAGCTATGCAAATTTCACGACTCCTTAGTCTACAATAAGAGAAATGACACTATCATTATCGTTTAGGCGTCGTAACTATTATGTATCGACCACAACCTATTTTACGAGGAAACGGACAGTACTTCCCCTATTTAAATGACTTCCCACAAGTAAAACAATAACCAAACAGCCCAAACAACATCAATAATAATCATATTGAGCCTTCAAAAATAGTCCACCAACCAACAACACTACTACCAAGCCTTTCGATATATATTTCACAAGTTGTAGCTTTAACGACTTAGCTGCAACTTGAATAATCTAAATACATGTAGAGTAAGATGTTCCTTACCTTTAAACATAAATAAAAACTCCAATTTGACCTTAATTGTTCACGAAATATCCCTCCAATGCTGCCACAAGAAAGTAAGCGAAACTAGCATTCAATTAGGATTTTTCGACACTAGAATCACTTTAGAAGACTTGAAATCACCTAGGGTTGATATTAAAAACTTATGGGAGTATTTACAGAACATAAACCATTTAAAACAACCTACCACATGATCTAGAACAACACAAAAATGAGGAACAACAAGAAGAACAAGGAACTTACTAGCGCCATGGGATTTCCGACACTTGATTTGTGTTGTTTGCCCTTTGTTTGGGTCTTGGATGATGAAAGAAACTTGAGAGAATGTTTTTAGAGTTCTAACGTCTGAATATAGGGAAAAATATGACTTTAAACGGGCTGAGGCATCTTATATATATATACATATGTCTTAAACCACCTACGTGGGTCCCATAGAGAGCTGCTTCTCGCAGAAATGCGAATATCTCTCTACTCTGAGATCGTATTGATGAATGATTTAATTCATTTTAAATTAGACTTATATATATTTAATTTGGTGGGTATAAAACCCCGTAATTCGAAGTAAATTTGAAGTAAAGCTTAGTAACATTTGACCTAAAGTTTAAGTAATATGATGAACCTAAGTTGCGACAAGTTTTGTCGACTTTTGTTTCATAATTTGTTTGACTTCAAGACTTATGATACGGATATTATATGATTCAAATACCTTAAAGCAAAACCTCTTGAGAATATTAAGCATCTCTAGGTTTACCCGAAAATACGAGTTACAACATCCTTGATTCGTTTAATTTCTAATACGTGTTAACCACCCTTATACACCCTTGTATCATTTAAGACCAATAGGATTAACTTCTTATCATCTCAAAGATAATCTCTTCTTGTATTTATGTCACCTAAATTACGTCATGAACTAACGTACATGAATATTGATTGTAATACCCTCCCCACTTTAGGAACATTCGTCCTCGAATATAAGGGTTTATGGGGAGTCTAAATCATCGTGGATTCCAACAGAAATTTCCGGCCAAGTTTCCCCTATAAAATGGACACTAGCCAAACTTGCAAGAAGTTAAACCCAATCTTTTGCCTCACAAGGCTACACAAAGTATTATGGATATGTACATTATCTGCGTATCACCATTTTATATTAAGGAAGAGTATTCTCAAGATCTTACTTACCTCATAGAGTCGTTTCACCTTCTAATGCGTCCTGCGTTCCCCCGGCATCCTCGTTATCTTCATTCTGGAACAAGTAAGGATATTTAGTCTTCATTTACTCTTCTTCTTCCCATGTCATTTCTTCCATATTCTTGTTTCTCCATAATACTTTGACGGAAGCCACATCTTCTGTCCTTAGCTTGCGGACTTGACGATCTAATATAGCCACTGACACTTCTTCATATGATAGATCCTCTGTAACTTGTACATCTTTGATAGGGACGACTTAAGAAGGGTCTCCAATAAATTTTCTCAACATAGATACATGGAATACCGGGTGGACAAATTCCAATTCTGATGGCAATTCGAACTCATAAGCAACATGTCCAATTCGTCGAAGAATTTTGTATGGACCGATATACCGTGGACTTAGCTTACCCTTCTTCCTAAAATGCATAACACCCTTCATCGGCGAGATCCTCAGGAAAACCCAATCACCAACCTCAAACTCCAGATCATGACGTCGTACATCAGAATAAGACTTTTGCTTGCTTTGTGCTATCCTCAGTCTTTCTTGTATCACTTTCACCTTCTCAATGGCTTGGTGAATCAAATATGCCCATATAATTCTGTTTCACGGACTTCAAACCATCAAACAGGTGATCTATAGTTTATCCCGTACAGTGCCTCGTACAGAGCAATTTTAATACTGGTATGGTAGCTATTATTGTAGGCGAATTCTATAAGTGGAAGATGGCCATCCCAATTTCCCTTGAAATCTAGAACACATGCTCGTAGCATATCTTCTAGTGTCTGAATGGTACATTCAGCCTGTCCGTCAGTTTGCGGATGGAATGCAGTGCTAAGATTCACTTGTGTGCCTAAACCCTTCTGAAAAGACCTCCAAAAGATAGCCATAAATTGATCTCCTCGGTCTGATATAATAGATATCGGCACATCATGAAGCATAACAATCTCCTTGATATATAACTTTGCATAATCTTCAGCCGTGTAAGTTTTCTTAACTGGCAGAAAATGGGCATATTTTGCAAGTCGATCAACTGCCACCCAGATGGAGTCAAACTTATGATAAGTGCGAGGTAATCCAATAATGAAGTCCATATTAATCACCTCCCATTTTCAGGTCGGAATCTCTATATTTTTAATTAATCTACCGGGTTTCAGATGTTCAATCTTTACTTGTTGACAATTAAGACACTAGGCTACAAATTCTACAATAGACTTCTTCATGTTATCCCACCAATACTGCTCCTTAACGTCATGATACATCTTTGTCGAGCCGGAATGGATAGAATATTGGGATGGATGAATCTCAATCATAATCTTCTCTCGCAACCCTGCCACATTAGGAACACATAATCGGCACTGGTATCTCAGTGCCCCATCTCCTCCGATCTCAAAAGCCGTAATTTTACACTGTTGAATGCTCTCTCTCAATCGTACTAAGGTAGGATCTTCATATTGCCGTTCTTTTACCTCAGCTACCAAAGATGATTCTGCTATATTCTGTATAGTAACACTTCCGTCATCAGAGTCTAAAAATCTAATTCTCATATTTTCTAGTTGATGAATATCTTTAGTCAACCCCTGTCTACCTGCCTCAATGTGTATTAAGCTTTCCATTGACTTACGACTAAGAGCATCTGCCATAACATTGGCTTTACTGGGATGGTACAATATGTCAACATCGTAATCTTTTAGTAATTCAAGCCACCTACGCTTCCTTCTGTGAGAGTGAGCACTGGCGCAGATATCAATCGATTCTTTAGCTCCTGAAAACTTTGTTCAAAAGCATCAGACCATTAGAACATAGTAGCTTTTTATGTTAACTTAGTCGGTGCTGATATAGAGGAAAACCCTTCTACAAATCTCCTATAATATCCTACTAGTCCGAGGAAGCTACTGACTATGATGGTGTTGTAGGTCTCGGCCTTATCTCTACTGCATCGATCTTTTGAGTGTCGACACTAATACCCTCGTCAAATATCACATGGCTAAGGAATGCTACTGAGTTCAGCCAAAATTCACATTTGGATAGCTTAGCATATAACTTACGATCCTGAAGAGTCTGTAATACTATCTGCAAGTGGCCTACATGTTGTGCCTCTGAACAAGAATACACTAGAATGTCATCAATGAATACTATATGCGGCAAATTCGTGGGCCCGATTTCACCGTCATAGGGTCATCTTGTGGTCATGCTCCTCGAAGCTCGAAGCCAAGGTCGAGACTCACCCTCGGGGGTCATCAAGTATCAGTTTGGAGGGCATCGTGTTCCAACAACTATAACGGGCTACAATAGGCGAGAAAGGAGTTCCCAAGTCATGCGACTTAATCTGGCAAGGTTGACCTATTCGGGGCCTATTTCGAGATGTCACATCCAGCCATCCTATCTCCACGCCTTCGCAGTTACCACGTTTTTTACTATAGCGGATTTACCTCCTATATAAAGGGGGTCCCCATTACTTTGTAGTCTCTCGGCTGATGTTGCTCCAACTATTCTCCTCAAGATCAATAATATCTCTCTTTCTCTCTCTCTAACTTGCTCGTTCTTATTAGCTCGAGGTCACTATTAACGTTTATTGTTTCATACTTGTTCTTTATTTAGTGTTTGGTATTGGCCATAAAGAGCCTTGCTTGAGCATATATCAAATATTATCCCATCCCCGACTACCCCCGATATCTCGAGACCGAGCCAGTTATCGGCCCCAAGGCTCCTTCATCGACTAGTCCGAGGCTCGGGTAACAAGCCCCTAGGTTTGATTACTACCCCGTTTTAGCTTTTATTTTATCGTCAAACTTCATATTCTTAGCATCAAATGCTCTAACAACTAGCATAAAAATAGATCACGTATTTGTAGAATCCCATTTACAAATTTAATTATCGTTACCATTATCACGGTAAATAGTTTGGCGCCCACCATGGGGCTAAAAATAATAGTAATTATTTTCTTGCTGGTTTCATTACAAAAACGCAGTTATCTCCCAGACTTTTTCTGGCCCAAGATCTTCGATTTCAGGATAGAGCGCCTAGCTCGGCTAGTAAAATGGGAAACCGGAACCTCGAAAACAATAGACAAAAGGACACGACTACCCTAGAGGCTGGTACACCACCGGATCCAACCCAAACGGAAGGGAAGGTTCTATAACATAACGTCCACATGATTATTGGGGGAACCAACGTTCCCCAAGGACCCATGTTCAAACAAATGAGAACGTCCGCTATGGGAGAAGGACCGACCCGAAAACGCGTGCCCAAATATACCCATGTATTCAACGAGGAGGACCCCAAGTCTATGATGGAACCCCACAACGACGCACTAGTGATATCGTTTCTCTCAAATAACACCAGGATAAAGCGTGTGCTCGTTCCAGACAACTCGGCCAACATAATCAGGTCAGAAGTAGTAGAACAGCTGGGGCTGCTCAATCAAGTCGTTCCCGTCCCTCGAATCCTCCACGGCTTCAACATGATCGGCGAAGTAACGAAAGGAGAGATCACCCATCCGATCAACACGCCAGGCGCAATCCAGAACACCGAGTTCCAGGTCATCGACGGCGACATGAGATACAACGCCTTACTCGGCAGGCCTTGGATACACAACATGATGGTAGTGCACTCAACCTTGCACTAGGTGATAAGGTTTCCCACGAGGGATGGCATCACGACCATACATGGAGAACAACGGGAAGCGAAAGAAATGTTCGCGGTCCACCACGAGACGCCAACCTCCACACACCCGGTCTCGAACAAGGAGGGAAGCATGTAGACCCTCAAAGACGACAAGCAAGACTTCTTCATCCCCCGAACCTTTGTCTCCCCCGAGGAATCATATGTGACCAGATAAATAGTCGAAGAGCTGGAGCAAACCATTTTGATCGAGCACCTCCCGGATCGCAAGGTACACTTGGGGACGGGGCTAACCCCTAAACTCAGGACAAGGTTTATTAAATTTCTTAGTAACAATATCGACTGTATTCCCTGGTCCCACCTATATATAACAGGAATCCCGCCGAAAATAACCTCCCACAGGCGGAGCATTGATCCTAAATTCAAACCGGTAAAGCATAAGAGAAGACCGCAGTCCGAATGAAGGATGAACTTGACCCAAAGTTACCTGATAACTCCGGCAGAAGTCGAAAATCACAAGGTCGATAAGGGACTAGGATGACTCCACCGTCCCCAAGGTGAATGGGTAAGTATACACACTCAGAAAGCCGGCTCTATGGTCCATAATATCTTCCTCCTGAGCGGGAATCTCCAGATCACGGTATCCCCCCAGCGACAGTCGGCCCTCACTCTTTCGATATCCGTGATAGAGCTGATATACCGAGTTACAGGCTCGCGGCGCCATGACTTCGAGGAAGGTCTCTCGACTCTAAAATCATAAGTCATCACAAAAGATCCTAGGATGCACTCCTCAACACGAGGGGAAATGGCCACTTTACCTTGAGAGAAAAACGAAGAAGATGAGCCCGCAACCTCCTGAGAAGCAGAAATGGAAATTTTTTTGCCATCCTTGAGAGAATCTGAAGGAACAAGAAGAAGTGGTTGTGTTCTTGAAAAAGAGCGAGAACGAGGGAAAATCAAACATTACTAGGGGTTTTTTCGCACAAGATGGAGTCAAGAAAGGAAGAGGTGAGTATTTATAAAAGCATCAGGGGTACATTGAAGGAAGACAACCACCACAGTCAATGAAAAAAACCTACAGGGACAACACGCATGGTCCACCTTGGCATCTCATAGCCATTTGCACGAACACCGAAGGAAGCAGGAGTTCAGGGTCATTTTTTATCATTTCCTGCCATTTTCACTCTAAGAAATGCGGAGGCTATCTAAATACGGTGAATCCGGGGGCCGAATTTCCCCATTATAGGGTCGCCTTGCGGTCATGCTCCTCGAAGCTCGAAGCCGCCAAGGTCGAGACTCACCCTCGGGGGTCGTCAGGTATCGGTCCAGAGGGCATCGCGTTCCAACAGCTATAGAGGGCTACAACAGGCAAGAGAGGAGTTCCCAAGGCACGCATCTTAATCTGACAAGGCTGACCTATCCGGGGCCTATTTCAAGATGTCACATCCAGCCATCCTATCTCCACGCCTTCACAGTTACCACGTTTTGTACTATAGTGAATTTCCCTTCTATATAAAGGGGATCCCCATTACATTGTAGTCTCTAGGTTGATGTTGCTCCAACTGTTCTCCACAAGATCAATAATATCTCTTTCTCTCTGTTCTCTCTAACTTGCTCGTTCTTATTAGCTCGGGGCCACTCTTAACGTTTATTGCTTTCATACTTGTTCTTTATTTATTGTTTGGTATTGGCAATAAAGAGCCTTGCTTGATCATATCTCAACTGTTATCCCATCTCCGACTATCCCCGATAGCCTGAGACCGAGCCGGATATCGGTCCCGAGGCTCCTTCATCGACAAGTCCGAGGCTCGGGCGACAAGCCTCTGGATTTGATTAATGCCCCGTTTTAGCTTGTTTTTTATTGGTAAACTTCATATTCTTAGCATGAAATTCTCTAACAACTAGCATAAAAATAGATCACGTATTTTTAGAATCCCATTTACAAATTTAATTGTCGTTACCATTTTCACAATAAACAAATACGATCACGAACACATCAAGATAGGGCCTGAATACAATATTCATGAGATCCATAAAAGCTGGTGGGGCATTTATTTGCCCCAACGACATCACCAAGACCTCAAGGTGCCCATATCTTATCCGAAAGGCCGTCTTTGGAATATCCTTCTCCTTAACCCTCACCTGATGATACCCTGAATGTAAGTCAATCTTGGAGAAATACTTGGCACGCTAGAGTTGGTCAAAAAGATCATCAGTCCTTGGAAGTGGATACTTGTTCTTTATAGTAAACATATTCAACTGTCGATAATCGATTCATATCCTTAACGACCCATCTTTCTTCCGCACGAACAAAACTGACGCACCCCAAGGTGAAGTGCTAGGTCTACTGAAGCCCTTATCCAACAAGTCCTTCAACTGCGCCTTCAACTCTCACAACTCTTCCGGGGCCATCCTATATGGAGGAATAGATATAGGTTGAGTGTTAGGCAACACATCAATGCTAAACTCAATCTCCCTTTCAGGAGGAAGGCCTAGGAGTTCATCTGGGAAAACATCTGGAATTTCATTGACCATGGGGATTGATTGTAGAGTAGGAGGATTTGCCTCCGCATCCCTAATGCGAACGAGATGATAACTGTAACCTTTTGAGATCATCTTCCTTGCCTTAAGATAGGAAATAAACCTACCTTTCGGTGTAGCAATGTTCCCCTTCCATTCAGTGATGGGTTCACCAGGAAACTGAAACTAACCATCTTCGTACGACAGTCAACATTTGTATAGCATGAGACCAACCAGTCCATTCCCATTATCACATCGAAATCAACCATTTCTAAATCAAATAAATTCACCTAGGTTTGACAACTACAAATCATCATTGTGCAACCTTTATATACCTTTCTAGCAATCACAGAATCTCCTTTTGGAGTAGATACCACAAGTGGTTTACTTATCAATTTAGGTTCAACGCCAAACCTGTTAGCCACAAAAGGTGTAACATATGATAATGTACATCCCGGATCAATCAGCACATATACGTAGTAAGACAACACATATAGTATACATGTAACAACATCTGGAGATGACTCGAGATCCCGTCGACCTACTAAAGCATATGTTTGATTTTGAGCACCACTCGAACTTGGCACTGCACCTCGACCTCTACCACGACTTGTCGACTATTGAAAACCCTATGCTAGAGGTCAAACTGATAAGGAAGAACCAAACACAGATCCTGTTGGCTGAGCAATACCACCACCTCCTATGTTAGGACAATCCCACATAATATGGCCACTTTTTCCGCAAGAATAGCATACATCAGAACCTCGACGATACAGTCCAAAGTAGGCCATGCCGCACTGATCACAACGTGGTGTTGGGGGTCTCGTCTGACTAGTATCCCTATGATATTACGAGCCTGATGCCCGCGAACTATGACTTGGACCAGAATAGGTAAATCAATCATATCGAGGCCTCTAAAACTGTGGAGAAGCACTAGCTACAGATGACGCTGAACTCCTCGAAGGCTGGGGCCTAACACTACCTCTGAAGTCATCAAAATATCCTGCAAATCTCGCCCTATTTATGTTGGCCCCTATCCTGCTCCCATCTGCCCTCTGCTGGTGCTTAAGATCCTCTAGGGTCTGGGCATAAGCCTGAATACGAGAAATATCCATGCCCTCCACCAAGGAGGCTGTCGTGCACTCATTTATCAGATGTGGTCCCAACCCATTCACGAATAGATGCACCCTATCGCTTATCTCGACCACCATATGGGGAGCATACCTTGCTAAAGAATCAAACTACATACTATACTCTTGCACACTCATATTCCCCGGTCGAAGGTTTAAAAACTTATCAGCTCTAGATGATCGTATCTCAACTAGAAAGTAGTGACGAAGAAATGCCTCAGAAAACTCCTTCCATATAGCTGAAGGAGAATTCAGACCCTTGGATCTCTCCCAACTATCATACCAGAAAACCGCTAAATCCCGTAAACGATAAGAAGATAACTCTACTGCCTTTGTATCACTAGTATGCATAACCTGCAGTGTACGATGAACCTGATCAATAAAAGTCTGTGGGTCCTCCTTGGGGTCTGATCCGCTAAACACCAGAGGATCTAGATTAATAAAATCACGAACTCTCATACTAACCAGTTTATCAACAACACCAGTATTCTACCTCTGAGCCTGAGCAGCTACTAAGCTAATCAACAACTGCACTGTGCTCTGCATATCCTGGTCTATAGTGTCAAACAGAGGAACTGGTGGTGCTGGGTGCCTCCTAATATCTTCTAGATGATATGGAGTAGATAAGGTATGAGACGGTATCTCACTCTGAGCCTCACTTTTTTCTGCTCTCGCTTGGGGCACCTGTTTACCTTGAAAATTATAAATATAATTAGATTTGATTTTGGGGTTCTAAAAATACGTGATTTATTTTTATGCTAGTTGTTAGGCAGTAGGTGCTAAGTGTGAGACTAGAAAAATAAGATAAGAGCTTAAAGATAGTAAGTTCTGCAAACTGAGTGGCCGAGAATCAGGGTCTCGAGCTAGCCTATACCGAGCCTCGAGGTCGAGCTAAGCGTTAGGATGTGGCTAGTGATGTGCCGGAGAATTTCGGCACATTTGATACTAATTTCTTAGATTTTAGCTTGTTTTAAATGCAATATCCTTTTATACTTATGTAATTTTAGTGTTTTTGTGGTGTATGAGGTTTAAGGACTTAAGAGCATGGAAAGAAATTCAAAAAGCCATAAAAAGACAAGAAAAGAGCAAAAAGGCATCGCAAATGTGGATATGCTATCGCAAACCCAACATGAGAGCCGCAAATTGCACAATGAGGTCGCTAATAACAACAGTTTTCTGGGCAAAGTTCAACGCCAGAAATGCGGTCCAGTCTGCGATTGTATAATCTATTTGCGAGCTGCAGAATGGACCTCAAACTAAACATGAAGGTTGCTGAAGGAAGAACATGTAACGCAAACTGCGACCACATTTCTACAATGCAGACCGCAAACCATGAATGCGGTGAAGTCCTGGAAACTAAGGTTACAATATGCGATGGGCATGTCAAGAATGCGGACCGCATGTCTGTTATACGACAGATATGTGGTCTCATATTTAACCGGAAAGGGTATTTTTGTCCAATTTTTGCCCCGAATTTTGACCCACTATAAATAGATTTATTGGGGTTTTGTGGGGCCATCTTGTTTGATTTTGGGAGCTACAATACACGGCTTGAATATTCCTCTCTTTTGGAAGCTGTTGGGTCAAGAAGCTTTAACTTTGTAAGCTTTATTGCATTAAATATTCTCTTCCTTTTGTATTTTAGTATGTGTAGCTAACTTTAAATACTAAGGTTGTGGACCCAAAATGAGTGTTATGTTAATGGGTGTTTAACATTGAATATAGATATAGTGGTGTGATGACCCGGCCAGTCGTTTCATGAGTTACCACTCTGTTTCCCCCATTTCTGATTCTTTATGCTTCGTTATCAATGTTTTATTTGATCAGATTGATCAGTTTGAGTTCGGAGAGGATTTGGTATGAAATGAGACACTTAGTCTCTTTTAAGAAGGTTTAAGTTTAAAAAGTCAACTGGATGTTGACTTATGTGTTAGAGAGCTCAGATGTGAGTTCTGATGGTTCTTTTACCTTCAAGAGGTGATTTATGGCTTAGGAGCGTCATCAGAATTGGTTTTGGAGGTTCGTAGTAGAATTAGGCTTGAATTGACGAAGTTGATATTTTGGCGATTTGCGGTTGATATGTGAGATTTTGATATATGGGTTGGAATGGAACTCCGAGAGTTTCAGTAGCTTTGTTGTGTCATTTGGGATGTGTGTGCAAAATTTCAGGTCTTTTGGACGTGGTTTGGTTGGGTTTTTGATCAAAAGCGCGTTTCGGAAGATTTTAGAAACTTAGGTTTGAATTCGATAAATTTTGGGTAATTTGATGTTGTTTGAGGTGTTTTGATTATTGGAAAAAGTTTTAATAAGGTATTGGGTCATGTTTGTGCTTTTAGTTAAGGTTCCAGGGGTCTCACAGTGATTTCAGATGGTTAACGGGAAGAATTGAGACTCAAGAGATTTCAAAAAATTGCTGCTTTTCGTGTTTTCTCACATGCGGCTTGGGGACTGTAGGTGCGGTGCTGCACGTGCGAGGGAGAAGGCCGCAGATGCGAGATTTGGGATGAAGGTCAGGAAACGCAGAAGCAGAGTTTTGGGCTGCATCGACGGTATCGCAGATGCGGAAGGGCGATCGCAGGAGCGGATTTGGGCTGGTTAAGTGAGTTCCATAGATGAGGACTTGTGACCGCAAATGCGGTACCACAGAAGCAGTGGAGGGGTCGCAGATGTGAAAATCCCTGGGCATAATGTATATATATTCTTTCTTCACGAATTTTGAAATGTTTAACCATTTTAACTTCGGATTGAGAGCTTTTGGGAAATTTTGAAGGGAGATTTCAAGATAACTTCGTTGAGGTAAGGATTTTGGACATAAAACACACTTCTATGGTTATATTTCATGGATTGGGTCTGAAATTTAAGGAATTAAAGGACTAAAAATGGAGGTTTAGGGCTTGAGTTTTAGAGGGCTTAAATTGAAGATTTGAGGGGTCATTTAAGCTCCGATTCTTGTGTTTTTGATATGTATGAATTCGTGGGGAGACGAGGAATCTAATGATGTAAAAATTTCTGTGTTTCGAGAAGTGGGCCCATGGATCGGGTTTTGCAAATTTCGGGATTTTTGGTATTGTTTTGATTGTTTTCTCTTGGGCTTTGTTCCTTAGCATATTATGACATATTCGTTCTGATTTTGGTTAGATTCGACGCGCGTGGAGGCCGATTCGAGAGTCAAAGGCATCGCGAGCTAGAGAGTTAGCCGTTTCGAGGTGAATAATGATTGTAAATGATGTCCTGAGGGTTTGAAACCCCAAATTTGCACATCGTAATGCTATATTGAGGTGAGACACGCGCTTGATGATGAGCGTGGGGTCGTATACTATTGAGAATTGTGACTTGGTCCCTCCCGATTGATTATTTTACCACGTATTTGATTGTTAACTATGTGTTGTCATCATTATTTGGGCTAAATGCCATAATTGGGCCTACTGCCAACTATATTAACACTTCGGGGCTATTTAGTGTTATTTCCTCACTGTTTTGACTTATTACTTGAACTCAGTCATGATGTTTTCCCAATGTTTTTACTATTAAGCCATTCTTTCTCAGTTTTTCAAGACTTAAATAATATTTTAAATGATGTTTAGGCTGAA